>NC_058094.1:96112424-96415454 GCF_020171115.1 Neogale vison
AACACAAGTTCAGGTTAGGGTTAGTGGCGATGTGGTCGCAGGCCCTATGCGTAGACCTGAGCGCTGCTCATCAGGAACTGTAATCAGGATGACTGGAAGGCGGTAGCACAACCTTTTCTTTCTGGATTGTGTGTGCAGGATGGCCTCGGAATGCAGGTCTGGTCTCCTGTGTCCATGGGAGATTTTTCCTCTCTAAGTATTCTGGAGGCTCTCCATAGTTTGGTGGATTTTTCAGGAACGGGAAGAGTGCTGTTTTCCATCTTAAGGGTGCCCCAAACAGGGATTCCATAAACAGGCTCTGGGTCAGGGTGCCTGGAAAATCCCACCAAACTATGCCATGCAGGAATCTCCTACCCTGAGGGTTTGAAACAGGTAGAAGTGCACGGTTTCCTTGTGGGGAGAGGAGATGTTCTGTTGTGTGGCCCAGGATTTGGTTTAGGGCCGTACCAGGCCTGCAATGCGGCATCCTGGTGGTGCAACTGAGGGATTGTTTCAAAGCATGCTCAGGCTGAGGGTCACAATACCTGTTTGTGCCCAGGGCAACCCTCAGGGTTAGGCGTGGTCTCATTGGCCTTGCAGCTGGATCCCACTCTGAGGGTTTGACACCCATCACAACAGCCAGGTTTTGTGCCGTGGGGTAGGAGGAGTTCTCTATTGTGCTTCAAGTTCCCCTTTGGCAGGGATTCCAGCAAAGGTCTGGGGACAGGTACTTGAATACCAAGATGGGTTGAGAGGACGAACTTGGGCCATGGCCGGTCTCACATGCTAGATATGGGGCACCCTGTTTTGGTGGCTGACACTAGGTCAGGGCTCAGGCTCTGTAAGACACAGCACTCATGGCCAGGGCAGCCTATCATATGGGGTACCCTCGAGGGCCTATCATATTGATCCTCATGTGGGGTTTCTGGGCAGACTCACGAGGCACTTTTTCTTTCTATGGGGAAGGCAGAGTGCTGCGTTGTGGCTCTAGAATTCCCTATGAAGAAGGCTTGGAGACCAGTAGAGTGAGGATGGAATTGTAAACACAAGCTAAACTTCAATTCAGTGCCAAGCAGAAGGCAGTTCCAATGTGCAGTGGCTAATTTGAGATATCCAGCACCTGAGTAAGGGCGTTTGTCAGATGTTTGTTCACACTGGAGTTTGTGTCTATCATGACTGACAAACGGAGGGGTGGTGTCAAGGGGCCATGCAGGATTTCCCATGGTGAGGCTTGTGAAATGCTCCAAACAGCAAATTTTCCTTCTACTGGACAGTTGGAGTCTGGTTTGTTTGCTCTAGGGTCCCCCATGTGGAAAGTATGGCTAGAGGAGCTCTCCCACATTAATGATAGGAAAGGGCACCTCCTTTGACCATTGCTGCTGAGGAACATGGCAGGTTTGTTCTGGTGCTTCTGGGGCGAAGTATCATGGCCTTGAGTTGACATGAAATCTCTTGCAGATGGGCCACAATGCTGGTTTGTTACCAGGGAGATCTTAAAATGTGCTGTTGACTAAGGTGCCATGCAGGAATCTCCTACCCTGAGCGTTTGAAACAGGTAGAAGTGCACGGTTTCCTTGTGGGGAGAGGAGATGTTCTGTTGTGTGGCCCAGGGACCACATGTTGTATCCTAAGTTGGTATTCCAGAACAGGCCCCTGTGGAGAGATGCCTGAAATCTTATTCTGTGGTTCCAATGAAGTCCTAGGGACATGTCTGTTTCAATCTTCTGACTCAGGATCATTGACTTGGGTGTCTGCCTGGATATAGGTGATCAGGTTGCTTCAGACTGTGCATTTGCGTCCAGAGCTGCCACCAATATTGGGGTGGGCTCGGAGGCCTTGCAGGATTCTCCTAATCTGGAAGGTTTGGACAACTGTGATGGGCACAGTGTCCTTGGGGAAGGCAGCACAGTCCTGTTTTGTGACTCTAGAGACCCCATCCCGGAGGTCATGTGAGCCATGGTTTTTGGAGAGAAATCTGCAAACACAAATTTGGGTTAGGGTTAGTGGCATGGTGGTCGCAGGCCTATTGCATAGACCCGGAGGGCAGCTCATCAGGAAGTGTAATTAGGGTGACAGGAAGGCAGTATCAGTCTTTTCTATATTTATTGTGTGTCCAGGATGGCCTTGGAATGCAGGTGTGGTCTCAAGGGTCCATGGGACACTTTTCCTCTCAAAGGTCCTGGCAGCTCCCCATAGTTTGGTGGATCTTCGGGGAAGGAAAGAGTGTTGCTTTCCATCTTAGGAATGCCCCAAAGCAGGAAATCCAGAGACAGGCTCTGGCTCTGGGCGCCAGCAAAATCACACCTAGGGTTAGTATTTGGGCCTAGGGGCATACCAGGACTGCAATACTTGATATTCGTGGAGCAACAGAGTGGGCTTCTTTGAAATCATGCTCAGGTTGAGAGTCACAATGCCTGCTTGTGCCCAGGGGGGCCCTCGGGTTTGGACGTGGTCTCATTGGCCATGCAGCTAGCTCTGACTTTGAAGGTTTTACACCCATACCAACAGCCATGTGTCCTACCATGGGAAAGAGGAGTTCTCTATTGTGCTTCATGTTCCCCCATTGGCAGTGATTCTAGCAAATGTCTGGGAACAGGTGCCTGAATATCAAGGATTGGTAGAGATGATGGACTTGGCCCATGGCTGGACTCACATGCTGGATATGGGGCCTGCTCTCTGGGTGGCTGACAAGATGTCAGGGCTCAGGCTTTGTCAGACACAGCACTAGTAGCCAGGGTAGCCTATAAATTGGGGTCTCCTCGAGTTCTGAGCAGATTGATCCTCATGTGGGGTTTCTGGGCAGACTCACAAGGCACTTCTTCTTTCTATAGGGAAGGTAGAATGCTGCGTTGTGGCTCCAGAATTCACTATCAAGAGGGCTTGGGGACCAGTAGGATGAGGATGGAATTGTAAACACAAGCTACAGTTCAATTCAGTGCCAAGTGGAAGACAGTTGCAATGTGCAGCAGGTTATTCAAGATATCCTGCACCTGAGAAAGGACATATGGCAGATGATTGCTGATACTGGACTTTGTGTCTATGATGACTGACAAATGGAGACGTGGCGTCAATAGGCCATGGAGGATTTCCAACGCTGAGGCTTGTGAGATGCTCCACACAGCAAGGTTTCAATCTACTGGACAGGTGGAGTCTGGTTTGTTTGCTCCAGGTACCCCATGTGGAAAGTTGGGGTAGCAGAGCTCTCCCGCATGGATACCTGGAAAGTACACCTCCATTGACCAATGCAGCTGAGGATCATGGCAGGTTCGTTCTGGTGGCTCTGGGCAAAGTACCAAGGCCTTGAATTGATATCAAATTCATGCAGATGGGTCACAATGCTGTTTGTTACCAGGGAGGTCTTAGAATGTGCTGGTGGCTAAGGTGCCCTGCAGGGTTCTCCTACTCTGAGGTTTTGGCACAGGTCAAAGTGCACGGTTTCTTTCTGGGGATAGGAGATGGTCTGAACTGTGGCTCAGGAACTACACGTTGTATTATAAGTTGGTATTCCAAAACAGGCCTCTGAGGACAGATGACTGAAAACCTAATCTAGGGTTCCAATGCGGTCCTAGGTGCCTGTCTGTTTCAATCTTCTGACCTAGGACCATTGATTTGGCTGTCTGCCTGGATGTAGGGGATCAGGGTGCTTCAGACTATGGAGTTGCGTCCTAGCGCCTGCCAGTGCTGTGGTGAGCTCAGGGGCCTTGCATGTTTCTCCTAATCTGGAAGGTTTGGGCAACTCTGACTGGCCAGTTTCTTTGGGGATGACAGGAAAGTCCTGTGATGTGACTCCAGAGACCCCATCTTGGAGGCATGAGAGCCATGGGTTTTAGAGAGAAATATGCAAACACAAATTAGGGTTAGGGTTAGTGGCAAGGTGATCACAGGCCCAATGTGTAGTCCTGGTGGGCAGCTCATCAGGAAGTGTAAATAGGGTGACTGGAAGGTGGTAGCACAGGCTTTTCTTTCTGGATTGTGTGTCCAAGATGGCTTTGGAATGCACGTGTGGTCACCTGTGTCCATGGGAGATTTTTCCTCTCTAAGGATTCTGGCGGCTGCCCATAGTTTGGTGGATTTTTCAGGAACAGGAAGAGTGCTGTTTTCCATCGTAGGGCTGCTCCAAACAAGGATTCCACAGATGGGCTCTGGGTCGGGGCACCTGGAAAATTCCACTAAGGGTTAGGATTTGGGCCTAGGGGTGTAGCAGGCCTGCAATGCGGCATCCTGGTGCTGCAACTATGAAGATTTCTTTGAAAGCATGCTCAGGCTGAGCATCACAATGCCTGTTTGTGCCCAGGGTGGCCTTCAGGAGTGGGCGTGGTCTCATTGACCATGCAGCTGGCTCTGACTTTGAGGGTTGGACACCCATCACAACAGCCAGGTTTAGTGTCATGGGTTGGAGGAGTTTTCTATTGTGCTTCATGTTCCCCTTTGGCAGGTATTCCAGCAAAGGTCTGGGGACAGGTACCTGAATACCAAAGATGGGTAGAGATGGGACATGGCCGGTCTCACATGCTGGATATGTGGCCCACTGTTTTGGTGGCTGACACTAGGTTGGGGCTCACGCTCTGTCAGACAAATCACTAATGTCCAGGGCAGCCTATAAATCGGGGTTCCCTCGAGGGCCTATCATATCGATCCTCATGTGGGTTTTCTGGGCAGACTCACGAGGCACTTCTTCTTTCTATGGGGAAGGCAGAGTGCTGCCTTGTGGCTCTAGAATTCCCTATCAAGAGGGATTTGGGACCAGTAGTGTGAGGATGGAATTGTAAACACAAGATGTGGTTAAATTCAGTGCCAAGCAGAAGGCAATTCCATTGTGCAGCAGCAAATTTGAGATATCCAGCACCTGAGAAAGGGCTTATGTCAGATATTTGCTCACAATGGAGTTTGTGTCTATGAAGACAGACAAAAGGAGGGGTGACTTCAAGAGGCCATGGAGGATTTCCCACACTGAGGTTTGTGAGATGCTCCAAACAGCAAGGTTTGCTTCTACTGGGCAGGTGGAGTCTCGTTTGTTTGCCCCAGGGTCCCCCATTTGCAAAGTTTGTGTAGCAGAGCTCTCCCACATGGATGCCTTGGATTCACACCTCCATTGACGATTGCAGCTGAGGAACATGGGAGGTTCGTTGTGGTGGCACTGGGGCGAAAGACCAAGGCCTTGAGTTGACATGGAGTCTTTGATTTGTTGATGATTTGTTACCTGAATTGTTACCAGGGAGATCTTACAATGTGCTGGTGGCTAAGGTGCCATGCAGGAGTCTCTTACACTGAGGGTTTAACACAGGTCCAAGATCACGTTTCCTTCTGGGGACAGGAGATGTTCTTTTGTGGGGCTCAGGGACCACATGTTGTATTAAGTTGGTATTCCAGAGCAGGCCTCTGAGGAGAGATGCTGAGAACCAAATCTAGGGATCCACTGAAGTCCTAGGAGCATGTCAGTCTCAATCTTCTGACTCAGGACCATTGACTTGGGTGTCTTCTGGATGGAGGTGATCAGGGTGTTTCAGAGTGCACATTTGCATCCATAATGGCCTCCAATATTGGGGTGGGATCAGGGGTCTTGCAGATTTGTCCTATTTTGAAAGGATATGGCAACTTTGATGGGCACAGTTTCCTTGGGAATGGCAGACCCAGTTCCGTGGTGTTGCTCCAGGACACCATCCTGGAGGACATGTGAGTATGGTTTTGGGATAGAAGTCTGCAAACACAAATTCAGGTTAGGGTTAGTGGCGATGTGATTGGAGGCCCAATGTGGAGACCTGGTTGGCAGCTCGTCAGAAACTGTAATTAGGGTGATTGGAAGGTGGTCACACAGGCTTTTATATCTGGATTGTTTGTCCAGGATGGCCTCAGAATGCAGGTGTGGTCTCATGGTTCCATGGGTGATTTTTCCTCTCTAAGGATCGAGGTGGTTCCCCATAATTTGGTGTCTTTTTTGGGGAAGGAAAGAGTGCTGTTTTGCATCTTAGAGGTGCTCCAAAACAGGGATTTAAGAGACGGGCTTTCAGTCTGTTCTCCTGGACAATCCAACCAAGGGCTAGGATTTAGGCTAGGGCCGTACCAGGTCTGCAATGTGGTATCCTGGTGGTGCCACTGAGAGGGCTTGGGTGAAAGCACACTCAGGGTGAGGGTCACAATGCCTATTTGTGCCCAGGGCGGCCATCAGGAGTGGGATGGTCTCATTGGCCTTGCAGCTGTCTCCCACACTGATGGTTGGATGACCATACTAATATCCGGGTTTCCTGCCATGGGTATGGAGATCTCTATGTGTGTAAGGTTCCCCCATTGGCAGGGATTCCAGCAAAAGTCTGGGGAAAGGTGCCTGAATAACAAGGATGGGTGGAGAGGACAGACTTGTCCCAGGGCAATCTCACATGATGGATATGGGGACCGGTCTCTTGGTGGTTGACACCAGGTCAGGGCTCAGGCTCTGTCGGACACAGCACTAGTGGCCAAGGCAGTGTATACATAGGGGTTCCCTTGAGGGCTGAGCAGATTGATCCTCATATGGGGTTTCTGGAGAGACTCACCAGGCACTTATTCTTTCTATGGGGGAGGCAGAAACTGTGCTCTTCAACCTGTGCCAAACCATCAGGGTAGGAGAACCCTGCACAGCACCTTAGCCACCAGCACATTCTAAGATATCTCTGGTAACAATCCAGGATTGTGACCCATCTTCAAGAGATTCCATGTCAACTCAAGTACTTGGCATTTCGCCCAAGAGCCACCAGAATGAACCTGCCATGTTCCTCAACTGAAATGGTCAATGCAGGTGTGCTTTCCAGGCATCCATGCCGGAGAGCTCTGCTACCCAAACTTTCCAGATGGGGGACCCTGGAGCAAACTAACCAGGCTCCACCTGTCCAGTAGAAGGAAACCTTGCTGTTTGGAGCATCTCACAAGCCTCAGCGTGGGAAATCCTCCATGGCCTCTTGACACCACCCCTCCATTTGTGGGTCTTCATAGACACCAACTCCAGTGTGAGCAAACAACTGACAGCCACCCTTAGTCAGGTGCTGGATATCTGGAATAAGCCACTGCACATTGGAACTGCCTTCTGCTTGGCACTGAGTTGAAACTTAGCTTGTATTTACACTTCCATCCTCACCCTACTGGTCCCCAAGCCCTCTTGATGAGGAATTCTGGAGCAACAATGGAGCATTCTGCCTTTCCCATAGAAGGAAGTGCCTGGTGAGTCTGCCCAAAAACCCCACGTGAGAATCAATCTGCTCGGCCCCCAAGGGAACCCTGATTTATAGGCTTCCCTGGACGCTAGTGCTGTGTCTGACAGATCCTGAGCCCCGACCTAGTGTCACCCACTCAGAGAGCAGGCCCATATCCATCATCTGATACTGGCCATGGCCCAAGGCCATCATCTCTACCCATCCTTGGTATTCAGGCACCTGTCCCTAGACTTCTGATGGAATCCCTGACAATGGGGAACTGGAAGCATAATAGAGAATCCCTCCCTCCCCATGACAGGAAATCTTATGTTGGGATGGTTGTCCATCCCTCACAGTGGGAACCAGCTGCATGGCCAATGAGACCATGCCCACTCCGGAGGGCCACCCTGGGCACAAACAGGCATTGTGACCATCAGCCTGAGTATGCTTTCAAACAAGCCCTCTCAGAGTCACCACAAGTATCCCGCATTGCAGGCCAGGTATGCCCCTACACTGACATCCTAAGCCTTGGTGGGATTTTCCAGGCGCCCATACCAAGAGCCCGTCTCTGGAATCCCTGTTATGGGGAAGCCATATGATGGAAGACAGCTCTCTTCCCTTCCCCGAAAAAGCCACCAAACTATGGCAAGCCACCAGGATTCTTAGAGAGGAAAAAACTCCCATTGACCTATGAGGCCACAGCTGCATTCTGTGGCCAGGCCATCCTGGACACACAATCCAGATAGATAAGCCTGTGCTACTGCCTTCCCATTACCCTAATTTCAGTTCCTGACAAGCTGCTCTCCATGTCTACCCATTTGGTCTGCAATCATCTCGCCAATAACCCTAACCCGAATTTGTGTTCTCAGACTTCTCTCCCGAAACCATAGCTCACATGCCATCCAGGATGGTGTCTCTGGACCACACCAAGTACTGTGCCTGCCACCCCAAGGAAACTGCCCATCACAGTTGCCCAAACCTCTCAAATTAGGAGAACACTGCTAGGTCCCTTAGCCCACCCTAAAACTGGCAGCCGCTCTGGATGTAAATGCACAGTCTGAAACACACTTATCACCTACATCCAGGCAGACAGCCAAGTCATTGCTCCTGAGTCAGAAGATAGACCCTGACATGGCCCTAGGACCTCATTGGAACCCTAGATTAGGTTTTCAGGCAACTGTCCTCAGAGGCCTGTTCTGGAAGTCCAACTTATGATACAACATGTGGGCCCTGGGCCACACAAATGAACTTCTCCTGTTCCCAGAACCATACTGTGCTCTTCAATCTGTGCCAAACCATCAGGGTAGGAGAAACCTGCTGGGCACTTTAGCCACAAGCACATTCTAAAATCTACCTGGTAACATACCAGCATTGTAACCCATCTGCAAGAGATTCCTTGTCAACTCAAGGCCTTGATACTCCGTCCAAGAGCCACCAGAACGAAACTGCTATGCACCTCACCTGCAAAGGTCAATGGAGGTTTGCTTTCCAGGCATCGATTATGGAGAGCTCTTCTACCCAAACTTTCCACATGGGGGACACTGGATCAAACAAACCAGACTCCACCTGTCCAGTAGAAAGAAACCTTGCTGTTTGAAGCATCTCACAAGCCTCAGCGTGGGACACCCTCCATGGCCTCTTGAAGCCACCCCTTCATTTGTCGATCATCATAGACACAAAGTCCAGTGTGAGCAATCATCTGACATCCGCCCTTATACAGGTGCTGGATATCTCGAATAAGCTGCTGCATATTGGAACTGCCATCCGCTTGGCACTGAATTGAAACTTAGCTTGTGTTTACTATTCCATCCTCACCCAAATGGTCCCCAAGCCCTCTTGACAGGGAATTCTGGAGTCACAACACTGTATTCTGCCTTCCCCATACAAAGAAGAAGTGCCTGGTGAATCTGCCCAGAAACATCATATGAGATTTAATCTGCTCAGCCCTTTAGGGAACCCCAATTTATAGGCTGTCCTGGGCACTAGTGCTGTGTCTGACAGAGCCTGAGCCATGACCTAGTATCAGCAACCCAGAGAGCGGGTCCCATATCCTCTATGTGAGACTGGTCATGGCCCAAGTCCATCATCTCTACCCATCCTTCATATTCAGGCACGTGACCCGAGACCTTTGCTGGAATCCCTGCCAATGGGGGAACCTGAAGCACAATAGAGAACTCCTCCTTCCCCATGGCAGGAAACCTTGCTGTTGGGATGGATGTCCAACCTTCAAAGTGTGAGCCAGCTGCATGACCAATGAGACCAAGGCAACTCCTAGGGCCACCCTTGGCACAAGCAGGCATGGTGACCCTCAGCCTGAGCATGTTTTCAAACAAGCCCTCTCAGTGGCACCACCAGAATCCCTCATTGAAGGCCAGGTACACCCCTAAGCCCAAATCCTAACCCTTGGTGGGATTTTCCAGGGGCCCAGACCCAGAGCCCGTCTCTGGAATCCCTGTTTTGGGGCACCCCTAAGATGAAAAACAGCACTCTTCCCTTCCCCCAAAAAGCCACCAAACTATTGGCAGCCGACAGGATCCTTAGAGAGGAAAAATGTACCATGGACCTATGAGACCACACCTGCATTCTGAGGCCAATCTGTACACACAATCCAGATACAAAAGCCTGTGGTACTGCCTACCATTCACCCTAATTACAGTTCCTGACGAGCTGCCCTCCAGGTGTACGCATTGGGCATGCGATCACCTTGCCACTAACACTAACCCGAATTTGTGTTTGTATTCTTCTCTCCAAAGCCATGGCTCACATGCCCTCCAGGATTGGATCTCTGGAACCACACCACAGGACTGTCCCTGCCATCCCCAAGGAAAGTGTGCCCGTCACATTTGCCCAAACGTTTCAACTTAGGAGAAACCGGCAAAGCCCCTGAATCCACGCTAATACTGGCTTCCGCTCTGGATGCAAAAGCGCAGTGGGAAACACCCTGAACCACCAAGTCAATGGTCCTGAGTCAGAAGATTGAACCTGACATGCCCCTAGGACCTCATTGGAACCCTAGAATAAATTTTTAGGCATCTGTCCTCAGTGGCCTGTTCTGGTATACCAACTTATGATACAACATGGGGCCCCTGAGACACAAAACAGGACATCTCCTGTCCCCAGAAGGAAACGGTGCTCTTTGACCTGTGCCAAACAATCAGGGTAAGAGAATCCTGCATGGCACCTTAGACACCAGCACATTCTAAGATCTCCCTGGTAACAATCCAGCATTGTGACCCATCTGCAAGATATTCCATTAAACTAAAAGTCTAGGTAGTTTTCCCCAGAGTCACCATAAAGAACCTGCCATGTTCCTCAATGGCAATGTTCAATGGAGGTGTGCTTTCCAGGCATTGAGGCAGGAGAGCTCTGGTCCCCCAACTTTCCAATTGGGGGACCCTGGAGCCAACAAACTAGGCTCCACCTGTCTAGTAAAAGAAAACCTTGATGTTTGGAGCATCTCACAAAACCCAGTGTGGGAAATCCTCCATGGCTTCGTGATGCCACCCCTCCATTTATCGGTCATCATAGACACAAACTCCATTGTAAGCAAACATCTGTCATCTGCCCTTACTCAGGTGCTGGATATCTCGAATCAGCTGCTGCACCTTGGACCTGCCTTCCACTTGGCACTGAATTGTACCGTAATTGTGATTACAAATCCATCCTCACCCTACTGGTCCCCAAACCCTCTTGATAAAGAATTATGGAGCAAAACGCAGCATTCTGCCTTCCCCGTAGAAAGAAGAACTGATTGATGTGTTTGTGCAGAAACCCCACCTGAGAATTAATCTGCTCGGCCCTCAAGGGAACCCCGATTTACAGGCTGCCCTGGCCAATAGTGATGTGTCTGAAAGAGCCTGAGCCCTGACCTAGTGCTAGCCACCCAGAGAGCAGGCCCCATATCCAGCATGTGAGACCCGCCATGGCCAAAGTCTATCATCTCTACCCATGCTTGGTATTCAGGCACCTGTCCCCAGAACATTCTGGAATCCCTGCCAATGGGGGAATCTGTAGCAGAATAGAGAACTCCTCTTTCCCCATGGCAGGAAACCTGGCTGTTGGGATGGGTGTCCAACTCTCAAACTATGAGCCACCTGAATGGCCAATGAGAACATGCCCACTCCTGAGGGCCGCCCTGGGCACAAAAAGGAATTGTGACCCTCAGCCTGAGCATGTTTTCCAACAAGCCCTCTCAGTGGTACCACCAGAATGACACATTGCAGGCCTGTATGCCCCTAGGCGCAAAACTTAACCCTAGGTGGGATTTTCCAGGCGCCAAGACCCAGGTCCCATTTCTGGAATCACTGTTTTGGGGCAACCCTAAGATGAAAAACAGCACTCTTCCCTTCCCCCAAAAAAGCCATTAAACTATGGGGAGTCACCAGGATCCTTAGAGAAGAAAGATATCTTGTGGACCTATGAGATCACACCTGCATTCTGAGGTCATCCTGGACACACAATCCAGATACAAAAGACTGTGCTACTGCCTTCCACTCACCCTAATTACAGTTCATGATGAGCTGCTCTCCAGGTCTATGCATTGGGCCTCCGATCACCTCGCCACTACGCCTAACTCGGGTTCGTGTTTGCAGACTTCTCTCCCAAAACCATGGCTTACAAACCCTCCAGGATGGGGTCTCTGGAGCCACACCACAGGACTGTGCCTGCCATCCCCAAGGAAACTGTGCCTGTCACAGTTGTCCAAACCCTACAGATTAGGAGAAACCTGCAAGGACCCTGAGCCCAATGCAATAATCGAGGCCACAGTGGATGCAAATGGACTGTCTGAAACACTCTGATCAACTCCAACCAGGGAGAAACCCAAGTCAATGGACTGAGTCAGAAGATTGAAACTGACATGACCCTAGGACCTCATTGGAGCCCTAGATTATGTTTTCAGGCATCTGTCCTCAGGGGCCTGTTCTGGAATATCAACTTATGATATAACATTCTGTCCTTGAGACCCACAACTGAACATCTCTTGTACCAAGAAGGAAACCTTGCTCTTGGACCTGTGTCAAACTTTCAGGTAGATGAATGCTGCATGGCCCCTTAGACACCAGCACATTCTAAGATCTCCCTGGTAACCAGATTTGTTACCCATCATCATGAGACCCCATGTCAACTCAAGGCATTGCTACTTCACCATAGAGCCACCAGAACGATCCTGCCATGTTCATCAGCTGCAATGGTCAATGGAGGTGTGCTTTCCAAGCATACATGTGGGACTGCTCTGCTACCCAAACTTTCCACACGGGGGACCCTGGATCAAACAAATAAGACTCCCCCTATCTGGTAGAAGAAACCTTGCTGTTTGGAACATCTCACAAGCCCGAGCGTGGAAAATCCTCCATGGCCTCTGACTCCAACCCTCCATTTGTTGATCATCATAAACACAAACTCTAGCATGAGCAAACATCTGATATTCGCCCTTATTCAGGTGCTAGATATTCGAGTCAGCCACTGCACAATGGAACTGCCTTCTGCGTGGCACTGAATTGAACTGTAGCTTGGGTTTACAATTCCATCCTCACCTTACTGGTCACCAAGCCCACTTGATAGGGAATTCTGGAGCCACAACGCAGCATTCTGCATACCCCATGAGAGAAGAATTGCCAGGTGAGGCTTCCCAGAAACCCCACATGAAAATCCACCTGCAGGGCCCTTGACGACACCCTAATATCGTAGGTCACCATGAGAACTAAGGCTCTGTCTGACACAGCCTGAGCCACTACCTCCAGACAGCCACCCAGACAGTGTGCCCCATATCCTGCAGCTGGGACTTGTCGTGGACCAAAGCCATCATTCCTACTCAACCTGGATATTCAGGCCTCTGTGCCCAGCCCGTAGCTCAAACCCCTGCCTATGGGGGAACCTGAAACACAACGGTATTCTTCCTTCCCAATGGCCGGAAATCTGGCTGGTGAGATGGGTGTCCAACCCTCAGAGTGGGAACCAGCTGCATGGACATGAGACCACAACCACTCATGGGCACCGCCCTGGGCACAAACAGGCATTGTGACCCTCAAAGTGAGCCTGCTTTCAAGCAAACCCCCATGGTAGCTGGACCAGGAGCCTTCAGAGCGGGCCTTCCTGGTCCCTAGGGGAAAATCCTCACATTATTGGTGTTTTTCAGGTGCCTAGATCCAGATCCTGTCTCTGGAAACCCTATTTGGGGGTCAGCTGAGATGGAAAACAGCAGTCTTCCCTTCCCCCAGAGACACCAAACTCTTGGGATCTGGGCAGAATCCCCAGAGATGAAGAATGTTCATGGCCGCATGAAGCCACCACTAACTTTTGCGACCATTCTGGACACAAAATACAGACAGAAAATTCTTCCCCACCGCTTCCATGACACCTTAATTTCACTACACAATGAGCTGCCCTCAGAGCCTGCAGATCGGGGCTGCGACCACCTTGGGCCTCACCCTAACCCTAGTTCATGTTTGCAAATTTCTGTCCAAAAGGCTGGCCCTCATGCCCTCCAGGATGGGGCCTCTGGAGCCACATCAGACGACTGTGCCTACCCTCCTGAAGGAAAATCTGCCCTTCACTGTTGCTCAAATCCTGAAGCTTAGGAGCAAAATACAAAGCCTCTGAGCCCACATCAAATTCCAAGAACGCTCTGGATCCAAGTGTACATTGTGACACACAGTGAGCACCTGCCTCCTGGCAAACATCCAAGTCAAAGGCCCTGAGTCAGAAGATTGAACCTGACATGCTCCTAGGACTTCATTGATGCCCTAGCTTAGGTTTTCAGGTGCCTGTCCCGAGAGGATTGTTCCCCCATACTGACTTATATGCCAACATGTTGTCCCTGAGCCACACAATAGACCCCTCCTGTCACCAGAGGGGTACCTTGCTTTTGGTAGCTGTGTCTAAGACTCAGTGTAGGAGAATCCTGCATGGCCCCTGACCACCCAATCTTTCCAGCATCTCCTTGGATACAAATCAGCAATGTGTTCCCACAACATGAAACTCCATGTCAACTCTGCCTCCTTGGAAATTGGCCCCAGAGCCCCAATATTGAACCTGCCATGTTCCTGAGCTGCAATGGTCAATGGAGGTGTGATTTCCAGGCATCCATGTGGGAAAGCTCTGCTCCACAAATTTTCCATATGGAGGACCCTGGAGCAAACAAACCAGGCTCCCCCATCCAGTAGAAGAAAGCATTGCTGTTCGGGGCATCTCACAAGCCTCAACGTGGAAAATCCTCTGTGGCCTCTTGACGGAACACTTCCATTTGTCAGACATCATAGACACAAACTCCAGTGTGAGCAAATATTTGACATTCACCCTTACTCAGGTGCTGGATATCTCGAATCAGCCACTGCCCAATGGAACTGCCTTCCTCTTGGCACTGAATTTAACCTTAGGTTATGTTGACAATTCTGTCCTCTCCCTACTCGTCCACAAGCTCTCTTGATAAGGAATCCTGGAGCCACAACACAGCATTATGCTTACTCAATAGAAAGAAGTGCCTGGTGAGTCTACCTAGTAACCCCACATGAGGATCAACCTGCTCGGCCCAAGAGGGAACCCCTATTTATAAGCTACCATCACCACTAGTGCTGTGTCTGACAGAGCCTGAGCCCTGACCTCCTGTCAGCCATCCAGAGAGTGGGACCCATACCCAGCATGTGAGACCGGTTATGGCCCAAATCCCTCATCTCTACCCATCCTTGGTATTCAGACAACTGTACTCAGACCTTGCTGGAATCCCTGCCAATGGGAGAACCTGAAGAACAATAGAGAACTCCTATTCCCCATTTCAGGAAACCTGGCTGTTGGGATGAGTGTCCAACCCTGAGTGGGAGCCAGCTTCATGGCCAATGAGACCACGCCCACTCATGAGGTCCTTCCTGGGCAGAAAGAGGCATTGTGACCCTCATTCTGAGTATGTTTTCAAACAAGCTTTCTCAGTTTCACCACAAGAATCCGGCATTGCAGGCCTGGTGCACCTTTTGGCCCATATCATATCACTTGTTGGAATTTGCCATGTGCCCAGACCCAGAGCTCATCTCTGGAATCCCTGTTCTGGGGTACTGCTAAAATGGAAAACAGCACTCTTCCCTTCCCCAAAAAAGCCACCAAACTATGGGGAGCCGCCAGGACCCTTAGAGAGGAAAAATCTCCCGAGGACCTAGGAGAACATAGCTGCATTCCGAGGCCATCCTGGACACACAATCCAGATAGAAAGGCATGTGCTACTGCCTTCCATTCACCCTAATTACATTTCCTGAGGAGCTGCCTTCCAGGTCTATGCTTTGGGCCTGCAATCACCTCACCACTAAACCTAACCCCAGTTTGTGTTTGCAGACTTCTTTCCCAAAACCATAGCTCACATGCTGTCCAGGATGGGGTCTCTGGAGCCACACCACAGGACTGTGCATGTCATCACCAAGGAAACTGTGCACGTCACATTTGCCCAAACCCTCCAGATTAGGAGAAACCTGTAAGGCCCCTGAGCCCACCGCAATATTGGTGGCCGCTCTGGACTCCAATACACAGTCTGAAACAATTTGATCCTGTACATCCAGGCAGACAGCCAAGTCAATGCTCCTGAGTCAGAGGATTGGACCTGACATGCCCTTGGACCTCATTGGAACCCTAGATTAGGTTTTTAGGCATCTGTCCTGAGAGGCCTGTTCTGGAATACCAACTTATGATACAACATGTGGACCCTGAGACACACAACAGAATATCTCCTGTTCTCAGAATGAAACCATGCTCTTTGACCTATGCCAAACTCTCAGGGTAGGAGAATCCTGTACAGCACCTTAGCCACCAGCACAATCCAAGATCTCCCTGCTTATAAATGAGCACTGAGACCCATATGCAAGAGATTCCATGTCATCTCAAGGCCTTGGTACTTGGCCCCTGAGTCACCAGAACGAACCTGCCATGTTTCTCAGATGCAATGGTCAATGGAGGTGTGCTTTCCAGGCATCCATGTGGGAGTGCTCTGATACCCAAACGTTCCACATGGGTACCCTGGAGCAAACAAACCAGACACCACCTGTCCAGTAGAAGGAAACCATGCTGTTTGGAGCATGTCAGAAGCCTCAGCATGGGAAATCCTCCATGGCCTCTTGATGCCACCCCTCCATTTGTCGGTCATCATAGACACAAACTCCAGTGTGAGCAAACATTGGACATGCACCCTTACTCAGGTGCTGGATATCCTGAATAAGCCGCTGCACATAGGAACTGCCTTCTGCTGGCACTGAATTGAACCCTAGCTTGTGTTTACACTTCCATCCTCACCTACTGGTCCCTAAGCCCTCTTGATGAGGAAATCTGGATCCACAACGCAACATTCTGTCTTCCCCATAGAAGGAAGAAGTGCCTGGTGAGTCTGCCCAGAAACCCCACATGAGGATCAATGTGCTAGGCCTTTGAGGTAACCCCAATTTTTCAGGCTTCCCTGGCCACTAATTCTGTGTCTGACAGAGCCTGAGCCCCGACCTAGTGTCAGGCACCAGAGAGCGGTCCCCATATCTAGCATGTGGGACCAGCCATGGCTGAAGTCCGTCATCCATACCCATCCTTAATTTTCAGGCACCTGTCCCCAAACCTTTGCTGTAAACCATGCCAGTGGAGGAACCTGAAACACAATAGAGAACTACTCCTCCCTCATGGCAGGAAACCTGGCTGTTGGGATGGGTGTCCAACCCTGAAAGTGGGAGCCAGCTGCATGGCCAATGAGACCACGCCTACTCCTAAGGGCCTCCCAGGGCACAAACAGGCATGGTGACCCTCAGCCTGAGCATGCTTTCAACAAGCCCTCTACGTTGCCAACCAGGATCCCACATTGCATGCCTGGTATGTCCCTAGACCCAAATCCTAACACTTGTTGCTATTTTCCAGATTCCAAATCTGAGAAAGTCTCTGGAATCACTGTTATGTGCCACCCCTAATATGGAAAACAGCACGCTTCCCTTCCCCAAGAAAGCCACCAAACTGTGGGGCGCCACCAGGATCATTATAGAAGAAAAGTCTCCCATGGACCCATGAGACAACACCTGCATTCTGAGGCCATCCTGGACACACAATACAGGTAGAAAATCCTGTGCTATCGTCTTCCATTCACACTAATTACAGTTACTGATGAGCTGCTCCCAAGGTCTACGCATTTCGCCTGTGATCACCTCGCCATTAACCCTAACCTGAACTTGTGTTTGCAGACTCTTCTCCCAAAACCATGGTTCACATGCCCTCCAGGATGAGGTCTCTAGATCGACACACAAGAATGTGCCTGCCATCCCTAAGGAAACTGTGCCCATCACAGTTGCCTAAAACTTCCAGGTTAGGATAAACTTGAAAGGCCCTTGAGCCCACCTCAATATAGGTTGCAGTTCTGGAGGCAAATGCGTATTTTGAAACACCCTGATAACCTAGATTCAGGCAGAGAGCCAAGTCAATGCTCCTGAGTCAGAAGATTGAACCTGACATGCCCTAGCACCTCATTGGAACCTTAGGTTATGATTTCAGTCATCTGTCCTCAGGGGCCTGTTCTGGAATACCAACTTATGATACAACATATGTACCCTGAGCCACAGAACAGAACCTCTCCTGTCCTCAGAAGGAAACCATGCTCTTCAACCTGTGCCGAACCCTCAGGATAGGAGAATCCTGCACGGCACCTTAGACACCACCACATTCTAAGATCTCCCTGGTAACAAACCAACATCGTGACCCATCTTTAAGAGATTCCAAGTCAACTCAAGGCCTTGGTACTTCACCACAGAACCACCAGAATGAATCTGCCATGCTCCCCAGCTGCAGTGGTCAATGGAGGAGTGCTTTTCAGGCCTCCATGCGGGAGAGCTCTGCTACTCAAATTTTCCACCAGGGCCACTGGAGCAAACAAACCAGGCTCCACCTGTCCAGTAGAAGGAAACCTTACTGTTTGGAACATCTCACAGGCCTCACCTTGAGATATCTCCCATGGGTTCTTGACGCCACCCCTCCATTTGTGGTCATTATAGACACAAACTCCAGTGTGAGCAAATATCTGGCATCCACCCTTACTCAGGTGCTGGAGATCTCGAATAAGCTGCTGCACATTGGAAGTGTCTTCCGCGTGGCACTGAATTGAACTCTAGCTTGTGTTTACAATTCCTACCTCACCCTACTTTTCCCCAAGCCACAATGCATCATTCTTCCTTCTCCATAGAGAGAAGTGCCCTGAAAGTCTGCCCAGAAACCCCCCATGAGGATCAATCTGCTTGGTCCTCGAGGAACCCCTATTTATACAGTGCCCTGGCCACTAGTGCTGTGTCTGATATAGCCTGAGGCCCGACCTAGTGTCAGCCAACCAGAGAGCGGAGCCCATATCCAGCATGTGAGACCGGCCATGGCCCAAGTCTGTCATTTCATCCATCTTTGGTGTTCAGGCACCTGTCCCCAGACCTTTGCTGGAATCCCTGCCAATGGGGGAACCTGAAGTCCAATAGCGAACTCCTCAATCCCCATGGCAGGAAACCTGGATGTTGGGATGGGTGTCCAAACCTCAAAGTAGGAGCCAGCTGCATGGCCAATGAGACCATGCCTACACCTAAGGGCCACCCAGGGCACAAACAGGCATTGTGACCCTCAGCCTGAGCATGCTTTCAAGAAGCCCTCTCAGTGGCACCACCAGGTTCCCACATTGCAGGCTTGTGACACCACTATGCCCAAATCCTAACCCTTGGTGGCATTTTCCAGACGCCCTGCCCCAAAGCCCATCTCTGTAATCCCTGTTTGGGGGCACCACTAAGATGGAAAATAGCAAACTTCCCTTCCCCAAAAAAGCCACCAAACTATTGGCAGCCGCCAGGATCCTTAGAGAGGAAAAATCTCCCATGGACCCATGAGACCACACCTGCATTCCGAGGCCATCCTGGACACACAATCCAGATACAAAAGCCCTTGCTTAAGCCTTCGAGTCAGCCTAATTACAGTTCCTGACGAGCTGCCATCCAGCTACGCATTGGGCCTGCGATCACCTCACCACTAACCCTGACCTGAATTTGTGCTTGTAGACTTCTCTCCCAAAACCATGGCTCACATGCCCTCAAAGATGGGGTATCTGGAGCCACACGACAGGACTGGGCCTGCCATCCCCAAGGAAACTGTGTCCATCACAGTTGCCCAAACCTTTCAGATTAGGCGAAATCTGCAGGAAACCTGTGCCCACCCCCATACTGGCGGATGCTCTGGATGCAAATGTGCAGTCTAAAACATCCTGATGACCTCCATCCAGGAAGACAGCCATGTCAATGGTCCTGAGTCAAATGATTGATCCTGACATGCCTCTATGACCCCACTGGAAACCTAGATTAGCTTTTCAGGCATCTGTCCTCAAGGGCTTGTTCTACAGTACCAACTAAGGATACAACATGTGGTCCCTGAGCACAACAACAAAACATCTCATGTCCCCAGACAGCTCTTTGACCTGTGCCAAACCTTCAGGTTTAGAGTATCCTGTATGGAACGTTAGCCACCAGCATAATCTAAGATCTCCCTGGTAACAAAGCAGCATTGTGACCCATCTGCAAGAGATTCCATGTCAAATCACGGCCTTAGTACATGGCCCCAGAGCCACCAGAATGAACCTGCCATGTTCTTCAACTGCAATGGTCAATGCAGTTGTGCTCAACAGGCATCCATGCCAGAGAACTCTACTACCCAAACTTTCCACATGGGGGGCGCTGGAGCACACAAACCAGACTCCACCTGTCCAGTAGAAGGAGACCTTGTTGTTTGGAACATCTCACAAGCCTCAGCGTGGGAAATCCTCCATAGACTCTTGACGCCACCCTCCATTTGTTAGTCATCATAGACACAAACTCCAGTGTGAGCAAACACCAACATCTGGCCTAACTCAGGTGCTGGATATCTCTAATAAGCTGCTGCACATTGGAACGGCCTTCTGCTTGGCACTGATTTGAACCCTAGCTTGTGTTTACAATTCCAACCTCACCCCACTGGTCATCAAGCCCATTTTAAAGGGAATTCTGAAGCTACAACCCACCATTCTGCCTTCCCCATAGTAAAATGAAGTACCTGGTGAGTCTACCCAGGTACGCCAGTTGAGGATCAATATGCTCAGACCTCAAGGGTACCCCGATTGATAGGATGCCCTGACCACTAGCGCTGTGTCTAACAGAGCCTGAGCCCAGACCTAGATTCAACCAAGAAGAGAGCGGGCCCCATATCCAGCATGTGACCGGCCATGGCCCAAGTCCTTCATCGCTACCTATCCTTGGTATTCAGGAATCTGTCCCCAGACCTTTGCTGGAATCCCTACCAATTGGGGAACCTAAAGCAGAATAGAGAACTCCTCCCCCATGGCAGGAAACCTGGCTGTTCGAATGGTTGTCCAACCCTCTAAGTGGCAGCAAGCTTCAGGCCAATGAGTCTGCACCAGTACTGAGGACTGCCCTGGGCAAAAACAGGCATTGTGACCCTCATCCTGAGCATGCTTTCTCAGGTGCACCAACTAGATCCCGCACTGCAGACTCGGTATGCCCCTAGACCCAAATCCTAACCCTTGGTGGGAATTTCAAGGCCGCCAGACCCAGAGTCCGTCTCTGAAATCCCTGTTCTGGGGCACCCCTAAGATGGAAAACTACATGCTTCCTTTTTCCAAAAAAAGCCACCAAACTATGGGGAACCGCCATGATCCTTAGGGAGGGAAAATCTCCCATGGACCCATGAGACCACAGCTGCATTCCGATTCCATCCTGGACACACAATCAAGATAGAAAAGCCTGTCCTACCGCCTTCCAATCACCATAATTACAATTCCTTCCAAGCTGCCCTCCAGGTCTGCGCACTGGGCCTTCAATCACTTTGCCACAAACCCTAACCCGAATTTGTGTTTGCAGACTTTCCTCCCAAAACCCCGGCTCATGTGCCATCCAGGATGTGGTCTCTGGATCCACACCACAGGACTGTGTCTGCCATCCCCAAGGAAACGGGTGTCCGTCACAGTTGCCCAAAACTTTCAAATCTGGAGAAACCTGAAAGGCCCTGAGCCCACCCCAATATTGACGACCCCTCTGCACGCAAATGCGCAGTCTGATACACCCTGATCACCTACATCCACAAGACAGCCAAGTCAATTTTCCTGAGTCAGAAGATTGAATCTGATATGCCCCTAGGACCTCATTGGAGTCCTAGATTAGTATTTCAGGCATCTATCCTCAAGGGCATGTTCTGGAATACCAACTTATGATACAACATGTGGTCCCGGAGCCACTCAACAGAAAGTCTCATGTCCCGAGAAGGAAACCAGGCTTTTCAACCTGTGCCAAACCTTCAGGGTAAGGGAATCCTGCATGGCACTTTAACCACCAGCACATTCTAAGATGTCCCTGATAACAATCCAGCATTGTGACCCATCTGCAAGAGATTCCATGTCAACTCAAGGCCTTGGTGTTCTCCCCAGAGCATCCAGAACGAACCTGCCATGTTCCTAACCTGGAATCATCAATGGAGGTGTGCTTTCCAGGCATCCATGCAGAAGAGCTCTGCTACCCAAACTTTCCAGATGGGGGACCCTGGAGCAAACAAACCAGGCTCCACATATCCAGTAGAAGGAAACTTTACTCTTTTGAGTATCTCACAAACCTCAACGTGGGACATCCTCCATGGCCTCTTGACCTCACCCCGCCATTTGTTGGTCATCATAGACACAAACTCCAGTGTGAACAAACATCTGACATCCTCCCTAACCAAGGTGCTGGATGCTTCAAATAAGACGCTGCACATTGAAAATGCCTTCCACTTGGCACTGAATTGAACCCTAGCTGTGTTTGCAATTCCATCCTCACCCTACTGGTTCCCAAGGTCTCTTGATAGGGAGTTCTGGAGCCACAATGCAGCATTCTGCCTTCCCCATAGAAAGAAGAAGAGCCTGGTGAGTCTGCCCAGAAACCCCACCTGAGAATCAATGTGCTGTGCCCTCAAAGGAACCCCAATTTATAGGCTGCCCTGCCCACTAGTTATGCGTCTGACAGAGCCTGAGCCCGGACCTAGTGTCAGCCACCCAGAGAGTGGGCACCATATCTAGCATGTGAGACCACCATGTCCCAAGTCCGTCATCTCTACCCATCCTTGGTATTCAGGCAACTGTCCCTAGACTTTTTCTGGAATCCTTGCCAATGGGGAACAAGAAGCATAAGAGATAACCTGTCCTTCCCAATGTCAGGAAACCTGGCTGTTGGGATGGGTGTCCAACCCACAAAGTTGGAGCCAGCTGCATGGCCAAAGAGATCACGCCTACTCCTGAGGGGCTCCCTGGGCACAAGCAGGCATTGTGACCCTCAGTCTGAGCATGCTTACAAATACGACTTCTCAGTGACTCTACCAGAATCCAGCATTGCAAGACTGGTTCGTCCCTAGACCCAAATACTAAACCTTGATGTGATTTTCCAGGCACCCAAACCAAGAGTCCATCTCTGCAATCCCTGTTCTTGGGTACCTCTAAGATGGAAAACAGCACTCTTCCTTTCCCCGATAATGCCACCAAACTATGGGGAGCTGCCAATATCCTTAGAGAAGAAAAATCTCCCATGGACCCCTGAGACCACACCTGCATTCCGAGGCCATCCGACACACACAATCCAGATAGAAAAGCATGTGTTACCACCTTCCAGTCACCCTAATTACAGTTGCTGACGAGTTGCCCTCAGATCTATGCATTGGGACTGCGATGACCTCGCCACTAACCATAACCAAGAATGTGTTTATAGATTTCTCTCCCAAAGCCATGGCTCACATGCCCTCCAGAATGGGGTCTCGGGAGCCACAACCCAGTAGTGGTCCTGCCACCCCCACGGAAACTGTGCCCATCACAGTTGTCCAAACCCTCCAGATTAGGAGAAACCTGCAAGGCCCCTGATCCCACCACAATAATGGAAGCCACTCTGGACACAAATGTGCAGTCTGAAACACCCTGGTCACCTCCATCCAGGCACACACCCAAGTCAATGGTCCTAGTCAGAATATTGAAACAGACATTCCACTAGGACTTCATTGGAACCCTAGTATAGGTTTTCAAGCATCTGTCCTCAGAGGCCTGTTCTAGAATATCAACTTATGATACAACATGTGGTCCCTGAGCCACATAACAGAATATCTCCTGTCCCCAGAAGGAAGTCATGTTCTTGGACCAGTGTCAAACCTTCAGGGTAGGTGAATCCTTCACGGCCCCTTAGCCACCAGCACATACTAAGATCTCGCTGGTAAAAAACCATAATTGTGACCCATCTTCATGAGACTCCATGTCAACTCAATTGCCAACTCAACTCCATATCAACTCAACTTGATACTTCGCCCCAGAGCCACCAGATTGAACCTGCCATGTTCCTCATCTGCAATAGTCAATGGAGGTGTACTTTACAGGCATCCTAGCGGGAGTACTCTACTACCAAAAATTTCCACATGGGAAACTCCGGAGCAAACAAAACACACTCCCCATCCGATTGAAGGAAACCTTGCACTTTGGAGCATCTCACAAGCCCCATCTTTGGAAATCCTCCATGGCTTCTTGAAGCCACCCCATCATTTGTTGGTCATCATAGACAAAAACTCCAGAGTGAGAAAAATCTGGCATCCATCCCTACTCAGGTGCTGCATATCTGGAATCAGCCACTGCACACTGGAACAGCCTTTCACTTGGAAATGAATTTAACCATAACTTGGATTCACAATCCTATCCTCAACCTTCTAGTCCGCAAGCCTGTGTGATAGGGAATTCTGGAGCCAAAACACAGCATTCTGCCATCCCCATAAAAAGAAGAAGGGCCTGGTGAGTCTTCCCAGAAAATACAAATGAGGATCGATCTGCTTGGCCCTCGAGGGAACCACGATTTATAGGCGGCCCTGGCCACTAGTGCTGTGTCTGACAGAGCCTGCGCCCCGACCTCGTGTCAGTCACCCAGAGAGCGGGACCCATATTCAGCATGTGAGACCAGCCTGGCCCAGGTTGTCATCTCTAACCATCCTTGGTATTCAGGCATCTGTCCCCAGACCTTTGCTGGAATCCCTACCAATCAGGATCCTGAAGCACAATTGAGAACTGCTCCTTCTACATGGCAGGAATCCTGGCTGTTGGGAAGGCTGTCCAAACCTCAGAGCCGGTGCCAGCTGCATGGCCAATGAGACCACACCCACTCCTGTAGGCCACCCTGGCCACTAGCAGGCATTTTGACCCTCAGCCTGAGCATGATTTCAAACAAGCCTTCTCAGTTTCACCTCCAGGATCCTGCCTTGCACAACTGGTATGCCCCTAGGCCCAAATCTTAACCCTTGGTGACATTTTCCCTGTGCCCATACCAAGAGTCCATCTCTGGAATCACTTTTTGGGGGCAACCCTAAGATGGAAAACAGCACTCTTCCCTTCCCCGAGAAAGCCACCAAACTATTGGGAGCCTCAAGGATCCTTATGAAAATTCTCCCATGGACCCATGAGACCACACCTACATTGCGAGGCCATCCTGGACACACAATCCAGATACAAAAGTCTGTGCTACCACTTTCGAGTCACCCGATTTACAGTTCCTGACCAGCTGCCCTCCAGGTCTATGGATTGGGCGTGCGATAACGTTGCCACTAACCCTAACCTGAGTTTGTGTTTGCAGACTTCTCCCCAAAAACCAGGGCTCACATGCCCTCCAGGATGGGGTCTCTAAAGCCATTCCACAGGAATGGGCCTGCCATCCCCAAAGAAACTGTTCCTGTCACAGTTGCCCAACCCCTCCAGATTAGGAGAAGCCTAAAGGACCCTGAGCCAACCCCAGATTAGCGGCCGCTCTGTATGCAAATGCGCAATCTGAAACACCCTGATCACCTCCATCCTGGCAGACAACGAAGTCAATAGTCCAGTGTAAGAAAATTGACATGCCCCTAGGACCTCATTAGAATGCTAGATTAGGTTTTCAGGCATTTGTCCTTGAGTCAAGTTCTGGAATACCAACTTGTGATACAATATGTGGTCCCTGAGCCCCAAACTGAACATATCCTGTAACCAGGTGGAAGCCGTGCCCTTGGACCTGTGTCAAACCCTCAGGATAGATGAATCCTGCATGGCACCTTAGCCACCATGAAATTCTAAGATCTCCCTGGTAACAAACCAGCATTGTGACCCATCTTCATGTGACTCCATGTCAACTCATGACTCATCACCCTACTTATCCTCAAGACCTCTTGATAGGGATTTCTAGAGTCACAACGCAGCATTCTGCCTTCCCCATAGAAAGAAGAAGTGCCTGGAGAGTCTGCCCAGAAACCCCACATGAGGATCTATCTGCTCGGCCTTCTAGGAAACCTCAATTTATAGGTTTCCCTGGCCACTAGTGCTGTGTCTGACAGACCCTGAGCCTTGACCATGTGTCAGCCACCCATAGACGGGCCCTATATCCAGCATGTGAGGCTGGTCATGGCCCAAGTCCATATATCTACCCATCCTTGGTATTCTGGCACCTTTCCCCAGATATTTGCAAAAATCCTTGCCTATGAGGGAAACTGAAGCACAATAGAGAACTCCTCCTTCCACATGACAGGAAACCTGGCTGTTTGTTGGGATGGGTGTCCAACCCTGAAAGTGGGAGCCAGCTGCATGGTCAATGAGACCACGCCCACTCCTGAGGGCCACCCTGGGCACAAACAAGGCATTGTGAACCTCAGCCTGAGCATGCCTTCAAACAAGCCCTCTCATTGCCTCCACCAGGATCCTGCATTACAGGCCTGGTACGCCCCTAAGCCCAAATCCTAACCCTTTGTGGGATTTTCCAGGCACCCAGAAACAGAGACCGTCTCTGCAATCCATGTTTTGGGGCACCCCTAAGATGGAAAACAGCACTCTTCCCTTCCGTGAAATAGCCACCAAACTATGGAGAGCTACCTGGATCCTTACAGAGAAAAAGTCTCCAATGGACCCAGGAGACCACACCTCTAATCCTAGGCCATTCTGGACACAAAATCCAGATACAAAAGCCTGTGATACTGCCTTCCAGTCACCCTAATTACAGTTCCTGAAAAGCTGCCCTCCGGTCAACGTATTGGGCCTGTCATTACCTCGCCACTAACCCTGACCTGAATTTGTGTTTGCAGACTTCTCCCCAAAAACCATGGTTCTCATGCCCTCCAGGATGGAGTCTCTGGAGCCACAGCACAGGACTGTGCCTGCCATCCCTAAGGAAAGTGTGACCATCACAGTTGCACAAACCTTCAAGATTAGGAAAAAAACTGCAAGGCCCTTGAGCCCAGCCCAATATTGACACCCACTCTGGACGCAAATGTGCAGCCTGAAACACCCTGATTACCTACATCTAGGTAGACACTCAAGTCAATGGTCCTGAGTCAGAAGATTGGACCTCACATGCCCCTAGGACTTCACTGGAAGCCTAGATTAGGTTTTCAGGCATCTTTCCTCAGGGGCCTGTTCTGGAACACTAATTTATGATACAATATGTGGTCCCTTAGCCACAGAACAGAACATCTGTCTCCAGAAAGAAACTGTGCTCTTTGTCCTGTCCCAAACCTTGAGAGAAGGAGAATCCTGCACAGGAGCTTAGCCACAGGTACATTCTAAGATCTCCCTGTAACAAACCAGCACTGTGTCCCATCTGCAAGAGATTCCATGTCAACTCATAACCTTGGTACTTTGACCCAAACCCACCAGAACGAACCTGCCATGTCCCTCAGCTGCAATGGTCAATGGAAGTGTGCTTTCTAGGAATCCATGCGGGAGAGCTCTGCTACCCATATTTTCCACATGGCGGACCCTGGAGCAAACAAACCAGACTCCAACTGTGTAGAAGAAGGAAACCTTGCTGTTTGGAGCATCTCACATGCCTCAGCGTGGGAAATGCTCTATGGCCTCTTGACGCCACCCCTCCATTTGTTGGTCATCATAGACACAAACTCCAGTGTGAGCAAACATCGGACATCCGCCCTTACTCATGTGCAGGATATCTCGAATCAGCTGCTGCACATTGAAACTACCTTTTGCTTGACACTGAATTGAACCGTAGCTTGTGTTTATAATTTCATCCTCACCCTACTGGTCCTCAGTTCTGGGAAATCTGGAGCCACAACACAGCGCTCTGACTTTCCCATAGAAAGAAGAAGTGTCTGGTTGGTCTTTTCAGTAACCCCACATTAGGATCTATATGCTCGGCTCTTGATGGAACCCCGATTTATAGACTTCCCTGGCCAATAGTGCTATGTCTGACAGAGCCTGAGCCCTGACCTAATGTCAGCCACCCAGAGAGAAGGCCACATATCTAGCATGAGAGACCGACCATGTCCCAAGTGCCTCCTCTCTACCCATATTTGATATTCAGGAACCAGTCCACAGACATTTGATGGAATCCCCACCAATGGGGAAGCACAATAGAGAACTCCTCCTTCTCATGGAAGGAAACCTTGCTGTTGGGATGTGTGTCCAGCCCTCATAGTGGGAGCCAGCTGTATGGCCAATGAGACCACACCCACTCCTGAGGGCCGCCCTGGGCAGAAAGAGGCATTGTGACCTTTAGCCTGAGCATGCTTTCAAACAAGCTTTCTCAGTGGCATCACCAGGATCCCGCATTGCAGACCTGGTACACCACTAGTCCCAAATCCTCACCCTTGGTGGGATTTTCCTGGCATCCAGAACCAGAGCCCATCTCTGGAATCCTTCTTTGGGGGCATACCTAAGAGGGAAAACAGCAGTCTTCCCTTCCCAAAAAGCCACATAACTATGGGAAGCTGCCAAAATCCTTAGAGAGGAAAAGTCTCCCATGGACGCAGGAGACCACACCTCTAATCTGAACCGATCCTCGACACACAATCCAGATAGAAAATCCTGTGCTACCGCCTTCCAGTCACCCTAATTACAGTTCCTGAGGAGTTGCCACCCAGGTCTGCGCATTGAGCCTGAGATCACCACGTCACTAACACAAACCCAAATTTCTGTTTGAAGACTTCTCTCCCAAAACCCTGGCTCACATGCCTCCAGAATGGGGTCCCTGGAGGCACACCACAGGACTGTGAATGCCATCCCCGAGGAAATTGTGCCCATCATATTTGCCCAAACCTTCCAGATTAGGAGAAACCCGCAAGACCCCGGAGCCCACACCAATATGGGCGGTTGCTCTGGACACAAATGTGTGGTCTGAAATAACTTGATCACCTACATCCAGGCAGAAGGCCAGGGCAATGGTCTTGAGTCATAAGACTGAACCTGACATCCCCCAACTGACATCATTTGAACCCTAGATTAGGTTTTCAGGCATCTGTCCTCAGAGGCCTGTTCTGGAATTCCATAAACTTATGTTACCACATGTGGTCCCTGAGCCACACAACAGAACATCTCCTGTCTCCAGAAGGAAACCATGCTCTTCGACCTGTGCCAAATGCTCACGCTAGGAGAATCCTGCATGGCACCATGGCAACCAGCACATTCTAAGATCTCCCGGGAAACAAATCTGCATTGTGGCCCATCTGCAAGAGATTTCATGTCAACTCAAGGCCTTGGTACCTCACCCCAGAGCCACCAGAAAGAACCTGCCATGTTCCTCAGCTGCCATAGTCAGCGGAGGTGTGCTTTCTAGGTATCCACGCCGGAGAGTTCTGCTCCCCAAACTTTCCACATGGCGGAACCTGGAGCAAACAAACCAGACTCTACCTGTCCAGTACAAGAAAACCTTGCTGTTTGGAGAATCTCACGAGTCTCAGCGTGGGAAATCCTCATGACCTCTTGACGCCACCCCTCCATTTGTCAGTCAGCATAGACACAAACTCTAGTGTAAGCGAACATCTGACATCCGCTCTTACTCAGGTGCTGGATATCTCGAAAAAGCCGCTGCACATTGGAACTGCCTTCTGCTTGGCACTGAGTTGAACCGTAGCTTGTGTTTACAATTCTATCCTCACCTACTGCTCATCAAGGCCTCTTGATAGGGAATTCTGGAGCCATAGTGCAGCATTCTGCCTTCCCTATAGAAAGAAGAAGTGCCTAGTGAGTCTGTCCAGAAACCCCACATGAGGATCAACCTGCTCGATGCTCGAGGGAAGCCTGATTTAAAGATTGTCCGGGACACTAGTGATGTGTATGATACCCTAAGCCCCGACCTAGTGTCAGCCACTCAGAGAGCGGGCCCCATATCCAGCATGTGAGAATGGCCATGGCCCAAGTCTGTCATCATTACCCATCCTTGGTATTCAGGCACCTGTCCCCAGACCTTTGCTGGAATCCCTGCCACTGAACAAACCTGAAGCATATAGAAAACTCCTCCTTTCCCATGGTAGGAAATCTGGCTGTTTGGATGGGTGTCCAAACTTCTAAGTGGGAGTCAGTTGCATGCCAATGAGACCACTCCCACTCCTGAGACCTGCCTTGGGCACAAACAGGGAGTGTGACCCTCAGCCTGAGCATGTGTTCAAATAAGCCCTCTGAGAGGCAAAAGAAGGTTCCTAACCCTTGGTAGGATTTTCCATTCGCCCAGACCCAGAGTCCATCTCTGGAATCCCTGTTTTGGGGCACTCCTCCAATGGAAAACAGCACTCTTCCCTTCCCTGAAAAAGTCACCTAATTTAGGGAAGCCACCTGGATCCTTAGAGAGGAAAAGTATCCAATGGACCCAGGAGACCAAACCTCTAATCAGAGGCCATCCTGGACACACAATACAGATAGAAAAGCCTGTGCTACCACCTCCCAATCACCTAAATACAGTTCCTGACGAGCTACCCTCCAGGTCTAGGCATTGGGCCTGCGATCACCTCTCCATGAACCCTATCCCGAATTTGTGTTTGCAGACTTCTCTCCCCAAATCTTGGCTCTCATGCCCTCCAGGATGGGGTCTCTGGAGACACACCATAGGACTATGCCTGCCATCCCCAAGGAAACTACGGCCGTCACAGGTGCCCAAAACACCCAGATTAGGAGAAATCTGCAAGGCCCCTGAGCCCACCCCAATAATGGAGGCTGCTCTGGATGCAAATGCACAGCCTGAAACACCCTGATCATCTAAAATAGGCAGAGAGCCTATTAAATGGTCCTGAGTCAGAAGTTTGAACCTTACATGCCCCTAGGACCTCATTAGAACTCTAGATTAAGTTTTCAGGCATCTGTCCTCAGGGCCCTGTTCTGGTATACCAACTTATGATACAACATATGGATTCTAATCCACACAATAAAACATCTGTTCCCAGAAGGAACTCTTCGACCTGTGCCAAACCCTCAGGAAGGAGAATACTGTAAAGGGCCTTAGAATCCAGCACATTCTAAGATCTACCTAGTAACAAATAAGCATTGTGACACATCTATAAGAGATTCCATGTCAACTCAAGACCTTGGTACTTAGCCCCAGAACCACCAGAACGAACCTGCCATGTTCCTCAACTTCAAGGGTCATTGGAGGTGTGCTTTCCAGGCATCCATGCCGGAGAGTTCTGCTACCCAAACATTCCACATGGGGAATGCTTGGACAAACAAACCAGACTCCAGCTGTCCAGTAGAAGACATCATTGCTGTTTGGAGCATCTCAGAAGACTCAGCGTGGGAAATCCTCCATTGTCTCTTGACACTCCTCCATTTGTCTGTCATTATAGACACCATCTCCAGAGTGAGCTAACATCTGAAATCCGCCCTTACTCCGGCATTTGTATATCTCAAATCAGCCGCTGCTTATTGGAACCACCTTTCGCTTGGCACTGAATTGAACCATAGTTTGTGTTTACAATTCCATCCTCACTCTACTAGACACAAAGCCCACTTGATAGGGAATTCGGAAGGCACAATGCAACATTCTGCCTTCCGTATAGAAAGAATTGCCTGGTGATTCTGCCCAGAAACCCCACATGAGGATCAGTCGGATCAGCCCTCGAGGGAACCACGATTTATAGGCGGCCCTGGCCACCTAGTGCTGTGTCTGACAGAGCCTGAGCATTGACCATGTATCAGCCACCCCAAAAGCAGGCTCCATATCCAGCATGTGAGACCGGCCTTTGCCCAAATCCATCATCTCTACACATCCTTGATATTCAGGCCCCTGTCCCCAGAACTTTGCTGGAATCCCTGCCAGTTGGGGAACCTGAAGCACAATAGAGAACTCCTCCTTCCCTAGGGAAGGAATCATGGCTGTTGGGATGGATTTCCCACCCTCAAAGTGGGAGCCAGCAGCATGGCCAATGAGACCATGCCCACTGCTGTGGGCCACCCTGGACACAAACAGGCATTGTGAATCTCAACCTGAGCATGCTTTCAAACAAGCTCTCTCAGTTACACCACCAGGATCCGCATTGCAGGCCTGGTAGGCCACTAGGCCCTAATCCTAAACCTTGGTAGGACTTTCCAGGTGCCAAGATCCAGAGCCCGTCTCTGGAATCCCAGTTTTGCAGTACCCCTATGATGGATAACAGCACTCTTCCCTTCCCTAAGAAAGCCACCAAACTATGGGGTGCTGCCAGGATCCTTAGAGAGGAAAAGTCTCCCTTAGAGCCAAAAGAGCACACCTGCATTCTGAGGCCATCCTGGACACACAATCCCGATAGAAAAGCCTGTGCTACCACCTTCCAAACACCCTAATTACAGATCCTGATGAGCTTCCCTCCATGTCTACGCATTGGGCCTGCGATCACGTTGCCACTAACGCTAACCTGAAATTGTGTTTGCAGACTTCTCTCCCACAACAATGGCTCAAATGCGCTCCAGGATGGGTTCTCTGGATCCACACCACAACACTGCCCCTGACATCCCCAAGGAAGTTGTCCCTGTCACAGTTGCCCAAACCTTCCAGATTAGGAGAAATCTGCAAGGCCCCTGGGCCCAGCCCAATATTCGTAGCTGCTCTGGATGCACATGTGCAGTCTAAAACACCCTGATTACCTACATATAGCCAGACAGTCAAGTCAAAGGTCCTAAGTCAGAAGATTGAGCCTGACATGCCCCAGGAACTCATTGGAACCACAGATGAGGTTTTAATGCATCTGTCCTCAGAGGCCTGCTCTGGAATACCAAATAATGATACAACATGTGGTCCCTGAGCCACAAACAGAACATCTCCTGTCCCCAGAAGGAAGCCGTGCTCTTGGACCTGTGTTAAACCCTCAGGGTGGATGAATCCTGCACAGCCCCTTAGCCACCAGAACATTCTAAGATCTTCCTTGTAACAAACCAACATTGTGGCCCATCTGCAAGAGATTGTCATCTCAAGGCCTTGGAACTTCGCCCATGAGACACCAGAACAAACCAGTTTTGTTCCTCAGCTGAAATGGTCAGTGGAGGTGTGCTTGATAGACATCCAGGAGGGAGAAATCTGTTACCCAAACTTTCAACTTGGGGGACCCTGGGGAAAACAAACCAGACTCCCCCTATCCTATGGAATGAAACCTTGCTGTTTGGAGCATCTCACAAGCCTTAGCGTGGAAATTCCTCCATGGCCTCTTTCTGAGACCACTCCATTTTTCGGTCATAAAGACAGAAACTCCAGTGTGAGCAAACATCTGACATCCACCCTTACTCAGGTGCTGGATATCTCGAATCAGTTGCTGCAAATTAGAACTGTCTTCTTCTTGGCACTGAATTGAACCAGTTTGTGTTTACAATTCCATCCTCACCCTACTGGTCCACAAGCCCTCTTGACAGGGAATTCCAGAGCCACAACCCAGCATTCTGCAGTCCATAGAAAGAAGTGCCTGGTGAGTCTGTCCAGAAACCCCAAATGAGGATTAATCTGCTCAACCCTTGAGGAAACCCCAATTTATAGGCTGCCCTGGGCACTAGTGCTGTGTCTAACAGAGTGTGAGCACTGTCCTAGTATTGTCCACAGAGAGCGGCCCCCATATCCCACAAGTGAGACCTGCCATGGTCCAAGTCCATCATTTCTACCCATCCTTGGTATTCAGGCAACTGTTCCCAGACCTTAACAAAAATCCCTGCCTATGGGGGAAGAACAATAGAGAACTCCTCATTCCCCATGGCAGGGATCTGGCTATTGGGATGGGTCTCTCACCTTCAAAGTGAGAGCAAGCTGCATAGTCAATGAGACCATGCTCACTCCTAATGGCCTCCCTGGGCACAAACCTGCTTTCTGACCTTCACCCTGAGCATGCTTTAAATCAAGCCCTCAGTTGCACCTCAAGTATCCCGCATTGCAGGCCTGGTATGCCCATAGGCCCAAATCCTAACACTTAGTGCGATTTTCCAGGCACACAGACCCAGAGACCGTCCTGGAATCCCTGTTTTGGGGCAACCCTAAGATGGAAAACAGCACTTGTCCCTTCACCAAGAATGCAACCCAACTATTGGGAGCCTCCAGAATACTTAGAGTGGAAAAATCCCCCATGGGCCCATGAGATCACACCTGCATTCTGAGGCCATCCTGGACACACAATCCGGATACAAAAGCCTGTGCTACCGCCTTTGAGTCACCTGATTGACAGTTCTTGATGAGCTACCCTCCAGGTCTTTCAATTGGGCCTGTGATCACTTCTCCATTAACGCTAAACTGAGTTTGTGTTTACAGACTTCCCTCCCAAATCCATTGCTCACACGCCCTCTAGAATGGGTTCTCTGGAACCACACCTCAGGACTGGGCCTGTGATCGCCAGGGAAACTATACCTATCAAAGTTGCCCAAACCCTCCAGATAAGGAGAAACCTGAAAGGCCCCTGAGACCACCCCAATACTGGAGGCTACTCTGGATGCAAAATGCGCAGTCTGAAACACCCTGATCTCCTCCATTCAGGCAGACACCAAAGTCAGTGGTACTGAGTCAGAAGATTGAACCTGACATGCCCCTAGGATTTCACTGGAAACCTAGATTAGGTTTTCAGGCGTCTGTCCTCAGAGGCCTGATTTGCATAGCAACTTATGATACAACATGTGGTCCCTGAGCCCCAAGCAGAACTTCTCCTTTCCCGAGGAGGAAGCCATGCTCTTGGACCTCTGCCAAACCCTCAGGGTAAATGAATCCTGCACGGCCCCTTAGCCATCAGCACATTCTAGATCTCCCTGGTAACAAACCAGCATTGAGACCCATCTTCATGAGACTCCATGTCAACTCAAGGCTTTGCAACTTTGGCCCAGAGACACCAGAACGAGCCTCCCATGTTCCTCAGCTGCAATGGTCAATGGAGGTGTACTTACCAGGCATCCATGCAGGAGTGTTCTGCTACCAAAACTTTCCACATGAGGAAAGCTGGAGAAAATAAACCAGACTGCCCCTGTCCGGTAGAAGGAAACCGTGCTGTTTGGAGCATCTTACCAGCCCCAGCGTGGGAAATCCTCCATGGCCTCTTGACGCTACCCCTCCATTTGTCAGTCATCATAGACACAAATTCCAACATGAGCAAACATCTGACATCTGCCCTTACTCAAGTGCTGGATATTCGAATCAGCCGCTGCACACTTGAACTGCCTTTCGCTTGACAATGAATTTAACCGTAGCTTGGGTTTACAATTACATCCTCACACTACTGGTCCCCAAGCCCTCTTGATAGTGAATTCTGCAGCCACAATGCAGCATTGTGCCTTCCCTATAGAAAGAAGAAGGGCCTGATTAGTCTGACAGAAACTCGATCTGCTTGGTCCTCGAGGGAACCCCGATTTATAGGATGCCCTGGCCACTAGTGCTGTGTCTGACAGATCCTGAGACCCTACCTAGTGTCAGCCACCCAGAGAGCTGGGCCCATATCCAGCATGTGAGCTCGGCCAAGGCCCAGCTCCATCATCTCTACCCACCCTTGGTATTCAGGCATCTGTCACCAGACCTTTTTTGGAACTCCTACCAATGGGGGAACCTGAAGCATTGTAGAGAACTCCTCCTTCCCTAAGGAAGGCATCCTGGTTTTTGGAATGGCTGTCCAACCTTCAGAGTGAGAGCCAGCTGCATGGCCAATGAGACCACGCCCACTCAAGAGGCATCCTTGGGCATGAGCAGGCATTGTGACTCTCAGACCGAGTATGCTTCAAACAAGCCCTCTCAGTGGCACCAACAGGATCCCGCATTGCAGGCCTGGTATGCCCCTAGTCCCAAATCCTAATCCTTGTGGATTTCCAGACACCCAGACCCAGAGCCTGTCTATGGAATCCCTATTTTGGGGCACCCCTGAGATGGAAAACAGCATTCATTCCTTCCCTGAAAAGCCACCCAACTATGTGGAGCCGCAAGAATCCTTAAAGGGGAAAACTCTCCCATGGACCCATGAGACCACATCTGTATTACGAGGCCATCCTGGACACACAATCCAGATAGAACAGACTGTGCTACCGCCTTCCAGTCACCCTAATTACAGTTCCTGACGAGCTGCCCTCCAGGTCTGTGAATTGGGCCTACGATCACCACGCCACTAACCCTAACCCTAATTTCTGTTTGTAGACTTCTCTCCCAAAACCATGGATCACATGCCTTCCATAATGGGGTCTCTAGAGCCACACCATAGGACTGTGGCTGCCATCGCCAAGGAAACTGTGCCCGTCATAGTTACCCAAACCTTCCAGTATAGGAGAAGCCTGCAAGCCCACTGAGCCCGCCCCAATATTGTCGGCCGCTCTGGAGGCAAATGAGAAGTCTGCAACACCCTGATCATCTACATCTGGGCAGACAGCCAACTTAATTAGCCCAAGAAAGAAGATTGAACCTGACATGTCCCTAGGACTTAATCGGAAAACTAGATTAGGTTTTCAGACCTCTGTCTTCAGTGGCCTGTTCTGCAATACCAACTTATGATACAACATGTGTCCCTGAGCCACACAACAGAATAACTCCTGTCCCCAGAAGGAATGTGTGCTCTTCGACCTGAGCCAAACCCTCAGGTTAAGAGAATCCTACAGGGCACCTTAGCCACCAGCACATTCTAAGATCTCCCTGGTTACAAATCAGCATTGCGACCCATCTACAAGAGATTCCATGTCAACTCAAAGCCTTGGTGCTTCGCCCCAGAACCACCAGAATGATCCTGCCATGTTCTTCAGCAAGAATGATCAATGGAGGTGTGCTTTCCAGGCATCCATGTGGGAGAGCTCTGCTACCCAAAATTTACACATGGGGGACCCTGGAGCAAGCAAACCAGACTCCAGCTGTCCAGAAGAGGGAAACCTTGCTGTTTGGAGCTTCTCACAAGCCTCAGCATGGGAAGTCCTCGATGGCCTCTTGACGCCACCCATCCATTTGACGGTCATCATAGACACAAACTCCAGTGTGAGCAAACATCTGACATTGTTCATTACTCAGGTGCTTGAATAAGCCACTGTACATTGGAACTGCCCTCCACTTGGCATTGAATGGAATCGGAGCTTGTGTTTACAATTCCATCCTTACCCAACTGGTCCCCAATCCCTTTTGATAGAGAATTCTAGAGCCACAGCGCAGCATTCTGCCTTCCTCAAAGAAAGAAGTAGTGCCTGGTGAGTCAGCCCAGAAACCCCACATGAAGATCAATCTGCTCGGCCCTCGAGAAAATCCCAATATATAGGGTGCCCTGGCCACTAGTGCTTTGTCAGACAAAGCCTGAGCCCCGACCTCTTCTCAGCCACACGGAGAGAGGGCAGCATATCCAGAATGTGAGACCAGCCATGGCCCAAGTCCATCAACTCTACTCATTCTTGGTATTCAGGCACCTGTCTCCTGACCTTTGCTGGAATTGCTGCCAATGGGGGAACTTGAAGCAAAATAGAGAACTCCTCCTTCCCCATGGCAGGAAACCTGGTTGTTGGGATGAGTGTCCAACCCTCAAATTGAGAGCCAGCTACATGACCAATGAGACCATGTCCATTCCTAAGGGCCGCCCTGGGAACAAACAGGCATTGTGACCCTCAGCCAGAGTAAGCTTTCAAACAAGCCCTCTCAGTTGCTCCACCAGTTTCCCGCATTGCAGGCCTGGGACGCCCCTGGCCCAAATCCTAACCCTTGGTAGAATTTTCCAGGGTCCCAGACCCAGAGCCCATCTCTGGAATCCCTGTTATGGGGCACCACTAAGATGGAAAACAGCACTCTGCCCTTCCCCGAAAAAGCCACCAAAGTATTGGGAGAAGAGGGGATTCTCAGAGAGGAAAAATCTCCCAAGGACCCATGAGACCACACCTGCATTCCGAGGCCATCCTGGTCACACAATCCAGATATAAAAGCCTGTGCTACCTCATTCCAGTCACCCTACTTACATTTCCTGACGAGCTACCCTCCAGGTCTATGCATTGGGCCTGCGATCACCTAGCCACTAACCCTAACCTGAGTTTGTGTTTGCAGACTACTCTCCCAAAACCATGGCTCACATGCCCCCCAGGATGGGATCTCTGTAGCAACACCACAGGACTGGGCCTGTCATCCCCAAGCAATCTTTGACAGTCACAGTTGCACAAACCCTCCAGATTAGGAGAAATCTGCAAGGACCCTGAGCCAACACCAATATTGGAGGCCGTTCTGGAAGCAAACGCGCAGTCTGAATGACCCTGCTCACCTAAATGCAGACAAACACCCAAGTCAATGGGCCTGAGGCGGAAGATTGTACCAGAAATGCCCCTAGGACCTCATTAGAATCCTATAACAGGTTTTCAGGCATCTATCCTGTTCTGGAATACCACATTATAATACAACTTTTGGTCCCTGAGCCACACAACAGAACTTGTCCTTTCCCCAGAATGAAACCGTGCATTTGACTTGTGACAAACCCTCAGAGTTGGATAATCCTTTATGGCACCTTAGTTAATAGCACATTCTAAGATCTCCCTGGTAAGAAAACATAATTGTAGCCCATCTGTAATAGATTCCATGTCAACTCAAGGCCTTGGTACTTCTCCCAGAAACACCAGAATGAACTTGCCATGATCCTCAGCTGCAATGGTCAATGGAGGTGTGCTTTCCAGGCATCCATGTGGGAGGGCTTTTCTACCCAAACTTTCCACATGGGGGACACTGGAGCAAACATACCAGATTGCCCCTGTCCGGTAGAAGGAAACCTTGTTGTTTGGAGCATCTCACAAGCGTCAGCATGATAAATTCCCCAAGGCTTCTTAATGCAACCCCTCCATTTGTCGGTCATCATAGACACAAACTCCAGTGTGAGCAAACATCTGGCATATGCCCTTACTCAGGTGCTGGATATCTTGAATCCAACACTGCACATTGGAACAGCTACTTGTTTGGCACTGAATTGAACCGTAGCTTGTGTTTACAATTCCATTCTCACCTTACTGGCTCCCAAGCCTTCTTGATATGGAATTCTGGAGCCACAACACAGCATTCTACTTTCCCCATAGAAAGAAGAAGTGCCTGGTGAGTCTGCCCAGCAACCCACGTGAGGATCAATCTGCTTGGCCCTCGAGGGAACCCCAATGTATAGGCTGCCCTGGCCACTATTGCTGTGTCTGACAGAGCCTGAGACCAGACTTAGTTTCAACCACCCAGAAAGCGGGCCCCATATCTAGCATGTGAGCCTGGGCATGGCCCAAGTCTCTCTTCTCTACCCATTCTTGGAATTCAGGCATCTGTCCCCAGACATTTGGTGGAATCCCTGATAATGGGGGAACCTGAAGCACAGTAGAGTACTTCTCCTTCCCCATGGCAGGAAACCTGGCTGTTGGGATGGGTGTCCAACCCTCAAAGTGGAAGCCAGCTGCATGACCAATGGGACCACGCCCACTCCTGAAATCCACCCTGGGCACAAACAGGCATTGTGACCAGCAGCCTGAGTATGCTTTCAAACAAGCATGGAAGTAGTTGCTCAGGTTGTGTCAGGATGCCCCTGTTTGTACAGGGCGGCTAAGAGTAGTCTGATGTCCTCGGGGGCCTTGAGGATTCTCCTATTCTTTAGGGTTGTGGGCAATGGAATGGGCACAGTCTCCCAGGAGAGAGCAGGACAGTCCTGTTGTGTGGTACCAGAGGCCCCAGCCTGGAGGCTGTGTGGGCCACGACTGTGGGAAAGATGTCAAAAAACACAAACTCAGCTCAGGTTTGGAACCAAGATTATGGCAGGACTTATCTACAGTCCATGAAGGGAGCTCCTCTGGATATTAAAGGAGGGCGAGTGGGAGGCAGTCTTTCAGGCTTAAGTCTCTGTATGTTGTATTCACGATGGTCGTTTAATGTAGGGCTGGCCTCATGAGCTGTGGAAGAGTCTCCCTCTCTGGTGATTTACCCAGCTCCCAAGCGTTTGTGGTTATTCTGTGGGATGGGAAGAGTCCTGTTTTCTGCCTCATGTGCCCCCCCATTAGAGGAATTCCAGAGCAGAACACTGGGTATAGCCAAGTGGAATACCCGCCCTCTGGTTAGGCCTGGGGACATATGGGCATGGCAAGCACTTATGAAGGTTCTTGGTCCAGCCATTGAGAGGCGTTACTTGAATAGGAGACTCACGCTGAGGGTCAAAATGCATGTTTGTGTCCAAGGCAGCCCTCAATCATGGGCGGGGACTCATTGAGCACGCAGGTTTCTCCTACATTGAACCTTGGACATTCCAACCTCAAGGTTTCATGCCATGAAGAAGGAGGAGTTCTGATTTCTGCATCACGTTCACCTCTGGGAAGTGACTGGAGATAAGGTCTAGGTTCTGAAACCTGAAAACAGAGGTGGGGAAGAGATGACGACCTAAGGACATGGTGGGTCGGATGTTTTCAGTTTGGGGCCAGTGTTCTAGGTGTCGTTCAGAGGGTCTGTGCTCAGGCTGTGCCAGACAGGGCATTAGTACCCAGATAGGCTGTATAATTGTGATACAGTTGAGTGGCCTGCAGAAGATAATCATTTGGGCTTTCTCAGTAAACCCATATGGCAAAATTTTTATTCTGGAGGTCAGGCAGAGTGCTGCATTGTGGCTCCCGAATTGCCAAACTGGAGGGCTTTAGGGCCAGGAGTGTGTGGACGGAAGTCTGAGAACAAAAGCTAGGCTTAGGTTTCAGGGCAAGGGCATGGCAGGAACACTCTGCAGTGCTGAATCGAGATTTCATGCATCTGAAGTCAAGGTGAGGAACAGATGTTGTCCAGGTTAGATTTTCTGTCCATGATGGCCCCTTCATGAAGGGGGCCATCACTAGGCCATGGGGGTCTTCCCATGATGGGAGTAGTGAGATGCTCCAAGCCACAAGGATTTTCTTTGGGTCAATTGAAATCTGTTGGATGGCTCCAGGACGTCCCATACGGAATGACTCCAAAGCAGACTTCTAAGGATGGATGCCTGGGCATCCCACCACAAATTCCTATTGTCTCCTAGCGACAAGACACATTTGATCTGTAGATTCTGGCGTAGCAACTGATGTGGATGAGTTGAAATGGATTTTCCTGAAGATGGGTCATAAGGTGGGTTTGTGTCCATGGAGACCTTGGAATGGGGCAGTGGCCCGGGGCCTTGAAAGATTCTCCTTAACGGAGGTTTTGACCAGCTCCAACGAGCAAGTTTCCCATGGAGAGCCATGATTTGTTCTCATTGGTGTTTCAGTAACCCCCCATATGCTGGTACTGGAAACCAGAACTCTGAGGAGAGATGCCTGGAAACCAAAGCAATGGATCTTATTAGGGCCTAGGGGCCTGTCCAGTTTAATCTTCTTCTCTAAGGTCATCTATCTACGGGTCTGAGTGGAAGTAGTTGCACAGCTGGTCTCAGATCACCCCTGTTCATCCCAGGCGGTCTACACTACTGGGATGGGCTCAGTGACTTCAGAGGTTTCTCCTAATTTGCAAGCTTGTGGCCAGTGAAATGGGCAGAATTTCTTTGGGGAATGAAGGTACAGTCCTGAGGTGTGACTCCAGGGGCCCAAGTGTGCAGGGTGTGTGGGCCAGAGCTGTGGGGACAGAAGTCTGAAAACAGAAACTCGGCTTAAGTTTGGGGACGTAGGTATGGGAGGCCCGATCTACAGACCTTAAGGAGAACTCTTCAGGATACGAAAAAAGGGCGAGTGTGAGGCACTTGTTCAGGCTTTTGTCTCTGGATTTTGTGTCACCAATGGCCGTGGAATGTAGGAGTGGACTCGTGGGCCATGAACGAGTGTCCCTCTCTGGGGATTTGGCCCGATGCCATGATTTTGTGGTCATTCTGTGAGATGGGAAGAGACCGTTATGTTTTTTTTCCCCCCTCAGGTGTGCCACTAAAAGCGGGATTCCAGAGAAGAGCCCTGGGGAGTGTCAACTGGAAAGACCTAACTCTGGTTAAGATTGGGGGCTTAAGGTCATGGCAAGCCCTATATGCGGGATCTTGGTCCAGCCACTGAGAGGTCTTACTTGAGGACAGGGCTCACACTGAGGGTCACAATACATGTTTGTGCCTAACGCAGCCCTCAAGCATGGGCGGGGATTCATGGGCCACGTTGGTTTCTACTACAGTGAACGCTGGACAGCATGCCAACCACAAGGTTTCTTGCCATGGGAAAGGTGGAATTCTGATTTCTGCATCATGTTCATCCCTGGGAAGTGATTGGAGATAAGGTCTAGGTTCTGAAATCTGAAATCCAGGTTGGGAAGAGATGATGACCTAAGGCCATGGCAGGTCAGATGTGCTAAGTGTGTTGTCAGCTGTCTGGGTGTTGGTCAGGAGGTCCGGGCTCAGGCTATGTCAGACACTGCATTAGTGCCCAAGTGAGACTATATAATTTGGGTACAGTCAAGTGCCGTGTAGGTTTATCCTCATTTGGGGTATCTGGGAAGCTCCATAGCACAACATTTTTCTTTGGAGGGCAGACAGAGTGCTGCATTGTGAGTCCGGAATTGCCAAACTTGAATGCTTGGGGGACAGGAATGTGAGGATGGAAGTCTGAGAACAGAAGCTAGACTTAGGTTTCAGGGTGAGGGCACGGCAGTCATCCTCTGCAGATCTGAATTGAGATCTGGTGCATCTGAGTCAGGGCGAGGATCAGACATAGGCTCAGGTTGGAGTTTCTGTCCATGATGGCCCCTTCATGCAGGGGGCAGAATCTCGAGGCCATCGAGGTTTTCCCATGATGGGAGCTGTGAGATGCTACAAACCGCAAGATTCCTTCTGTGGGACAATTAACAGCTGTTGGGTGGCTCCAGGATGTCCCATATGGACTGATTCCAGAGCACCATTCTAAGGATGGATGCCTGGGCAGCCTGCTTCACATTCCAGTTGTCTTCTAGCAATGAGACAGATTTGATCTGATGGCTCTCCGGGAGCAACCAAGGGGGCTGAGTGGAAATGGACTCTCCTGAGGATGGCTCCTAATTTGTGTTTGTGTCCATGAGGACCTTGGAATGGGACGGTGGCACTGGGTCCTTGAAGGATTCTCCTAAGTTTGTGACACAGCTCCAATGCACAAGTTTCCCATGTGGAGATGAGATTTGTTTTGATGGGTGCCTCAGGAAACCCCCATATGCTGGTATTGGAAACCAGGCCTCTGAGGAGAGATGCCTGGAAACCAAAGCAATGGATCCGATTATGGCCTACGGGCCAATCGGGTTCAATCTTTTTCTCTGGGGACATCTGTCTATGGGTCTGATGAAGGTAGCTGCTCAGCTGGTGTCAGATTGCCCCTGTTTGTCCTGGGCAGCCTACAGTATTGGAATGGCCTCAGGGACTATGGAGGTTTCTCCTATTTATATGGTTGTGCCCAATGGAATGGGAAGAATTCCCTTGGACAGGGCATGCACAGTCGTGAGGTGTGGCTGCAGTGGCCCCAGTTTGTAAGGTGTGTGGTCCAGTGCTATAGGGACAGTTGTCTGAAAACACAAAATTGGCTTAGGTTTGGGGACGTAGGTATGGCAGACCTGATCTACAGACAGTGAGGAAAACTCTTCAGGATATAAACAAAGGGCCAGTGTGAAGTGCATGCTCAGGATTTATCTCTGGATTTTGTGTCACTGATGACCGTGAATGTCCGGGTGGCCTTAGGTGCCATGGAAGAGTCTTCCTCTCTGGGGATTTGGCCCCATCCCAAGAATTTGGGGGGATTTTTGGGATGGGAGAAGACCTTTCCGTTTTTATACCTCGGGTATGCCACCAAAAGAGGCATTCCAGAGCATAGCCCTGGGGAGGGGCAACTGGACAACCAGAATTTTGGTTAAGATTGGGGGCCTTGGGACATGGCCAACCCCATATGCAGGCTCTTCGGTGCAACCACTGAAAGGCCTTACTTGAATACAGGGCTCACACTGATGGTCACAATCAGTGTTTGGGCCCAAAGAAGCCCTCAAGCATGGGCAGTGTCTCATGGGCCACATTGGTTTCTACTACACTGAACGTTGGACAACATGCCAACCGAAAAGTTTCTTCCCATGGGGAAGGAGGAGTTCTGATTTCTGCCTCATGTTCACCCATGGGCAGGGTTTGGAGTTAAGGTATAAGGTCTGAAGCCTGTAAAGCTAGGTTGGGAAAAGATGACAAGCTAAGGCCATGGCGGGTCTGATGTGCTCAGTGTGTGGTCAGCTATCTGGGTGTTGGCCAGGAGGTCCAGGCTCAGGTTGTGTCAGACACTGCATTAGTGCCCAGGTGAGACAATATAATTTGGGTACAGTTGAGTGCCATGTAGTTTTATCCTCATATGGGGTGTCTGGGAAGCTCCATAGGGCAACATTTTTCTTCTGTAGGGCAGACAGAGTGCTGCATTGTGAGCCTGGAATTGCCAAACCTGAGGGCTTGCGAGACAGGAGTGTGAGGATGGAAGTCTGAGAACACAAGCTAGACTTAGGTTTCATGGCAAGGGCAAGGCAGGCACACCCTGCAGATCTGAATCGAAACCTCGGGCATCTGAAGTCAGGGCGAGGATCAGACGTAGGCTCAGGTTGGAGTTTCTCCCTTCATGAAGGGGGTGGGCATCAAAAAGCCATCAAGATTTTCCCACGTTGGGAGTTGTGAGATGCTCCAAAATGCAGGCATTCCTTCTGCAGGACATTGAGACCTGTTGGATGGCTCCAGGACGTCACATATAGAACGACACCAGAGCAGGGTTCTAAGGATGGATGACTGGACAGCCTGCCTCGCATTCTAATTGTCTCCTAATGAAAAGAGGGTTAGACCTGCTGGCTCTGGTGGAGCAACTGAGGGGCCTGAGTTGAAATGGAATCTCCTATGGATGGGTCCTAATGTGGGTTTGTGTCCATGGAGACCTTGAAATGGGGTGGTGGCACTGGGATCCTGAAGGGTTCTCCTAACCGGAGGTTTTTAGACAGCTCCAAAGATAAAGTTTCCCATGTGGAGATGATATTTGTTCTGATTGGTGCCTCAGGAAACCCCCATATGCTGGTATTGGAAACCAGGCCTCTGAGGAGAGAACCTGAAAACCATAGCAATGGATCCCATTAGGGCCTAGGGGCCTGTCCAGTTCAATCATTCTGGTGACATCTGTCTCTGGTATGAGTGGGGGTAGTTGTTTAGCTGGTGTCAGACCGCCCCTGTTTGTCTGGGAGGCCTACACTATTGGGATTGCCTCGGGGACTTTGAAGGTTTTTCCTAATTTGTACCCTTGTGGACAATGGAATGGGCAGATTTACAGTGGAGTGGTCAGGCAAAGTCCTGATGTGTGTCTCTAGGGGCCCCAGCCTGGAGATTGTGTGGTCCGGGACCTTGGGAACAGAAGGCTAAAAACACAAACTCAGCTTAGGTTTGGGGACAAAGGTATGGTAGGTTCGATCTACATCCGTTGGGAGAACTCTTCGGGATATGAAGAAAGGGCGAGTGTGAGGCACTTGCTCAGGCTTTTGTCTCTGGATTCAGTGTGAACAATGGCCGTGGAATGTCGGGGAGGCATCATGGGAAATGGACGAGTCTTCCTCTCTGTGGATTTGGCCTGATGCCCAGTTTTTGGTCAATCTGTGGGATGGGAGGGGTCATTTCTGTTTTGTTACCTCAGGTGTCCCACCAAAAGAGGGATTCCAGAGCAGAGCCCTGTGAAGGGGCGACTGGACAACGAGAAATCTAGTTAAAAATTGGGGCCTAGGGGCATGGCAAGCCCATTATGACGTCTAATGGTCCAGTCACTGAGACGACTTACTAGAGGACAGGACTCACACTGAGGGTCACAATGCGTGTTTATGCCTTCACAGCACTCAAGCATGGGCGGGGCCTCACGGTGAATGCTGGTTTCTCCTACACTGAACGTTGCACATCATGCCAACCACAAGGTTTCTTGCCATGGGGAAGTCGGAGATCTGATTTCTGCATCACATTCACCCCTTGGCAGGGTTTGGAGTTAAGGCCTACGTTCTGAAGCCTGAAAAGCTAGGTTGGGAAGAGATGACGAACTAAGGCCATGTAGGGTCGAATGTGTTCAGTGTGCAGTCAGCTCTCTGGGTGTTGGTCAGAAGGTCCGGACGCAGGCTGTGTCAGACAGTGCATTAGAGCCCAGCTTAGACTATATAATTTGGGTACAGTCAAGTGCCCTGTAGGTTTATCCTCATATGGGGTGTCTATGAAGCTCCATATGGCAACATTATTCTTCTGGAGGGCAGGCAGAGTGCTGCACTGTGAGTCCAGAATTGCCAAACTTGAGGGCTTGGGGACAGGGTCCGAGGATGGAAGTCTGAGAACACAAGTTAGATATAGGTTTCAGGGCGAGGGTAAGGCAGGCACACCCTGCAGAGCTGAATCGAGATCTCGTGCATCTGGACTCAGGGCGAGGATCAGATGTAGGCTCAGGTTCGAGTTTCTCTCCATGATGACCCCTTCATGAAGGGGGGTGGGCATTAAAAAGCCATTGACATTTTCACACCTTGGGACTTGTGAGCTACTCCACAATGCAAGGATTCCTTTTTCAGGAAATTTGAGACCTGTTGGATGGCTCCTGGACATCCCATATGGAAAGACGCCAGAGCAGGGTTCTAAGGATGGATGCCTGGACAGCCCACCTCTCGTTCCAGCTGACTGCTAACAACAAGACATGTTCGATCTGCTGGCTCTGGGGGAGCACCGAGGAGGCTGAGTTGAAATGGAATCTATTGCAGATGTTTCCTAAAGTGGGTTTGTGTCCATGGAGACCTTGGAATGGGGGGGTGGCACTGGGGCCCTGAAGGATTCTCCTAACCGGAGGTTATGAGACAGCTCCAAAGAGCAATATTCCCATGCTGAGACAAGATTTGTTCTGACTGGTGCCTCAGGAAACCCCGATATGCTGGTATTGGAAACCAGGCCTCTGAGGAGAGATACCTGGAAACCAAAGCAAAGGATACGATTAGGGCCTAGGGGCCTGTCCGGTTCAATCTTCTTCTCTGGTGACATCTGTCTCTGGTATGAGTGGAGGTAGTTGCTCAGCTGGTGTCAGACCACCCCTGTTTGTCCGGGCGACCTATACTATTGGGATGGCCTCCGGGAATTTGGAGGTTTCTCCTAATTTGTACGATTGTGGACAATGGAATGGGCAGAATTCCCGTGGAGTGGGCAGGCACAGTGCTGATGTGTGGCACCAGGGGCCCCAGACTGGAGGTTGTGTGGGTCTGCATGTGGGGACAGAAGTCTGAAAACACAAACTCAGCTTAGGTTTGGGGATGTAGGTAGGGCAGGTCCGATCTACAGACCATGGGGAGAACTCTTCGGGATATGAAGAAAGGGCAAGTGAGGTGTTTGCTCAGACTTTTCACTCTGGATTTGGTGTGAACGATGGCTGTGGAATGTCGGGGAGGCATCATGGGCCATGGGCGTGTCTTCCTCTCTGTGGATTTGGCCCTATCCCAAGAGTTCTGGGTCAATCTGTGGGATGGGAGGAGTTCTTTCTGTTTTGTTACCTCAGGTGTCCCAACAAAAGAGGAATTCCAGAGCAGAGCCCTTTGGAAGGATGACTGGACAATGAGAAATCTGGTTAAAAATTGGGTCCTAGGGCATGGCAAGCCCATTATGACATCTAAAGGCTAGCCACTGAGAGGACTTACTAGAGGACAGGACTAATGCTGAGGGTCACATTACGTGTTTTATTTTTATTTTTTTATTTTTTATAAACATATATTTTTATCCCCAGGGGTACAGGTCTGTGAATCGCCAGGTTTACACACTTCACAGCACTCACCAAAGCACATACCCTCCTCAATGTCCATAACCCAAACCCCTTCTCCCAACCGCCCTCCCACCAGCAGCCCACAGATCGTTTTGTGAGATCAAGAGTCACTTATGGTTTGTCTCCCTCCCAGTCTCATCTTGTTTCATTTATTCTTCTCCTACCCACTTAAGCCCCCATGTTGCATCACCACTTCCTCATATCAGGGAGACCATATGGTAGTTGTCTTTCTCTGCTTGACTTATTTCGCTAAGCATGATACGCTCTAGTGCCATCCATGTTGTTGCAAATGGCAAGATTTCATTTCTTTTGATGGCTGCATAGTATTCCATTGTGTATATATACCACATCTTCTTGATCCATTCATCTGTTGATGGACATCTAGGTTCTTTCCATAGTTTGACTATTGTGGACATTGCTGCTATAAACATTCGGGTGCACGTGCCCCTTTGGATCACTACGTTTGTATCTTTAGGGTAAATACCCAGTAGTGCAATTGCTGGGTCATAGGGTAGTTCTATTTTCAACATTTTGAGGAACCTCCATGCTGTTTTCCAGAGTGGATGCACCAGCTTGCATTCCCACCAACAGTGGAGGAGGGTTCCCCTTTCTCCGCATCCTCGCCAGCATCTGTCATTTCCTGACTTGTTGATTTTAGCCATTCTGACTGGTGTGAGGTGATATCTCATTGTGGTTTTGATTTGTATTTCCCTGATGCCGAGTGATATGGAGCACTTTTTCATGTGTCTATTGGCCATCTGGATGTCTTCTTTGCAGAAATGTCTGTTCATGTCCTCTGCCCATTTCTTGATTGGATTATTTGTTCTTTGGGTGTTGAGTTTGTTAAGTTCTTTATAGATTTTGGACACTAGTCCTTTATCTGATATGTCGTTTGCAAATATCTTCTCCCATTCTGTCAGTTGTCTTTTGATTTTGTTAACTGTTTCCTTTGTTGAGCAAAAGCTTTTAATCTTGATGAAATCCCAACAGTTCATTTTTGCTCTTGTTTCCCTTGCCTTTGACAATGTTCCTACGAAGATGTTGCTGTGGCTGAGGTCGAAGAGGTTGCTGCCTGTGTTCTCCTCAAGGATTTTGATGGATTCCTTTCTCACATTAAGGTCCTTCATCCATTTTGAGTCTATTTTTGTGTGTGGTGTAAGGAAATGTTCCAATTACATTTTTCTATGTGACTGTCCAATATTCCCAACACCATTTATTGAAGAGGCTGTCTTTTTTCCATTGGACATTTTTTTCCTGCTTTGTCGAACATTAGTTGACCGTAGAGTTGAGGTCTATTTCTGGGCTCTCTATTCTGTTCCATTGATCTATGTGTCTGTTTTTGTGCCAGTACCATGCTGTCTTGATGATGACAGCTTTGTAATTGAGCTTGAAGTCCGGAATTGTGTTGCCACCAACTTTGGCTTTCTTTTTCAATATCCGTTTGGCTATTCGAGGTCTTTTCTGGTTCCATATAAATTTCAGAATTATTTGTTCCATTTATTTGAAAAAGATGGATGGTACTTTGATAGGAATTGCATTAAATGTGTAGATTGCTTTAGGTAGCATAGACATTTTCACAATATTTATTCTTCCAATCCAGGAGCATGGAACATTTTTCCATTTTTCCATTTTTCCTCAATTTCTTTCATGAGTACTTTATAGTTTTCTGAGTATAGATTCTTAGCCTCTTTGGTTAGGTTTATTCCTAGTATCTTTTGGTTTGGGGTGCAATTTTAAATGGAATTGACTCCTTAATTTCTTTCTTCTGTCTTGTTGTTGGTGAAGAAAAATGCAACTGATTTCTGTGTATTGATTTTATATCCTGACACTTTACTGAATTCCTGTACAAGTTCTAGCAGTTTTAGAGTGGAGTCTTTTGGGTTTTCCACATAGAGTATCATATCATCTGTGAAGAGTGATAATTTGACTTCTTCTTTGCCAATTTGGATGCCTTTAATTTCCTTTTGTTGTCTGAGTTCTGAGGCTAGGACTTCTAGTACTATGTTGAATAGCAGTGGTGATAATGGACATCCCTGCCGTGTTCCTGACCTTAGCAGAAAACCTTTCAGATTTTCTCAATTGAGAATGATATTTGCGGTGGGTTTTTCATAGATGGCTTTGATGATATTGAGGTATGCGCCCACTATCCCTAAACTTTGAAGAGTTTTGATCAGGAAGAGATGCTGTACTTTGTCAAATGCCTTTTCAGCATCTATTGAGAGTATCATGTGGTTCTTGCTCTTTCTTTTAGTGATGTGTTGTATCACATTGACTGATTTGCGGAAGTGGAACCAATCTTTCAGCCCTGGAATAAATCCCACTTGGTCATGGTGAATAATTCTTTTAATGTACTGTTGAATCCTATTGGCTAGTATTTCGGTGAGAATTTTCGCATCTGTGTTCATCAAGGATATTGGTCTGTAGCTCTCTTTTTTGATGGGATCCTTGTCTGGTTTTGGGATCAAGGTGATTCTGGCCTCATAAAATGAGTTTGGAAGTTTTCCTTCCATTTCTATTGTTTGGGACAGTGTCAGGAGAATAGCAATTAGTTCTTCTTTAAATGTTTGGTAGAATTCGCCCAGGAAGCCTTCTGGCCCTGGGCTTTTGTTCTTTGGAGATTTTTAATGACTGTTTCAATCTCCTTACTGGTTATGGGTCTGTTCAGGATTTCTATTTCTTCCTGGCTCAGTTGTGGTAGTTTATATGTTTCTAGGATTGCATTCATTTCTTCCAGATTGTCAAATTTGTTGGTAAAGAGTTGCTCATAGTATGTTCTTATAATAGTTTGTATTTCTTTGGTATTAGTTGTGATCTCTCCTCTTTCATTCATGATTTTATTTATTTGGGTCCTTTCTCTTTTCTTTTTGATATGTCTGGCCAGGGGTTTATCAATTTTATTAATTCTTTCAAAGAACCAGCTCCTAGATTCGTTGACTTGTTCTATTTTTTTTTTTTTTTGGTTTCTATTTCATTGATTTCTGCTCTGATCTTTATGATTTCTCTTCTCCTGCTGGGCTTAGTGTTTCTTTCTTGTTCTTTCTCCAGCTCCTTTAGGTGTAGAGTTAGGTTGTGTACCTGAGACCTTTCTTCTTTCTTGAGAAAGGCTTGTACCACTATATATTTTCCTCTCAGGACTGCTTTTGTTGTGTCCCACAGATTTTGAACCGTTGTATTTTCATTATCATTTGTTTCCATGATTTTTTCAATTATACTTTAATTTCCCAGTTGACCCATTCATTCTTTAGAAGGATGCTATTTAGTCTCCATGTATTTGGGTTCTTTACAAACTTCCTCTTGTGGTTGATTTCTAGCTTCAAAGCATTGTGATCTGAAAATATGCAGGGAATGATCCCAATCCATTGATGCCGGTTGAGTCCTGATTTAGGACCGAGGATGTGATCTATTCTGGAGAATGTTCCATGTGCACTAGAGAAGAATGTGTATTCTGTTGCTTTGGGATGAAGTGTTCTAAATATATCTGTGATGTCCATCTGGTCCAGTGTGTCATTTAAGGCCTTTATTTCTTTGCTGATCTTTTGCTGGGATGATCTGTCCATTTCAATGAGGGGAGTGTTAAAGTCCCCTACTATTATTGTGTTATTGTTGATGTGTTTCATTGATTTGTTATTAATTGGTTTATATAGTTGGCTGCTTTCACGTTGGGGGCATAGATATTTAAAATTGTTAGATCTTCTTGTTGGACAGACCCTTTGAGTATGATATAGTGTCCTTCCTCATCTCTTATTATAGTCTTTGGCTTAAAATCTAATTGATCTGATATATGGATTGCCACTCCTGCTTTCTTCTGATGTCCATTAGCATGGTAAATTCTTTTCCATTCCCTCACTTTAAATGTGGGGGTGTCTTCTGGCTTAAAATGAGTTTCTTGGAGGCAACATATAGATTTTTTTTCCAATTTTTTATTTTCAGAAAAACAGTATTCATTATTTTTTCACAACACCCAGTGCTCCATGCAAGCTGTGCCCTCTATATGGGTTTTGTTTTTTTATCCATTCTGATACCTTGTGTCTTTTGATTGGGGCATTTAGCCCATTAACATTCAAGGTAACTATTCAGAGATATGAATTTAGTGCCATTGTATTGCCTGTAAGGTGACTGTTACTGTGTATTGTCTCTGTCCCTTACTTATCTACCACTTGTAGGCTCTCTTTTTGCTTAGAGGACCCGTTTCAATATTTCCTGTAGAGCTGGTTTGGTGTTTGCAAATTCTTTCAGTTTTTGTTTGTCCTGGAAGCTTTTAATCTCTCCTTCTATTTTCAATGATAACCTAGCTGGATATAGTATTCTTGGTTGCATGTTTTTCTCGTTTAGTGTTCTGAATATATCATGCCAGCTCTTTCTGGCCTGCCAGGTCTCTGTGGATAAGTCAGCTGCCAATCTAATATTTTTACCATTGTATGTTACAGACTTCTTTTCCCGGACTACTTTCAGGATTTTCTCTTTGTCACTAAGACTTGTAAATTTCAGTATTAGGTGACGGGCTGTGGGGCTATTCTTATTGATTTTGAGGGGCATTCTCTGAACATCCTGAATTTTGATGCTCGTACCCTTTGCCATATTGGGGAATTTCTCCCCAATAATTCTCTCCAGTATACCTTCTGCTCCCCTCTCTCTTTCTTCTTCTTCAGGAATCCCAATTATTCTAGTGTTGTTTTGTCTTATGTTGTCACTTATCTCTCGAATTCTCCCCTTGTGGTCCAGCAGCTGTTTGTCCCTATATTGCTCAGCTTCTTTATTCTCTGTCATTTGGTCTTCTATATCGCTAATTCTTTCTTCTGCCTCACTTATCCTAGAAGTAAGAGCCTCCATTTTTTATTGCACCTCATTAATAGCTTTTTTGATTTCAACTTGGTTAGATTTTAGTTCTTTTATTTCTCCAGAGAGGGCTTTTATATATCCCGAGAGGGTTTCTCTAATATCTTCCATGCCTTTTTCGAGCCCAGCTAGAACCTTGGGAATTGTCATTCTGAACTCTAGATCTGACATATTACCAATGTTCGTATTGATTATATCCCTAGCCTTCAGTACTGCCTCTTGTTCTTTTTTTTGTAGTGAATTCTCCAGCCTTGTCATTTTGTCCAGATAAGAGTATATGGAGGAGCAAGTAAAATACTACAAGGGTGGCAACAACCCCAGGAAAATATGCTTTAACCAAATCAGAAGAGATTCAAATCGTGAGGTTGGAGAAAGGGGATAAAAAGAGGTTCAAAAAGAAAGAAAGAAAAAAAAAGAAAAGAAAAGAATAAAAAAAGGAAAACTCATGAAGAAAAATATAAAAAAGAAAATATATATATAATTAGATAAACTAGTTAAAATAGTTAAAAAAGAAAAGGGTAAAAGTTTAAAAAAATAGCAGAAGAAGAGAAAAAAATGAAAAAGAAAAAAATTAAATTAACTGCAAGACTAAAAAAATCACAGGGAGGAAGCCATGAGTTCTGTGCTTCGCTTTCTCTTCCTCTGGAATTGTGCTGTTCTCCTTGGTATTGAAACTGTACTCCTTGGTAGGTAAACTTGGTCTTGGCTGGATTTCTTGTTGATCTTCTGGGGGAGGGGCCTGGTGTAGTGATTCTCAAGTGTCTTTGCCCCAGGTGGAATTGCACCGCCCTTACCAGGTGTCGGGCAGAGTAATCCGCTCGGGTTTGCTTTCAGGAGCTTTTGTGCCCTGAGCGCTTTCCCTAGAGTTCTGTAGGACGGGAATACAAATAGCGGCCTCCTGGTCTCTGGCCCGGAGGAGCCGAGAGCCCGGAGCCCACTCCTCAGTGCGCCCTCAGAGAACAGCGCCCAGTTACTCCCGTCTGCCTGACCCCTGGCTGCGCTCCGAGCTCACCGAGTCTGTGGCCGGTTCAAGGTAACCCCGAGCTGTGATCTTACTGTCGGCTCTGTCTCTGTAGCCGGCTTTCCCGTTCCAATACCCGCACGCTCTGTGACACTCAGACACCCACGATCCTTCTGTGACCCTGCGGGACCTGAGGCCACACTGATCCCGCATGGGCTTTGCCCCGGTTTAGCCTCTGGAGCAATGTCCCTCAGCAGAAAAGACTTTTAAAAGTCCTGATTTTGTGCTCCATTGCTCCGCCGCTTGCCGGGAGCTGGCCCCTCCCCACGGGGTCTGTCTTCCCGTCCCTTTGGATTCACTTCTCCGCCAGTCGTACCTTTCAGTAAGTGGTTGTTTTTCTGTTTCCAGAATTGCTGTTCTTCTTCTCTTCGATCTGCCGATGGATTTGCAGGTGTTTGCAATCTTTAGATAAGCTATCTAGCTGATCTCCTGCTAGCTGAAGTAGTCTCAGCCTGCTATTTCTCCGCCATCTTGACTCCTCCACATTACATGTTTAGGCCCTCGCAGCACTCAAGCATGGGCGGGGCCTCATGGAGAATGTTGGTTTCTCCTACACTGAATGTTGGACAACATGCCAACCACAAGATTTCTAGCCATGGGGAAGGCGCAGTTCTGACTTCTGCATCACGTTCACCCCTTGGCAGGGTTTGGAGTTAAGGTCTACATTCTGCAGCCTGAAAAGCTAGGTTGGGAAGAAATGAGAAGCTCAGGCCATGGCGTATCTGAAATACTCAGTGTGCGGTCCGCTGTCTGGGTGTTGGTCAATAGGTCTGGGCTCAGTCTGTGTCAGAGTGCATTAGTGAGCTGGATAGACTATATAATTTGGGTACAGTCAAGTGCTGTGTTGATTTATCTTCATTTGGGTTGGCTGGGAAGCTCCATAGGGCAACATTATTCTTGTGGAGGGCAGGCAGTGTGCTGCATTGTGGGTCCAGAATTGCCAAACCTGAGGGCTTGGGGGGCATGAGTGTGAGAAAGGAAGTCTGAGAACACAAGATAGACTTAAGTTTCACGAAGAGGGCAAAGCAGGCACACCCTGCAGAGCTGAGTCGAGATCTCATGCATATGGAGTCAGGGCGAGGATCAGACACAGGCTCAGGTTGGAGTTTTTCTCCGTGCTGGCCCTTTCATGAAGGGAGGTGAGCATCACAAAGCCATCTAGATTTTCCTACGTTGTTTGTTGTGAGATGCTCCAAAAATAAGGGATTCCTTCTGCAGGACATTTGAGAACTGTTGGATGACTCCAGGAAGTCCCAATTGGAATGACACCAGGGCAGGGTTCTAAGGATGGATGCCTGGGCAGCCCGCCTCGCATTCCAATTGTCTCCTAACGACAAAACAGATTCTATCTGCTGGCTCTGAGTGAGCAACCGAGGGGCCTGAGTTGAAATGGAATCTCCTGCAGATGGGTCCTAATATGGGATTTTGTCCATGGAGACCTTGGAATGGGGCGGTGGCACTGGGGCCCTGAATGATTCTCCTAACCCGAGGTTTTGAGACAGCTCCAAAGAGCAAGTTTCCCATGTGGAGAAGAGATTTGTTCTGATTGGTGCCTCAGGAAACCCCCATATGCTGGTATTGGAAACCAGGACTCTGAGGAGAGATACCTGGAAAACAAAGCAAAGGATCCGATTAGGGCCTAGAGGCCTGTCCGGTTCAATCTTCTTCTCTGGTGACATCTGTCTCTGGCATTAGTGGAGGTAGTTGCTCAGCTGGTTTAAGACCACCCCTGTTTGTCCGGGTGGCCTACACTATTGGGATGGCCTCGGGGACATTGGAGTTTTCTCCTAATTTGTGTGATTATGGACAATGGAATGAGCAGAATTCCAGTGGAGTGGTCAGGCAAAGTTCTGATGTGTGGCTCCAGGGGCCCCAGTTTGGAGGTTGTATGTGCCCAGACTGTGAGGACAGAAGTATGAAAACACAAACTCAGCTTAGTTTTGGGGACGTTGGTATAGCAAGCCGGATCTACAGTCCATGGGGAGAACTCTTCGGGATATGAAGAAAGGGCGAGTGTGAGGGGCTTTCTCAGGCTTTTGTCTCTGGATTTTCTGTGAACGATGACCGTGGAATGTCATGGAGACCTCATGGGCCATGCAGGAGTCTTCCTCTCTGTGGATTTGGCCCGATCCCAAGAGTTTTGGGTCAATCTGTGGGATGGGAGGAGTCCTTTCTGTTTTGTTACCTCAGGTGTGTCACCAATAGCAGGATTCCAGAGCAGAGCCCTAGGGATGGGAGACTGGGCCATGAGAAATCTGGTTAAAATTGGATCCTAGGTGCATGGCAAGCCCATTTTGACTTCTCATGGTCCAGCCACTTAGAGGACTTACTAGTGGACAGGACTCACGTTGAGGGTCACAATGTGTGTCTATACCCTCACCGCACTTAAGCAAGGGCAGGGCCTCATGGTGAATGCTGGTTTCTCCAACACTGAACATTATACAACATGCTAACCAGAAGGTTTCTTGTCATGGGGAAGGAGTAGTTCTTATTTCTGCCCCTTGGCAGGGTTTGGAGTTAAGGTCTAAGTTCTGAAGCCTGAAAAGCTAGGTTGGGAAGAGAAGACGAGCTAAGGCCATGACAGGTCCAATGTGCTCACTGTGCGGTCAGCTGTCTGGGTGTTTGTCAGGAGGTCTGGGCTCAGGCTGTGTCAGTCAGTGCATTAGAGCCTAGGTTAGACTATGTAATATGGGTACAGTCAAGTGCTGTGTAGTTTTATCCTCATTTGTGGTGTCTGAGAAGCTCTGTAGGGCAACATTATTCTTCTGAAGAGCAGGCAGTGTGGTGCATTGTGGGTCCGGAATTGCCAAACTTGAGGGCTTGTGGGACAGAAGTGTGAGGACGGAAATCTGAGAACACAAGCTAGACTTAGGTTTCACGGCAAGGGCAAGGCAGGCACACCCTGCAGATCTGAATTGAGATCTCGTGCATCTGGATTCAGGGCAAGGATCAGACGTAGGTTCAGGTTGGAGTTTCTCTCCATGATGGCCCCTTCAAGAAGGGTGGGGTGCATCAAAAGGCATTGAGATTTTCCCACGTTGTTTGCTCCAAAACGCGGGCATTCCTTCTGCATGATATTGGAGATGGGTTGGATCCTCCAGGACTTCCCGTATGGAACAATGCCAGAGGAGGGTTCTAAGGATGGATGCTTGGACATCCTGCCTCTCATTCCAATTGTCTCCTACCGACAAGACATGTTCAATCTTTTGACTCTGGAGGAGAAAACGGGGCCTGAGTTGAAATGGAATCTCCTGTGGATAAGTCCTAATGTGGGTTTGTGTCCATGGAGACCTTGGAATATGGCAGTGGCACTGGGGCCATAAAGGATTCTCCTAACTTTAGGTTTTGAGATAGCTCAATGAACAAGTTTCCCACGTGGGGACGAGATTTGTTCTGACTGGTGCCTCAGGAAACCCCCATATGCTGGTATTGGAAACCAGGCCTCTGAGGAGAGACACCTGAAAGCAAAGCTAGGGTACAGATTAGGGCGTAGGGACCTGTCTGTTTCAATCTTCTGTCTCTGGGGACACTGTCTGAGTGTGTAAGTGGAGATAGCTGCTCAGCTAGTGTCAGAGTGCCCCTCTTAGTCCAGGGTGGCCTAAACTATTGGTACGGCCTTGGTGCCCTTGGAGGTATCTCCTAATCTGTAGGGTTGTGGTCAAAGTTTTGGGCAGAGTTAACTTGGATAGGACAGGCACAATCCTTCAGTGTGTCTCCATAGGCCCTTGTATGGAGGGTGTGTTGGTCTGTGCTGTGGGCACAGAAGACTGAGAACACAAATTGTCTTAGGTGTGGCACTGAGGGTATGGCAGGCCGGATCTACAGACCTTGAGGGGAGCTGCTCGGCTTAAGAAAGAAAGGTAAGTGGGAAGCTGTCCATCAGGTTTTTGTCTCTGGATGTTGTGTCCAGGATAGCCATAGATTGTAGGGGTGGCCTCAGGGGCTATGGATGAGTCTTCCTCTCTGGGGATTTGGCCCAGCTCCCAAGAGTTTGTGGTCATTTTATGGGAAGGGTGGAGTCCTCTTGTCTGGCTCATGTGTCTCTCAAGTGAGGGATTCCAGAGCAGAGCTCCGGGTACAGGCGACTTGAAAACTCGAACTCTGGTAAGGTTTGGGAGCATAGGGGCTTGCCAAGCCCCATATGCAGGCTCTTGGTCCAGGCCCTGAGAGGCCTTACTTGGACATGGGGCTCACGCTGAGGGTCACAATGCAAGTTTGTGCCCAAGTGGGCACTCAAGTATGGGCGTGACCTCGGGGGCCATGAAGGTTTCTCCTACCCTGAAGGTGTGACTCCATGCCAACAGTCAGCTTTACAGCCATGAGGAAGGAGGAGTCCTGATTTGTGCTTCAGGTACCCACCTGTGTGGGGATTTGATATAATGTCTAGGTTTAGATGTCTGAAAACCCAGGTTGGGAAGAGATGACAGCCTAAGGCCATGGCGTGTCCAATGGGTGGGGGGCCAGCTCTCTCCTTGTCTGTTGGGACGTCTGGCCTCAGGCTTTGTCAGACAGAGAATTAGTGCCCAGGGCAGCCTATCCAATTGTGGTGTGGTTGAGGCCCAATCAGGTTGATCCTCATTTTGGGTTTCTGGAGAGCCCCACAGGGCAACGTTTTCCTTCAGGTGGGCAGGCAGAGGGCTGTTTTGTCATTCTGGATTTCCCAGTCTGGAGGGCTTGTTTGCAAGGAGTGTGAGGAAGGAAGTCTGAAAACACAAGCTAGCATTAGGTTTGCGGCCGAGGGCATGGCAGGCCCATGCTGCAGAGGCTGAATCGAAATCTCCTGCATCTGATGTCAGGGTGAGTATCAGACGTCGCCTCTGGCTGGAGTTTGTGTCCATGATGGCCCCTTCCTGAAGGGGGTGGGGGCGTCATGAGGCCAGGGAGGTTTCCCTACGCTGGAGTTTGTGACCTTCTCCAAACCTCAAGATTTCCTTCTGCAGGACAGTCGTGTCCTATTGGATGGTTCCAAGATGCCCCATACGGAAAGACTCAAGAGCAGGGGTCTAAGCATGGTCCCCCAGCACTCTTGATAGGGCATTCTGGAGCCAAAACACAGCATTCTGCCTTCCCCATAGAAAGAAGAAGGGCCTAGTGAGTCTGCTCAGAAACTCCACATGATGATCAACATCCTCAGCCCTCGAGGGAACCACAATTTATAGGCTGCCCTGGCCACTAGTTCTGTGTCTCACAGAGCCTAAGCCCTGACCTAGTGTCAGTCACCCTGAGAGTGCGGCCCATATCCAGCATGTGAGAGTGGTCATGGACCAGGTCTGTCATCTCTTCCCATCATTGTTATTCAGGCATCTGTCCCCAGACCTTTGCTGGAATCCCTACCAATGCGGGAACCTGAAGCACAATAGAGAGTACCTCCTTCCCCTTGGCAGGACCCTGGCTGTTGTGATGGGTGTCAAACCCTCAGAGTGGGAGATAGTTGCATGTCTTATGAGACCACAGCCACTCATGAGGGTTGTTTGGGCATAATGGCATTGTGACCCTCAGCCTGAGCTTGCTTTCAAATAAATGCTGTCAGTTGCACTTCCAGGATCTGCATTTTAGGCTTGATAAGCCCCTAGGCCCAAATCATAACCCTTGGTGGGATTTTTCAGGTGCCCAGACCAGAGCCCGTCTCTGAAATCCCTCTTTTGGGGCACCCAGAAGATGGAAAATAGCACTCTTTACTTCCGCGAGAAAACCACCAAATTATTAGGAGCCGCCAGGATCCATAGAGAGGAAAAATCTCCCATGGACCCATGAGACCACACCTGCATTCCAAGGCCATCCTAGACACACAATCCAGATACAAAGGGCTGTGCTACCGCCTTTGAGTCACCCGATTTACAGTTCCTGACAATCTGCCCTCCAGGTCCATGCACTGGGCCTACGATCACCTCGCCACTAACCCTAAGCCGGTTTTGTGTTTGCAGACTTCTCCCTCAAAACCATGGCTCACATGTCCTCCAGGAAGGTGTCTTTGGAGTCACACCACAGGACTGTGCCTATCATCCCCAGAGAAACTGTGCCTGACAGAGTTGCACAAATCCTCCAGAATAGGAGTAACCTTCAAGGCCCCTGAGCCCAGCTCAATATTGGAGGCCACTCTGGACGCAAATGTGCAGTCTGAAACACCCTGATCACCTCCGTCTAGTCAGACACCCAAGTCAAAGGACCTGATTCAGAAGACTGAACCTGACATGTCCCTAGGATTTCACTGAAAACCTCGATTAGGTTTCAAGCATCTCTCCATAGAGGCCTGTTCTGGAATACCAACTTATGATACAACATGTGGTCCCTGACCCCCACAAGAGAACATTCACTGTACCAGGAAGGAAACCGTACTCTTGGACGTGTGTCAAACACTCAGGGTAGATGAATCCTGTATGGCCCCTTAGTCACCAGCACAATCTAAGATCTCCCTCATAACAAACCAGCATTGTGACCCATCTTCATGAGACTCCATGTCAACTCAAGGCCTTGATACGTTGCACAGAGTCACCAGAACGAACCTGCCATGTTCCTCAGCTGCAATGGTCAATGGAAGTGTGATTTCCAGGCATCCATAAGGGAGTGCTCTGCTCCCCAAACTTTCCACATAGGGGACCCTGGAACTAAGCAACCAGACTCCCCCTGTCCGATAGAAGGAAATGTTGCTGTTTGGAGCATCTCACATGCCCCAGTGAAGGAAATCCTCCATGGCCTCTTGATGTCACCCCTCGATTTGACAGTCATCATAGACACAAACTGCAGCATGAGCAAACATCCGACATCCACCCTTAATCAGGTGTTGAATATTTGAATCAGCCACTGCACACTAGAACTGCATTTCACTTGGCAGTGAATTTAACTGTAACTTGGGTTTACAATTCCATCCTAACCCATCTGATCTGAAAGCCCTCTTGATAGGGAATTCTGGAGCCACAACAGCGTTCTGCCTTCCCCATAGAAAGAAGAAGGGCCTAGTGAGTCTGCCTGGAAAGCCCACATGAGGATCAATCTACTCGGCCCTCAAGGGAACCCTAATTTATAGGCTTCCCTGGCCACTAGTGCTCTGTCTGACAGAGCCTGAGCCCCAACCTCATGTCAGACACCCCGAGCTCAGGGCAATATCCAGCATGTGAGACCAGCCATGGCCCAGGGCTGTCATCTCTACCCATCCTTGTCATCTGTCTGCAGACATTTGCTGGAATCCCTACCAATGGAGGAACCTGAAGCTCAATAAAGAACTCCTCTTCTCCATGTCAGGATTCCTGGCTGTTGGGATGGGTGTCCAACCCTCAGAGTGGGAGCACGCTGCTAGGCCACAGAGACAACCCCCATTCGTGAATAACGCCCTGGGCACAAGCAGGCATTGTGTCCCTCAGCCTGAGCATGCTTTCAAACAAATGATCTCAGCTGCACCTCCAGGATCCCCCATTGAAGGCCTGGTATGCCCTTCGAACAACATCCTAACCATTGGTGGGATTTTCCAGGCACCCATACCAGAGCCAATCTCTGACATCCCTGTTTTGGGGCACCCCGAAGATGGAAAACAGCACTCTTCCCTTCCCGGGAAAACCACCAAACTATTGGGAGCTGTCAGGATCCTTCGAGATGAAAAATTTCCCACTGACTCATGAGACCACACGTGCATTCCAAGGACATTCTGGACACACAGTCCAGATACAAAAGCTTGTGCTACAGCATTCAAGTCACCTGATTTACATTTTCTGACAAGCGGCCCTCCAGGTCTATACACTGGGCCTGTGATCACCTCGCTACTAACACTAAATCGAGTTTGTGTTTGTAGATTTCTCTCCCAAAAACATGGCTAACATTTCTCCAGGAAAGGGTCTCTTGAAACACACCACAGGACTGTGCCTGCCATCATGAGGGAAATTGTTTGCTTCACAATTGCCCAAACCCTGCTGATTAGGAGACAACTGCAGGACCTTTGAGCCCACCCAATAGTGGAGGCCCCTCTGCACGCAAATGCACAGTCTGAAACCCCCTGATCACATCCATCCAGTCAGACAACGAAATCAATGGTCCTGAGTCATAAATTTGAAACTTACATGTCCCTAGGACTCACTGGGAACCCTAGATAAGGTCCTCAGGCTTCTGTTCTCAGAGGTCTGTTCTAGAATACCATTTTTTGATACAACTGGTGGTCCCTGAGCCACACAACAGAACATCTGTCCCCAAAGAAAACCTTGCTCTTGGACCTGTGTCAAACCCTGAGGGTAGATGAATCCTGCACAGCCTCTTAGCCACCAGCACATTCTAAGATCTCTCTGGTAACAAACCAACATTGTGACCCATCTTAAAGAGATTCCATGTCAACTCAAGGCCTTGGTACTTCACCCCAGAGGCACCAGAATGATCATGTCATGTTCCTCAGCTGCAATAGTCAATGGAGGTGTGCTTTCCAGGCATCCATGTGGGAGTGCTCTGCTACCCAAACTATCGAGATGGGGGACACCGGAGCAAATAAACCAGACTCCACCTGTCCAGTAGAAGGAAACCTTGCTGTTTGAAGCACCTCACAAGCCCCATGGATATCCACCATGGCATCTTGACGTCATCCTCTATGTGCCGGTCATAATAGACACAAAGTCCAGTGTGAGCAAACATCTGACATCCGCCCTTACTCTGGTGCTGGATATCTCGAATCAGACACTGCACATTAGAACTGCCTTCTGATTGGCACTGAATTGAACCTTAGCTTGTGTTTACAATGCCATCCTCACCCTACTGTGCCCAAGCCCTCTTGATAGGGAATTCTAGAGCCAAAACGCAGCATTCTGCATTCCCCATAGAAAAATGAAGTGCCTGGTGAGTCTGCCCAGATATCCCACATGAGGATCGATCTCCTCGGCCCTCGAGGGAACCCCAATTTATAGAGTGCCCTGGCCTCTAGTGCTGTTACTGACTAAGCCAGAGCCCCGACCTATTGTCAGCCACCCATAGAGTGGGCCACATATCCAGTATGTGAGACCGGCCATGGTCCAAGTCCGTCATTTCTACCCATCCTTGTTATTAAGGCACCTGTCCCCAGACCTTTGCTGGAATCCCTGCAAATGGGGGAAACTGAATCACAATAGAGAACTCCTCCTTTCACATGGCAGGAAATCTGGCTTTTGGGATGGTTGTCCGACCCTCATAGTGGAGGCAGCTTCATAGACAATAAGACCACGCCCACTCCTGATGGCCACCCTATGCACAAACAGGCATTGTGACCCTCAGCCTCAGCATGCTTTCAAACAAGCACTCTCAACTGCACCACCAGCATCCCGCACTGCAGCCCTGGTATGACCCTAGGTCCAAATCCTAACACTTGGTGGGTTTTTCCTGGCGCCCAGAACCAGAGAACATCACTGTAACCTCTGTTTGGGGGCAACCTTAAGATGAAAAACAGCCCTCTTCCTTCCCCGCAAAAAGCCACCAAATTATGGAGACCTTCCAGGTTCCTTAGAGAGGAAAAGTCTCCCTTGGACCCATGAGACCACACCTGCATTCCGAGGACATCCTGGACACAAAATCCAGATAGAAAAGCCTGTGCTACTGCCTTCCAGTCACCCTAATAGCACTTCCTGATGAGCTGCCTTCCAGGTCTATGCATTGGACCTGCAATCACCACACCACTAATCCTAACCCAAATTTGTGTTTGCAGACTTCTCTCCCAAAACCATGGCTCATATGCCCTCCAGAAAGGAGTCTCTGGAGTCATAGCACAGGTCTGTGGCTGCCATTCCCAAGGAAACTGTGCCCATTACAGTTGCCCAAAACTTCCTGATTAGGAGAAACCTGCAAGGCCCCTGAGCCCACCCCAATATTTGTGGCCATTCTGGACTCAAATGTGGAGTCTGAAAAAACCTGATCACCTACATCCAGGGAGACAGCCACGTCAATGGTCCTGAGTCAGAAGATTGAACCTGTCATGACCCTATGACCTCATTGGAATGCTAGATTAGGTTTTCAGGCATCTGTCCTCAGAGGCCTGTTCTGAAATACGAATTTATGATACAACACATGGTCCCTGAGCCACACAACAAAACATCTCCTGTTCCCAAAAGGAAACCATGCCCTCGACCTGTGCTAAACCCTCAGGGTAGGAGAATCCTGCATGGTACCTTAGCCACCAGCACATTCTAAGGTCTCCCTTTTAACAAACCAGCATTGTGGCCCATCTGCAAGAAATTCCATGTCAACTCAAGGCCATGGGCCTTCGCCCCAGAGCCACCAGAATGTATCTGCTATGTTCCTCAGCTGCAATGGTCAGTGGAGTTGTGCTTTCCAGGCATCCATGCGGGAGAGCTCTGCTACCCAATTTTCTACATGGGGGATCCTGGAGTTAACAAACCAGACTCCACCTGTCCTGTAGAAGGAAACCTAGCTGTTTGGAGCATTTCACAAGCCTCATTGTGGGATATCCACCATTGCACCTTGACACCACCCCTCCATTTTTGGCTCATCATAGACATATACCCCAGTGTGAGCAGACATCTGACATCCGCCCTTACTCAGGTGCTGGATATCTTGAAGAAGCCATTGCACATTAGACCTGCCTTCCGCATGGCACTGAATTAAACCGTAGGTTGTGTTTCCAATTCCTTCCTCACCCTACTGGTCCCCAAGCTGTCTTGATAGGGTATTCTGGAGCCACAACCCAGCATTCTGAATTCCCCATAGAAATAAAAAGGGCCTGGTGAGTGTGCCCAGAAACCCCACATGATTATCAATCTGCAGGGTCCTCAAGGGAACCCCGATTAATAGCCTGCCCTGGCCAATAGTACTGTGTCTGACCGAGTTTGAGCCCCGACCTAGTGTCTGGCACCCAGAGAGCAGAAGCCATATCTAGTGTAGGACTGGCCATGGGCCAAGACTGTCATCTCTACCCATCCTTGGTATTCAGGCACCTCTTCCCAGACCTATGCAGGAGTCCCTGCCAATGGGGGAACCTGAAGCACAATAGAGAACTCCTCCTTCCCCTTGGCAAGACCCTGGGTGTTGGGATAAGGGTCTGAAACTCAAAGTGGGAGCCAGCTGCATGGCCAATGAAACAACGCCCACTCCTGACGGCCGCCCTGGGCACAAACATGCATTTTGACCCTCAGCATGAGCATGATTTCAAACTAGCCATCTCAGTTGCACCACCAGGTTCCCACATTGCAGGCCTGGCACACCCCAAGGCCCAAATCCTAACCCTTAGTGGGATTTTCTCGGTGCCTAGAACCAGAGCCTGTCTCTGGAATCCCTGTTTTGGGGACCCCTACGATGGAAAACAGCACTCTTCCCTTCCCAGAAAAAGCCACCAAACTATGGAGAACCACCAGGATCCTTAGAGAGGGAAAAGTCTCCCATGGACCCATGAGACCACACCTGCATTCTGAGGCCATCCTGGACATACAGTCCAGGTAGAAAAGTCTGTGCCCCTGCATTCAAGTCACCCTAAATACAGTTCCTGATGAGCTGCCCTCCAGGTCTATGCATTGGGCCTGCAATCACTTTGTCACTAACCCTAACCCAAGTTTGTGTTTGCAGACTTCTCTCCCAAAACCATGGCTCACATGCCCTCCAGGATGGGATCTCTGGAGCCAAACCACAGGACTGGGCCAGCCATCCCCAAGTAAACTCTGGCCAATACAGTTGCACAATTCCTCCCGACTAGGAAAAATCTGCAAGGTCCCTGAGCCCATTCTAATATTGGAGGCCATTCTGAATGCAAATGCACAGTCTGAATGACCTTGAACACCTACATGCAGGCAGACACCGAAGTCACTGGTGCTGAGTCAGAAGATAGAACCTGACATGTCACTCTGACCTCATTGGAGTCCTAGATTAGATTTTCAAGCATCTGTCCTCAGAGGCCTTTTCTGGAATACCACCATCTGACACAATCTGTGGTCCCTGTGCCACACAAAATAACTTGTCCTGTACCCTGACAGAATCCGTGCTCTTCTACCTGTGCCAAACTCTAAGGGTAGGGGTATCCTGCATGGCCTCTTAGACACCAGCATATTCTAAGATCTCTTGGTATCAAACCAGCATTGTGACCTATCTGCAAGAGATTCCATGCCACCTCAAAGCCTTGGTACTTCGCCCCAGAGCCACCAGAATGAAACTTCCATGTTCCTCAGCTGCAATGGTCAATGGGGGTGTGCTTTCCAGGCATCCATGCTGTAGAGCTCTGCTCCCCAAACTTTCCACATGGGGGAACCTGGAGCAAACAAACCAGATTCCACCTGTCAAGTAGAAGGAAGCCTTGTTGTTTGGAGCATCTCACAAGCCTCAGCATGGGAAATCCTCCATGGACTCTTGACAAGACCACTGCATTTCTCAGTCATCATAAACACCATCTCCACTGTGAGGAAATATCTGATATCCGCCCTTACTCAGGTGCTGGATATTTCGAATAAGCTGCTGCATATTGGAAGTGCCTTCAGCTTGACACTGAATTGGACCGTAACTTGTGTTTACATTCCACTCTCACCCTACTGGCCCCTAAGCCCTCTTGATAGGGAATTCTGGAGCCACAACACAGCATTCTGCCTTCCCCATAGAAACAATTGCCTGGTGTGTCTTCCCAGAAAACCCACATGAGGATCAATCTGTTCAGCCCTGGAGGGGACCCCGCTTTATTGGCTGCCCTGCCACTAGTGCTGTGTCTGACAGAGCCTGAGCCCCAACCTCGTGTCAGCCACCCAGAGACCGGTCCCCATGTCCAGCATGTGAGAATGGCCATGGCCAATGCCCGTCATCTCTACCCATCCTTGGTATTAATGCACCTGTCCCCAGACTTTTATTGGAATCCCTGCCAATGGGGGAACATGAAGCACAACAGAGAACTCCTCCTTCCATAGGCTGGAAACCTGGCTGTTGGGATGGGTGTCCAACCCTCAAAGTGGGAGCCAGCCGCATACCCCATGAGACCACTCCCACTTCTGAGGGTGGCCGTGGGACAAACAGGCATTGGGACCCTCAGCCTGAGCATGCTTTCAAACAAACCCTCCCCTTTGCACCAACAGGATGCCACATTGCAGGCCAGGTATGGCCCTAGGCCAAAATCCCAAGTCTTGGTGGGGTTTTCCAGGTGCCCAGATCCAGAGCCCATCTCTGGAATCCCTGTTTGGGGCACCCCTAAATGGAAAACATAACTCTTCCCTTCCCTGATAAAATCCACCAAACTCTGGGGAGCCTCCAGTATCCTTAGAGAGGAAAAATCTCCCATGGACCCAGGAGACCACACGTGCATTCCGAAGCCATCCTGGACACACAAACCAGATAGAAAAGCCTGTGCTACCTTCTTCCATTCACCCTAATTACATTTCCTGTCGAGCTGCCCTCCAAGTCTACACATTGAGCCTGGGATCTAATCACCACTAATCCTAGCCTGAATTTGTGTTTACAGACTTCTCTTCCAAAACCATGGATCACATACCCTCCAGAATGGGGTCTTGAGAGCCACACCATTGTACTGTGGCTACCGTCCCCCCCCCAAAAAATGGCCATTCACAGTTGCACAAACCCTCCAGATTAGGAGAAACTGGCAAGGCACCTGAATCCACCCCAATGTTAGAGGCTGCTCTGAACGAAAATGTGCAGTCTGAATCACCCTGATCACCTCCATCCAGGCAGACACTCAAGTCAATGGTCCTTAGTCAGAAGATTGAAACTGAAATGCCCCTAGGACTTCATTGGAACCCTAGAGAATGTTTGCAGACATTCTAAGAGGCCTGTTCTCGAATACCAACATATGATAGAACATGTGTCCCTGAGCCACACAACAGAACATCTCCTGTCCCCAGAAGGCATCCATGCTCTTGAACCTGTGTAAAAACTTCAGGATAGATAAATCCCGCATGGCCTCTTAGCCACCGGCACATTCTAAGATCTCCCGGGTAACAAACCAGAATTGTGACCCATCTTCATGAAACTCCATATCAAATCAAGTCCTTGGTATTTCACCCCAGAGCCACAAGAACGAGCCTGCCATGTTCCTCAGCTGCAATGGTAAAGGGAGGTGTGCTTTCCAGGCATCCATGCAGGAGAGCTCTGCTACTTAAACTTTCCACATGGGGGACCCTGATGCACACAAAGCATACTCCCCCTGTCCGGTAGAAGGACACATTGCTGTTTGGAACATCTCACAAGCCTCAGTGTGGGAAATCCTCCATTGACTCTTGAGGCCACCCCTCCATTTGTGGTCATCATAGACACAAACTCCAACATGAGAAAACCTCTAACATCCACCCTTACTCAGGTGCTGGATATCTCGAATCAGCAGCTGCACACTGGTACTGCCTTTCGCTTGGCACTGAATTTAACTGTAGCTTGGATTTACAATTCCATGCTCACCCTACTGGTCCCCAAGCCCTCTTGATAGGGAATTCTGGATCCACAACATGGCATTCTGACTTCCCCACAGAAAGAAGAAGGGCCTGGTGAGTCTGCCCAGAAACCCAACATGAGGATCAATCAGCACAGCCCTCAGGGGTACCCCAGTTTATAGGCTGCCCTGGCCACCAGTGCTGTGTCTGACCGAGCCTGACCTGACCTAGTGTCAGCCACCCAGAGAGCGGGGCCCATATCCAGCATGTGAGAGCGGCCATGGCTCAGGTCCATCATCTCTACCCATCCTCGGTATTTAGGCATCTGTCCCCAGACCTTTGCTGGAATCATAGCCAATGGGTGAATCTGAAGCACAATAGAGAACCCCTACTTCCCCATGGCATGAATGTTGGCTGTTGGGATGGGAGTCCAACCCTCAGAATGGGTACCAGCTATATGGCCAATGAGAACACGCCCACTCATGAGGGTAGCCCTGGGCACAAGCAGGCTTTGTGACCCTCAGCCTGAGTATGCTATCAAACAAACGCTCTCAGTTGCACCTTCAGCATCCTGAAGTGCTGAAGTTGCAGGCCTGGTACATTCCTAGGACCAAATCCTAACGCTTGGTTTCATTTTCCAAGTGCCCAGACCCAGAGCCCATCTCTGGAATCCCTGTTTTGGGGCACCCATAAGATGGAAAACAGCACTCTTACCTTGCCAGAAAGCCACCAAACTCTTGGGAGCCACCAGGATCTTTAGAGTGGAAAAATCTCCAATGGACCCATAAGACTACACCTGCATTCCGAGGCCATCCTGGACACACAATCCAGGTACAGAAGCCTGTGCAGCTGCCTTCCAGACCTGATTTACAGTTTCTTACGAGCTGTCCTCCTGGTATATGATTGGGCCTACGATCACGTTGCCACGAAACCTAACCCAAGTTCTTGTTTGCAGATGTCTCTACCAAAACCGTGGTTCACATGCCCTCCAGGATGCGGTATCTGGAGCCACACCACAGGACTGGGCCTGCCATCTCCAAGGAAACTGCCTGTCTCAGTTGCTAAAACCGTCCAGATTAGGAGAAAACTGCAAGGCCCTAGAGCCCACCCCAATATTGGAGGGAACACTGGATGCATATGCATAGTCTGAAACACCTGGATCGCCTTCATCCAGGAAAACACCCAAGGTAATGGTCCTGAGTCAGAAGATTGAGCCTAACATGTCCCTAGGACTTCACTGGAACCCTAGATTAAGTTTTAAGGCATCTGTCCTCAGAGGTGTGTTCTTTAATACTAGCTTATGATACAACATTTGGTCCCGAGCCACACAATAGAATATCTCCTGTCCCCAGAAGGAAGCCGTGCTCTTGCATCTGAGTCAAACCCTCAGGGTAGAAGAACCCTGCACGGCCCCTTAACCATCAGCCCATTCTAAGATCTCCAACCAGCATTGAGACCCATCTTCATGAGAGTCCATGTCAACTCAAGGCCTTGGTATATGGCCCCAGAGCCACCAGAATGAACCTGTCATGTTCCTCTGCTGCAATGGTTATTGGCCATGTGCTTTCCAGGTATCCATGCCCGAGTGCTCTGATACCCAAACTTTCCACATAGAGGACCGCAGAGCAAACAATCCAGACTCAACCTGACCAGTAGAAGGAAACCTTGTTGTTTGGAACATCTCACAATCCTAAGCATCGGTAATCCTACATGACCTCTTGAAACCACCCCTCCATTGGTCGGTCATAATAGACACAAACTCCAGTGTGAGCAAAGTTCTGACATCTGCCCTTACTCAGGTGCTGAATGTCTCGAATAAGCCACTACACATTGGAACTGCCTTATGCTTCACACTGAAATGAACCATAGATTGTATTTACAATTCCATCCTCACCCAACTGGTCCCCAAGCCCTCTTGATAGGGAATTCTGGAGCCACAACGCAGCATTCTGCCTTTCCCTTAGAAAGAAGAAGTGCCTGGTGAGTCTGCACATAAACCTCACCTGAAGATCAAGCTACTCAGCCCTCGAGGGTACTCCAACTCCAATTTATAGGCTTCCCTGGCCACTAGTGCTGTGTCTGACAGAGCCTGAGCCTCAGCCTCGTGTCAGCCACCTAGAGAGGGTGTCCATATCCAGCATGTGAGACAGGCCATGGCCCAGGTCCGTCCTCTCAACCCATCCTTGTTATTCAGGCATATCCCCAGACCTTCGCTGGATCCATGCCAGTGGGGAAACCTAAGGCACAATAGAGAACTGCTCCTTTCCCATGGGGGGAAACCTGGCTGTTGGCATGGGTATCCAACACTCAGAGTAGGAGCCAGCTGCATGGCCCGAGACAACAACCACTCTGGAGGGCCACCCTGGGCACAAACAGGCATTGTGCCTGAGCATGCTTTCCAAACAAGCCCTCACAGGTGCACCACCAGGATCCCGCATTGCAGGCCTGGTACGGCCTTAGGCCCAAATCCTAACCCTTGGTGGGAATTTCCAGGCATCCGGACCCTAGCCTGTTTCTGGAATCCCTGTTTTGGGGCACCCATAAGATTGAAACCAGCACTCTTCCCTTCCCCGAAAAAGTCACCAAACTATTGGTCGCCGCCAGTAACCTTAGAGAGGAAAACTCTCCCATGGACTCGTGAGACCACACCTGTATTACGAGGTCATCCTGGACATACAGTCCAGATGTAAAAGTCTGTTCTACCACCTTCGAGTCACCCTAATTAATGTTCGTGACATGCTGCCATCCAGATCTATGCATTGGGCCTGTGTGCGATCACCTCACCAATAATCATAAGCCGAGTTTGTGTTTGCAGACTTCTCTCCCAAAACCATGGCTCACATGCCCACCAGGATGGGGTCTCTGGAGCCACACCACAGGACTGTGGCTGCCATCCCCAAGGAAACTATGCCCATCACAGTTGCCCGAACCATCCAGATTAGGAGCAACCTACAAGGCCCTGAGTCCACCCCAATCTTGGAGTCTGTTCTCGATTCAAATGCACTGACTGATACACCCTGATCACCTATATCCAGGCAGACACCCATGTCAATGGTCCTGAGACAGAAGATTGAACCTAACATGCCCCATTGGACATCAATGGAACCCTAGAATAGGTTTTCAGTCAACTGTTCTTAGAGTCCTGTTCTGGAATACCAACTTACGATACAACATGTGGTCCCTGAGCCACAAAACAGAACGTCTCCTGTCCCCAGAAGGAAACCGTGCTCTTTCACCTCATACCCTTCAGGGTATGAGAATCCTGCATGGCCCCTTAGCCACCAGCACATTCTAAGACCTCCCTGGTAACCAACCAGCATTGTGACCCACCTACAAGAGATTCCATGTCAACTCAAGGCCTTGGTACTTCACCCCAGAGCCACCAGAACGAACCTACCATGTTTCTCAGCTGAATTGGTCAATGGAGGTGTGCTTTCCATGCAGCCATGTGGGAGAGGTCTGCTACCCAAACTTTCCAGATGGGGGACCCTGGAGCAAAAAAACCAGACTCCACCTGTCCAGTAGAAGGAAAACTTACTCTGTGGAGCATCTCACAAGCCCCAGGGTGGGAAATCCTCCATGGCTTCTTGGCTCCACCCCTCCAATGTCGGTCATCATAGACACAAACTCCAGTGTGAGCAAACATCTGACATCTGCCCTTACTCAGGTGCTAGATATCTCCAATATCCCGCTGCACATTGGGAAAGCCTTCTGCTTGGAACTGAATTGAACCATAGCTTGTGTTTACAATTCCATCCACACCATCTTGCTCCCCAAGAACTCTTGATAGGGAATTCTGGAGACACAACAGAGCACTCTGTCTTCCCCACAGAAAAAAGAAATGCCTGGTGAGTCTTCCCAGAAAACCCACATTTAGATCAATCTGCTCCTCCTTCGAGGTAACCCTGATTTATAAGGTGCCCTGGCCACTTGTGCTGTGTCTGACAGAGTCTGAGACCCGACATCCTATCCCGAGAAGGAAACCCGGCTCCTGGGAACTGGGCTTAACGCTCAGGAAAGGAGAATCCTGAATTGCCCCTGGGCCACCGCCACATTCTAGGGTCTCCCTGAACACAAAGCAGCATTGGGACTCGTTAGACTGAGAACTTCCATCAACACAGACCACTAGGAACTTGGAACCAGAGACAGCGAATCAAGCCTGCCTTGTTCCTTGGCTAAAATGGTAACGCGACGTTGGCTTCCCAGACCTCCATTCAGAGAGCTCTGCTATCAAATCTTTCCATATGGGGGGCCCTGGGGTCCTCCATGCGGACTTACCCTGTACCATAGTAGGACACCTTGCTGTTTGGAGCAGCTCACAAGCTCCAGCTTGGGAAAAGCTCTGAGGAATCTTGAGGCCACCCCACCATTCGTTGCCCATCATGGATACAAACTGCAGCGTGAGCAGACTTCTGACCCTTGGCCATAATCAGGTGCTGGAGATCTCGAAACAACCGCTGCACATTGGAATGGCCATGTGCTCTGCACTGAGCTTAACCGATCCTTGTCTTTTTGGACTTATGTCCTCACATTCCTCACCTGCAAGCCCTCCATATTGGGAATTCTGGAGCCACAACTCAGGATTCTGCCTGCCCACCAGAAAGAAGAAGTACCCTATGGGTCTTCTCAGAAATCCCACATGAGGATCCATTTTCACGGCCCTCAACGTCACCCCATTATCATAGGCCTCCCTCTGCACTAATGCTCTAACACACCTCAAACCCCAACCTCCTGTCAGCCACCTGGACAGCGGGCCTCATATCATGCATATCCTGCCTTGGCTGGAGGACCTCATCTCAAACCAACGTAGGTATTCAGGTACCTGTCCCAGAACTTAGCTCAAATTCCTGCCCATGGAGGACCCTGAAGCACAAAAGGGTAAACCTTCTTCCCAATGTCATAAAAACTGAATGTTGAGATGGTGTCCAACCCTCAGAGTGGGAGCCAACTGCATTGCCCATGCAACCACACCCACTCACGATGGGCAGATGGGCACCAATAGGCATTGTACCCTCAGCCTGAGAACCCTTTGCAACAAGCCCCCTCAGAAGGTGGACCAGGAGCCCACAGAGCAGACTTGTCATGACCCTCCGCCCAAATTATAAGCCTTGGTTGGGTTATCCATGTGTCTGGACTGAGAACTCATCTCTGGAGTCCCTGTTTGGACAGGACCCCTGACATGGTAAAGCGCGCTCTCCCCTTCCCCCGGAAATACAACAAAATCTTTGGTGCCGGGCAGAATTCCCAGAAAGGAAGAATCTCCCATGGACCCATGAGGCCACGCCTCCATTCCGTGGCCATCCTACACGCACAATCCAGACAGAAAAGCCTGTGCTCCTGCCTCCCAGCTGCATAATTTCCAATCAGCAGGAGCCGCTCTCAGGGTCTGCAGATCGGGCCTGCCATCACCACACCTCTAAATCTTACCTGAGTTAATTACTGAAGACTTTGGTCCCAGAGCCCTGACACACATGCTCTCCAGGATGGGGCCTCCAGAACCACAGCACAACACTGGGCTTGCTCTCCAGAGGAAAGTCTGCACATCTCAGTTGCCTAAACCCTCCAGATTAGGAGAAACCTTCAAGGCCCCTGAGCCCACCCCAATTTCATAGGCCGCTCTGGAAAAAATGCACAGTCTGACACTGACTCAGCATCCTCCTCCAGGAAGACATGCAGGTCAATGGTCTTCAGTCCAAAGATTGAACCTGCCATTCCCCTAGGACCTCACTGGAAACCTAGCATAGGTTTTCAGACCTCTTTCCCCAAAGGCCTGTTCTGGAAAACAAACTTATGGTCCAAAATGTAGTGCGTGAGCCATACAAGGGAACCCCACCTGTCCTGAGAAGGAAACCTGGCTCCTGGGAACTGGGTCTAACCCTCAGCTAGGAGAATCCTGCCTGGCCCCAGGACCACCGGCACATTGTAAGGTCTCCCTGGACATGAAGCAGCATTGGACATGTTAGACTGAGAACTACTGTCAATGAAGATCTCCTGGTACTTGGAAGAGAGACAGCAGATAAAGCCTGCCCTGATCGTTGGCTGCAATGGTAATGCAAGGAAAGCTTCCCAAGCCCCATTCAGAGACCTGTGCTACAGTATCTTTCCATATGGGAGACCCTGGAGCCCTCAAAGCAGACTTACCCTGTCCCACAGTAGGACACCTTGCTGTTTGGAGCAGTTCACAAGCTACACCGTGGGAAAGCCTCCAAGGCTTCTTGAGGCCACCCCACCAGTCGTTGGCCATCATGGATACAAACTCCAGCGTGAGCAGACATCTGACCCTCGCCCATACTCAGGTGCTGGAGATCTCGAAACAACCGCTGCACATTGGAATGCCCATGTGCTTGGCACTGAGCTTAACGGTAGCTTGTGTTTTCGGACTTCTGTCCTCATACTTCTCGCCTGCAAGCCCTCCATATTTGGAATTCTGGAGCCACAATGCAGCCTTGTGCCTGCCCACCAGAAAGAAGAAGTGCCCTATGGGTCTGTGCAGAAACCCCACATGAGGATCCAGCTGCACGTCTCTCAAGAGCACCCCATTATCATAGGCCGCCCTCTGCACGAATGCTGTGTCTGACACAGCTCGAGCCCCGACCTCCTGGCAGCCACCCAGACAGTGGGACCCATATTGTGCAAGTGGGTCCTGCCTTGGCCTGGGGCTGTCATCTCGAAGCAACCTGTGTATTCAGGTACCTGTCCCAGATCTTAGCTCAAATTCCTGCCCATGGGGAACCCTGAAGTACAAAAGAGTACTCCTCCTTCCCCATGGCAGGAAAACTGAATTTTGAGAGGGCTGTCAAACCCTCAGAGTGGGAGCTAGGTGCATGGCCCATGAGACCACGCCCACTCAGGATGGGCATCTGGGCACAAACAGGAATTGTGACCCTCAGACTGAGACCCCTTTCCAACAAGTCCCCTCGGGAGCTGGACCAGGTGCCCACAGAGTGAGCCTGTCATGCCCCTAGACTCAAAACCCAAGCCTTGCGGGGGTTATCCAGGCTCCCGGACCCAGAACCCATCTCTGGAATGCCTGTTTGAACGGGACCCCTGACATGGAAAATCACACTCTCCCCTTCCCCTAGTAAGACACCAAACTCTTGGGTGAAGGGCAGAGTCCCCAGAGAAGTAGAATCTCCCATGGACCCATGAGGCCACTCGTCCATTCCATGGCTATCCTACATACACAATACAGACAGAAAAGCCTCTGCTCCTGCCTCCCAGCTGCCCAAATTTCAAATCCCAAGAAGCTGCCCTCAGGGTCTGCAGACCGGGCCTGCCATCACCTCGCCTCTAGCTCTTACCCAAGTTTGTGTTTGAAGACTTTGTTCCCAGTGCCCTGACCCACATGGCCTCCAGGAAGGGGCCTCCAGAATCACAGCACATCACTGGTCTTGCTCTCTAGAGGAAAGTCTGCCCATCTCAGTTTCCTAAACACTCCAAATAAGGAGAAAACTGTAAGACCCCCGAGCCCACTCCAACTTCATAGGCCACTCTGGAAAAAAATGCACAGTCTGATACAGACTCAGCAGCTACCTCCAGGAAGACATGCAGGTCGATGGCCCTGAGTCTGAAGATTGAACATTCCATGCCCCAGGACCTCATCAGAACCCTAGATAAGGTTTTCAGGCCTCTGTCTCCAGTGGCCTGTTCTGGAAAACCAACATATTGTCCAACATGAGGTGCATGAGCCATACAAGTGAACCCCACCTGTCCTGAGAAAGAAACTTGGCTCCTGGGAATGGGGTCTAACCCAGGTAGGAGAATCCTGCCTGGCCCCAGGGCCACCACCACATTCTACGTTATCCCTGGACACCAAGCAGCATTGACCCATTAGACCGAGAACATCCATCAACGCAGATCACTTGGAACTTGGAATCAGTACCAATGGATCAAGCCTGCCCTACTCCTCGGCTGCAATGGTAACGCGAGGTGGTCTTCCCAGGCCTCCATTCAAAGAGCTCTGCTATCAAATATTTCCCTATGGGGGACCCTGGAGCCCTCTAAGCGGACTACCCCAGTCTCACAGTAGGACACCTTGCTTTTTGGAGCAGGGTGGAGTCCTGTTGTCTGGCTCAGGTGTCTCTCCAAGAGAGGGATTTCAGAGCATAGCCCCAGGTACGGGTGACTGGAAAACTCAAACTCTGGTGAGGATTGGGAGTATAGGGGACTGGCAAGTCCTATATGCGGGCTTTTGGTCCAAGCCCTGAGAGGCCTTACTTCGACATGGGGCTCACGCTGAGGGTCACAATGCAAGTTTGTGCATAAGGTGGCACTCAAGTGTGGCCATGGCCTCAGGGGCCATGAAGGTTTCTCCTACCCTGAAGGTGTGACTCCATGTGAACAGCAAGCTCTATAGCCATGGGGAAGGAGGAGTTCTAATTTGTGCTTTAGGCACCCACCTGTGCGGAGATATGATATAATGTCTAGGATCAGATATCTGACAACCCAGATTGGGAAGAGATGATGGCCAAAGGCCATGGCGTGTCTGATGTGCTGGGTGTGAGGCCAGCTGTCTCCTTGTCTGTCGGGACATCTGGCCTCAGGCTGTGTCAGACAGAGCATTAGTTCCCAGGGCAGTCTATCAGATTGGGGTGCAGTCGAGGCTCGAGCAGGTTGATCCTCATTTGGGGTTTCTGGAGATCCCCATAGGGCAAAGTATTTCTTCTGTTGGGCAGGCAGAGGGCTGCGTTGTGGTTCCGGAATTCCCAGTCTGGAGGGCTTGTTTGCCAGGAGTGTGAGGAAGGAAGTCTGAAAACACAAGCCAGCATTATGTTTATGGCCGAAGGCATGGCAAGACCACACTGCAGAGGCTGAATCGAGATCTCCTGCATCTGAGGTCAGAGCAAGTATCAGACTTTGCCTCAGGCTGGAATTTGAGTCCATGATGACCCCTTCCTGAAGGGGTTGGGGGCGTCATGTGGCCATGGAGGTTTCTCTAAGCTCAATCAGACATTGGCTCAGGTTGGAGTTTCTGTCCATGAATGCACCTTCCTGAACGGGGAGGGGATCACAAGGCCATGTTTTCCCATCGTGGGCATGTGAGATGCTCCAAATGGCAAGGATTCTTTCTGCAGGACAATTGAGACCTTTTGGATGGTCCAGGATGTCCCATATGGAGCAACTACAGAGCACAGTTTTAAGTATGGATGCCTTGGCAACCAGCCTCACATTCAAATGGTCTCCTAGTGACAAGACAGGTTAGATTGGCTGGCTCTTGTGGAGAAAGCAAGGGGGTGGATTTGAAATGGACTCTCCTGCAAGTGGGTCCTAATATGGTTTTGTGTCCATGGAGACCTTGGAATGGGGTGGTGGCACTGGGGCACTGACGGATCCTCCTAAGCGGAGGTTTTGACACAGCTCCAACAAGCAAGTTTCCCATGTGGAGACGAGATTTGTTCTGATTGGTGCCTCAGGAAACTCCCATATGCTGGTATTGGTAACCAGGCCTCTGAGGAGAGATGCCTGGAAACCAAAGCAATGGATCTGATTAAGGCCTCTGGACCTGTCTGTTTCAATCTTCTTCTCTGTGGACATATGTCTACGGGTCTGAGTGGAGGTAGTTTCTCAACTGGTGTCAGATTGCCCCTGTTTGTCCCGGGTAGCCAACACTACTGGGATGGCCTCAGAGACTTTGGATTTTTCTCCTAATTTGTACGCTTGTGGCCATTTGAATGGGCAGAATTCCCTTGGAGTGGACAGGCAAAGCCCGAGTTGTGGCAGCAGGGGCCCCAGCTTGGAGGGTGTGTAGTACAGGGCTGTGGGGACAGAAGTCTGAAAACACAAACTCAGCGTAGGTTTGGGGACATAGTTATGACAGGCCCAATCTACAGACCGTGAAGAGACCTCTTCCGTATATGAACAAAGGGTGAGTGTGAGGAGATTGCTCAGGCTTTTGTCTCTGGATTTTGTGTCACCGATGGCCGTGGAATGTTGGGGTGGCATCATGGGCCATGGACGGTCTCCCTCTCTGGGGATTTGGCCCTATCCCAAGAGTTTGGGCTCATTCTGTGGGATGGGAGGAGTCTGTTTTTTTTTTTTTTAACCACAGTTGTCCCTTTAAAAGAGGGATGCTAGAGCAGAGCTCTGATGTGGGGTGACTTGACAACCCGAACTCTTAAGAATGGTGGCCTAGGGGCATGGATAGCCCCATATGTGGTCGCATGTTCCAGCCACTGAGAGAAATGAGTTGAGGACAGGACTTACGCCGAGGTTCACAATGCGTGTTTGTGCCTAATGCAGCCCTCAAGAATGGGCGGGGCCTCATGGGCCATGCTGGTTTCTCCTATACTGAACATTGGGTACATGCCAACCACAAGGTTTCTGGCCTTAGGGAAGGAAGAGTTCTGATTTCTGCATCACATTCACTCCTGGGAAGTTATTAGAGATAAGGTCTAGGTTCTGAAACCTGAACACCGATTTTGGGAAGAGATGATGACCTAAGGCCATGGCGGGTCTGATGTGCTCAGTGTGCGGCCAGCTCTCTGGGTGTAGGTCGGGATTTCAAGGCTCAGACTGTGTCAGGCAGGGCATTAGTTCCCATGATAGACTGTATAATTGGGGTCCAGTCAAGTGGCGTACAGGTTGATTCTCATTTGTGGTTCTGGATAGCCCCATAGGGCAACATATTTCTTCTGGAGGGCAGGCAGAATGTTGCACTTTGGCTCTGCTTTTGCCAAACTGGAGCACTAGTGGACCAGGAGTATGAGGATGGAAGTGTGAAAACACAAGAGATGCTTAGTTTTCAGGGTGAGGGCACAGAAGGCACACTCTGCAGTGCTGAATCTAGATCTCGTGAATCTGAAGTCAGCGCGATGTTCAGACGTTGGCACAGGTTATAGTTCCTGTCCATGATGGCCCCTTTATAAAGTGGGGGTGGAATCACGAGGCCATGGACGTTTTCCCATGGTGGGAGTTCTGAGATGCTCCAAACTGCAGGGATTCCTTCTGTGGGAAAATTGAGACCTGTTGGATGGCTCCAAGCAATCCCAGACGGAATGACTACAGAGCAGGGTCCTAAGGATGGATGCCTGGGCAGCATATTTCGCATTCCAATTGTCTCCTACCGACAAGACATATTAGATCTGCTGGCTCTGGAGAGCAACTGAGGGGGCTGAGTTGAAATGCACTCTCCTGTGGATGGATCATAATGTGGGTTTGTCTCCATGGATAACTTGGAATGGGGCGGTTGCACCGGGCCCTGAAGAATTCTCCTAACCAGAGGTTTTGACACAATTCCAATGAACAAGTTTCCCATGTGGAGACGAGAATTGTTCTAATGGGTACCTCAGGAAACCCCCATATACTGGTATTGGAAACCAGGGCTTTTAGGAGAGATGCCTGGAAACCATAGCAATGGATCCAATTATGGCGTAGAGGCCTGTCCAGTTCAATCTTCCTCTCTGTGGACATCTGTCTATGGGTCTGAGTGGAGGTAGTTCCTCAGCTATTGTCAAATTGTATCTGTTTGTTCCGGATGGCCTACACTATTGGGATGGCCTCAGGGACTTTGGAGGTTTCTCCTAATTTGAATGGTTGTGGCCAATGGAATGGGTAGAATTCCATTGGACAGGACAGGCACAGTCTTGAGGTGTGACTCCAGGGGCTCCAGCCTGGAGGGTGTGTGGTCCAGGGCTGTGGGGACAGAAGTCTGAAAATACAATCTTGGCTTAGGTGTGGGGACCTAGGTATGGCAGGCCCGATCTACAGACTGAGAGGAGAGCTCTTTGGCATATGAACAAAGGGCGAGTTTGAGGCGCTTGCTCAGGTTTTGTCTCCTGATTTTGTGTCAACCATGGCCTTGGAATGTCGGGGTGGCCTCATGGGCCATGGATGAATCTCCTTCTCTGGGGATTTGTCCCAAACCCAAGAGATTGGGCTCATTCAGTGGGATGGGAGGAGTCCTTTCTGTTTTGTAACCTCAGGTGTCTCCCAAAAAGGGCTTCCAGAGCAGAGCCCTGGGGTGGGGCAACTGGAGAAACTGACCTCTGGTTAAGATTGGGGGCCTAGGGGCATCACAAGCCCCATATGCGGGTTAATGGTCCAGATAACGAGAGGCCTTACTTGAGGACAGGACTCTCGGTAAGGGTCACACTGTGTGTTTGTGCACAAGGCAGCCCTCACACATGGGTGGGGCCTCATGGGCCACACTGATTTCTCCTACACTGAACGTTGGACAACATGCCAACCACAAGGTTTCTTGCCATGGGGAAGGAGGCGTTCTGATTTCTGCATCATATTTACACCTAGGCAGTGATTGGAGATAAGGTCTAGGTTCTGAAGCCTGAAACCGAGGTTGGGAAGAGATGATGATCTTGGGCCATGGCGGGTCCAATGTGCTCAGTGTGTGGCCAGCTGTCTGGGATTCGGTCGGGAGGTCCCGGTTCAGGCTGTGTCAGACAAGGCATAAGTGCCCGGGGTAGAATGTATCATTCGGGTACAGTCAAGTTGTGTGCAGGTTGATCTTCATTTACGTTTCTGGGTGGACCCATAGGCAATGTTTTTCTTCTGGAAGGCAGGCAGAGTGTTGCACTGTGGCTCTGGTACTGCCAAACTGGAGGGCTTGTGGGCCAGGAGTGTGAGGATGGAACTCTGAGAACACAAGCTAGGCTTAGGTTTTGGGGCGAGGGCACGACAGGCACACTCTGCAGAGCTGAATCGAGATCTCGTGCATCTGAAGTCAGGGTGAGGATCAGATGTTGGCTCAGGTTGGAGTTTCTGTCCATGATGGCCCCTTCATGAACGGGGGTGGGGTGCATCACGAGGCCATGGAGGTTTCCCCACGATGGGAGTTGTGAGATGCTCCAAACCGCAAGAATTCCTTCTGCCAGAGAGTCGAGACTTTTTGGATGGCTCCAGGCCTTCCTATACGGAACAACTCCAGAGTAGGGTTGGAAGGATGGATGCCTGGTCAGTCCACCTCCCATTCCAATTTTCACCTAGTGACAACACAGGTTCGATCGACTGGCTCTTGTGGAGAAAGCAAGGGGGCTGAGTTGAAATGGACTCTCCTGTGGATGGGTCATCATGTGGGTATGTGTCCTTGGAGACCTTGGAATGGGGTGGTGGCACCGGGGCATTGATGGATCCTCCTAAGCAGAGGTTTTGACATAGCTCCAACGAGCAAGTTTCCCATGTGGAGATGAGATTTACTCTGATTGGTGTCTCAGAAAACTCCTATATGCTGGTATTGGTAACCAGGCCTCTGAGGAGAGATGCCTGGAAATCAAAGCAATGGATCTGATTAAGGCCTATGGACCTGTCCGTTTCAATCTTCTTCTCTGTGGACATATGTCTACGGGTCTGAGTGGAGGTAGTTTCTCAACTGGTGTCAGATTGTCCCTGTTTGTCCCGGGTAGCCAACACTACTGGGATGGCCTCGGAGACTTTGGAGTTTTCTCCTAATTTGTATGCTTGTGGCCATTTGAATGGGCAGAATTCCCTTAGAGAGGGCATGCACAGTCCTGAGGTGTGACTACAGGGGCCCCAGTCTATAGGACGTGTGTGCCATGGCTATGGGGACAAAAGTCTAAAAACGCAAATACGGCTTAGGTTTGGGGACATAGGTATGGCAGACCTGATCTACAAGTGTGAGGAAAACTCTTCAGGATATGAACAAAGGGTGAGTGTGAGGCGCAAGCTCAGGCTTTTGTCTCTGGATTTTGTGTCACCAATGGCCGTGGAATATCAGGCTGGCCTCAGGGGCTCAAGAGTTTGGGGTCATTCTGTCGGAAGGGAGGAGACCTTTCTGTTTTTATACCTCAGGTGTGCCACCAAAAGAGGGATTCCAGAGCAGAGCCCTGGGGAGGGGCGACAGGACAACCCGAACTCTGGTTAAGATTCGAGACCTAGGGGCATGCCAAGCCCCATATGCGGACTCTCGGTCCAGCCGCTGAGAGGCCTTACTTCTGGACAGGGCTCATGCTGAGGGTCACAATGTGTGTTTGTGTCCAACAAGGCCCTCAAGATGGGCGTGGCCTCATGGGCCACATTGATTTCTCCTACACTGAACATTGGACAACATGCCAACCACATAGTTTCTTGCTATGGGGAAGGAGGAGCTCTGATTTCTGTATAACGTTCACCCTTGGGCAGGGATTCGAGTTAAGGTCTATGTTCTGAATCCTCAAAACCGAGATTGGGAAGAGATGAGGACCTAAGGTCATGGCAGGTCTGATGTGCTCAGTGTGCGACCAGCTGTCTGGGTGTGAATCAGGAGTTCTGGCTCAGGATGTGTCAGACAGGTCATTAGTGCCCAGGATAGACTGTAAAATTGGGGTACAGTCAAGTGCCATGCAGGTTGATCCTCATTTGGGGTTCTGGGTAGCCCCATAGGGCAACGTTATTCTTTTGGAGGGCAGGCAGAGTGTTGCACTGTAGCTCTGGTATTTCCAAACTGGAGCACTTGTGAGCCACGAGTATGAGGACAAAAGTCTGAGAACACAAGAGAGGCTTAGGTTTTGGGGCGAGGGCAAGGCAGGCACACTCTTCAGAGCTGAACTGAGATCTCATGCATCAGAAGTCATGGCGAGGTTCAGATGTTGGCTCAGATTAGGGTTTCTGTCCATGATGGCCCCTTCATGAAGGGGTCGGGGCATCACGAGGTCATGGAAGTTTTCTCATTGTGAGAGTTGTAAGATGCTCCAAACTGCAAGGATTCATTCTGCAGGACAAATGAGATGTGTTAGATGGCTCCAGGCCATCAAAGATGGAACGACTCCAGAGCAGGGTTCTGAGGATGGATGCCTGGGAAGGCCGCCTCTCATTCCATGTCTCCTAGTGACAAGACAGATTCGATCGGCTGGCTCTGGGTAGCAACCAAGGGGGCTGGGTTGAAATGGACTCCCCTGTGGATGGGTCATAATGTGTGTTGGTCTCCATGGAGACCTTGGAATGGGACATTGGCACCGGGGCCCTGAATAATTCTGTTAACCAGAGGTTTTGACACAGCTTCAATGAGCAAGTTTCCCATGTAGAGACAAGAATTGTTCTAATGGGTGCCTCAGGTATCCCCCCATATGCTGGTATTGGACACCAGGGCTCTGAGGAGAGATGCCTGGAAACCAAAACAATGGATCCGATTAAGGCCTAGGGGCCCGTCTGGTTCAATCTTCTTCTCTGCGGACATCTGTCTATGGGTCTGAGTGGAGGTATTCCTCAGCTGGTGTCAGATATCCTGTTTGTCCCAGGTGGTCTACACTACTGGGATTGCCTCAGGGACTTTGGAGGTTTCTCATAATTTGTATGGTTTTGGCCAATGGAATGAGTACAATTCTATTGGAGAGGACAGGCACAGTCCTGAGGTGTGGCTCCAGGGGCCCCAGCCTGAAGGGTGTGTGGTCCAGGGCTGTGGGGAAAGAAGTCTGAAAGCACAAACCAGGCTTAGGTTTGGGGACGTAGGTATTGCAGGCCCAATCTACAGACCATGAGGAGAACTCTTCGGGATATGAAGAAAGGGCGTTTGTGAGCCACTTGCTCTAGCTTTTGTCTCTGGATTTTGTGTCAACAATGGCCTTGGAACATCGGAGAGGCCTCATTAGGCATGGACGAGTCTCCCTCTCTGGGGATTTGGCCCAATCACAAGACTTTTGGGTCAATCTGTGGGATGGGTGGAGTCTTTTCTGTTTTGTTACCTCTGTTTTGTCCCACCATAAGAGGGATTCCAGAGTAGAGCCCTGGTGAGAGGAGACTGGACAATCCGACTTCTGGTTAAAAATTGGGTCCTAGTAGCATGGCAAGGCAATATGCCATCTCTTGGTCCAGCCACTGAGAGGCCTTATTTGAGGACATGACTGACATTGAGGGTCACAATACATGTTTGGCCCTCATGGCACTCAAGCATGGGCGGGGCCTCCTGAGCCATGCTTGTTTCTCCTACACTGAACATTGGACAACATGCCAACCACAAGTTTTCTTGCCATGGCGAAGGAGGAATTCTGATTTCTGCATCACTTTCACCCCTGGGCAGTGTTTGGAGATAAGGTCTAGGTTCTGAAGCCTGAAAAGCTAGGTTGGGAAGTGATGACGACCTAAGACCATGGTGGTTCTGATGTGCTCAGTGTACGAAGAACTCTCTGGGGGTTGGTCGGGAGTTCCGGGCTCAGGCTGTGTCAGACAGAGCATTAGTGCCCAGGATAGACTGTATAATTGGGGTAAAGTATAGTGGCACGCAGGTTGATCCTCATTTTGGGGTTTCTGGGTAGCTCCATAGGGCAACGTTTTTCTTCTGGAGGGCAGGCAGAGTGCTGCATTTTGGCTCCAGTATTGCCAAACTGGAGAGCATCTGGGCCAGGAGTGTGAGGACGGAATTCTGAGAACACAAGCTAGGCTTAGGTTTCAGGGCAAGGGCATGGCAGGCACACTGTGCAGAGCTGAATTGAGATCTCGGGCATCTGAAGTCATGGCGAGCTTCAGACGTTGGCTCAGTTTGGAGTTTCTGTCCATGATGGCCCCGTCATGAAGGGGGGCGTGCATCATGAGGCCGTGTAGGTTTTCCCATGGTGGGAGTTTTGAGATGCTCCAAACTGCAAGGAGGCCTTCTGTGGGACAATTGGGACCTGTTAAATGGCTCCAGGACGTCCCATAGAGAATGACTTCAGAGCAGGGTTGTAAGAATGGATTCCTGGGCAGCCCACCTCACATTCCAATTGTCTCCTAACGACAAGACAGACTCGATCTGCTGGCTCTGAGGGAGCAACCAAGTGGGCTGAGTTGAAATGGACTCTCCTGAAGATGGGTCATAATGTGGGTTTGTGTCCATGGAGACCTTGGAATGGGCCGGTGGCACTGGGGACCTGAAGTATTCCCCTAACCAGAGGTTTTGACCTAGCTCCAATTTGCAAGTTTCACATGTGGAGACGAGATTTGTTCTGATCTATGCCTCAGGAAACACCCATATGCTGGTATTGGAGACCAGGCCTCTGAGTTTTTGACACAGCTCCAACGAGCAAGTTTCCCAGGTGAAGATGAGATTTTTCTGATGGGTGCCTGAAGAAACCCCCAAATGCTGCTAAAGAAACCAGGCCTCTGAGGAGAGATGCATGGAAACCAGAGCAATGGATCAGATTATGGCCTAGGGGCCTCTAAGGTTTAATCTTGTTCTCTGCGGACATCTGTCTCTGGGTCTGAGTGGATGTAGTTGCTCAGCTGGTGTCATATCACCCCTGTTGGTCATGGGAGGCCAACACTATTGGGACGGTCTCAGGGACTTTTGAGGTTTCTCCTAATTTGTACGGTTGTGGCCAATGGAATGGGCAGATTCCTTTGGAGAGTGCAGACACAGTCCTGAGGTGTGTCTCCAGGGTCCTGAGTCTTTAGGGTGTGTGGGTTAGGGTTATGGGGACAGAATTCTGAAAACACATACTTGGCTTAGGTTTGGGGACATAGGTATGGCAGACCTGATCTACAGACCGTGAGGAAAACTCTTCGGGATATGAACAAAGGGAGAATGTGAGGCACATGCTCAGAGTTTTGTCTCTGGATTTTGTGTCATCGATGGCCGTGAAATGTCAGTGTGGCTTCAGGAGCAATAGTCGAGTCTCCTTCTCTGGGGGTTTGGCCCGATCCCAAGAGTTTGGGGTCATTCTGTGGGATGGGAGGAGACCTGTATGTTTTTATACCTCAGGTGTGCCACCAAAAGAGGGATTCCAGAGCAGAGATCTGGGGAGGGTCAACTGGACAACCCGAGCTCTAGTTAAGATTGGGGTCCTAGAGACATCACAAGCCCCATATGCGGGCTCTTGGTCCAGCCACTGAGAGACCTGACTTTAGGACAGGGCTCACGCTAAGGGGCACAATGTGTGTTTCTGCCCAAAGCGGCCCTCAATCATGGGCGGGGACTCATGGACCACACTGGTTTCTCCTGCACTGAACGTTGGACAACATGCCAACCACAAGGTTTCTTGCCATGGTGAAGGAAGAGTACTGATTTATGCATCCTGTTCAACCCTGGGCAGTGTTTGGAGATAAGGTCTAGGTTCTGAAGCCTGAAAACCGAGATTGGGAAGAGATGACGACCTAAGGCCATGGCGGGTCGGATGTGCTCAGTGTGTGGTCGGCGGTCTGGGTGTGGGTCGGGAAGTCCACACTCAGGCTGTGTCAGCAGGGCATTAGTGCCCAGGGTAGACTGTATAATTGGGGTAGAGTCGAGTGGCGATCAGATTGATCTTCATTTGTGGTTTCTGGGTAGCCCCAGAATGCAATCTTTTCCTTCTGGAGGACAGGCAGAGTGCTGTATTGTGGCTCCAGTATTGACAAACTGGAGGGCTTTTGGGCCAGGACTGTAAGGACAGAAGTCTGGGAACACAAGCTAGACTCAGGTTTCGGGGTGAGGGAAAGGCAGGCACCATCTGCAGAGCTGAATCGAGATCTCGTGCATCTGAATCAGGGCGAGGATCAGACCTTGGCTCAGGTTGGAGTTTCTGTCCATGATGGCCCCTTCATGAAGGGGGTGGGACATCACGAGGCCATTCAGGTTTTCCCACGATGGGAGTTGTGAGATGCTCCAAAACACAAGGATTTCTTCTGTGGGACAATTGAGACCTTTTGGATGGATACAGGACCTCCCATACAGAATTACATCAGAGCAGGGTTGTAAAGATGGATGCCTGGGCAGTCCACCTCCCATTCCAATTGTCTCCTAGCGATAAGACAGGTTCAATCTTCTGGCTCTGGGGGAGCAACCAAGGGGGCTATATGAAATGGACTCTGCTGCGGATGGGTCATAATGTGGGTTTGTGTCCATGGGGACCTTGGAATGGGGCGGTGGCACCATGGTCCTGAAGGATTCTACTAACCAGAGGTTTTGACACAGCTCCAACAAGCAAGTTTCCCATGTGGAAGAGAGATTTTTTTCTGATACATGCCTCAGGAAACCCCCATTTGCTGGTTCTCCTAAGGGCTGTAGATCGGGTCTGCCATGCTTTTGTCCCCAAACCAAAGCTAAGTTTGTGTTTTCAGACTTCTGTCACCCTAGCCCTGGCCCACACACCCTCCAGGCTGGGGCTTCTAGAGTCACAGCTCAGGACTGTGCCTGCCCTGTCCAAGGGAATTCTGCCCATTCCATTGGCCCCTACCTTGCAAATTAGGAGAAACCTCCAAAGTCCCCGAGACCATCCAAATATTGTAGGCCACCCGGGACAAACAGGGGCGATCTGACACCAGCTGAGCAAATACCTCCACTCATACCCATAGACAGATTTCCCCAGAGAAATAGATTGAACTGGACAAGCCCCTAGGCCCTAATTACATCCATTGCATTGATTTCAAGGCATCTCTCTTAAGAGACCTTCTTTCCAATACCAACATATGGGGATTTTCTGAGGCATCAATCAGAACAAATCTTGCATCCACATGGGAAACTTGCTTGTTGGAGCTGTGTCAAAACCTCCAGCTAGGAGAATCCTTCAGGGCCCTGGTGCCACCGCCCCATTCCAAGGTCTCCATGCACACAAACCCACATTATGACCCATCTTCAGGAGAGACCATTTCAACTCAGCCACCTCGGTTGCTCTCCTACAGCCAGCAGATCTTACATGTCTTGTTGCTAGGAGGCTATTGGAATGCGAGGCGGGCTGCCCAGGCATCCATCCTCATAACCCTGCTCTGGAGTCTTTCCGTGTGGGACGTTCTGGAGCCATCCAACAGGTCTCAGTTGTCCCGCAGAAGGGATCCTTGTGGTTTGGAGCATCTCACAACTCCCATCATGGGAAAACCTCCATGGCCTAATGATGCTCACCCCCTTCATTAAGGGGCCATCATACAATGAAACTCCAACCTGAGCAAAGGTCTGATCCTCGCCCTGACTTCAGATGCACAAGATCTTGATTCAGCTCTGCAGAGGGTGCCTGCCGTGCCCTCGCCCTGAAACCTAAGCCGAGCTTGTGTTCTCAAACTTCCGTCCACACACTCCCGGTCCACAAGCCCTCCAGTTTGGCAATTCTGTAGCCAGAATGCAGCACCCTGTTTGCCCTCCAGAAGTAAAACGTTGCCCTATGGGGCTACGCAGAAACCTCAATGAGGATCTACCTGCACGAAACTCGACTGTACCCCAATTATAAAATCTAGCCTGGGAACTAATGCACTGTCTGACACAGCCTGAGTCTGGACCTCCCGACTGACACCCAGACAGCTGGCCACACACTGAGCACATCGGACCCGCCATTATCTTAGGTCGTCATCTCTTCCCAACCTAGGTTTTCATGCTTCAGAACCTAGACCTAATCTCCAATGACTGCCCAGGTGTGAACGAGATGCAGATATCAGAAATCCACCTTCCCCGTGGAAGGAAACCTTGTGGTTGGCATGTTGTCCAATGTTCAATGTATGATAAACCAGCATGCCCAGGAGGCCCCGCCCATGCTGGAGGGATGCATTGGGCACAAACACGCATTGTCACCCACAGCGTGAGACCTGTCCTCAAGTAAGGACTCTCAGTGTCTGGACCAAGAGCCCACATCTGGGGCTTGCGATGCCCCGAGACCCCCATTCTTAACCAGAGGCCAGGTTGTCCAGTCGCCCTACTCCAGGGCTCTGCTACAGAATACATCTTTTGGTGGGACACCTGAGGTACAAAAAAAAGGGGGGGGGAAGGACTCCTTCCATCGAACAGAATGACCCCAAACACTTGGGATCGGGGCAAATCCCCATAAAGGAAGACTCCCACATGGCCCATGAGGCCACCCCGACATTCCATGGCAATCATTAACAAAAAATCCAGAGACAAAAGCCTGAGCAAGTGCCTCACACTCCTTCTTTGTTCATATCACATAGAGTTCTCCTCAGGGTCTGTAGATCGGGCCTGCCATACCTATTTCCACAAACCTAAGCTGAGTTTGTGTTTTCAGAGTTCTGTCCCCATATCCCTGGCCCACACACCCTCCAGGATGGGACCACTGGAGCCAAAGCTCAGGACTGTTCCTGCCCTCTCCAAGGGAATTTTGTCTATTCCATTGGCCACAGCCCTACAGATTAGGAGAAACCTCCAAAGTCCCCGAGGCCATCCCAATAGTGTAGTCTGCCAGAAACAAACAGGGGCGATCTGACACAACCTGAGCAACTACCACCAATCAGACCCATAGACAGATGTCCCCAGAGAAACAGATTGAACCATAATGGACCTTAGGCCCCAATCGGATCCATTGCTTTGGTTTCCAGGCATCTCTCCTCATAGACCTGGCTTCTAATACCAGCATATGAGGGACTCCTGAGGCACCAATCAGAACAAATGTCATCTCCACATGAGAAACGTGATCTTCTGAGCTTTGTCAAAACCTCTGCTTAGGAGAATCCTTCAAGACTCCATAGCCAAGGCCCCATTCCATGGTCTCCATGGACTCAAACCAAAATTATGACCGATCCTTTGAAGAGTCGATTTCAACTCAACCCCCTTGGTTCCTCCACCAGAGTAAGCATACTGAACCTGCCTTGTCGCTAGGAAACAATTGGAATGTGAATTGGAATTCCTTGGCATCCATCCTTAGAACTGTGTCCTGGTGTCGTCTCATATGGGACGTCCTGGAGAAATCCAACAGGACTCAACTGTCCCACAGAAGGTATCCTTGCGGTTTGGAGCATCTCTCAACTCCAATCATGGGAAAACCTCTAGGGATGCGTGAGACCCTCAGCTTAATGAAGGGGCCTTGGTGGACAGAAACTCCAACCTAAGCCAACGTCTGATCCTTGTCCTGACTTAAGAAGCATGAAATCTCGATTCAGCTCTGCACAGTGTGCCTGCTGTGACCTCGGCCTTAAATCTAGGCCTACCTAGTGTTCTCAGAGTTCTGTCCTCACACTCCTGGCCCACAAGCCCTCCAGTTCGGGAATTCCAGAGCCACAACGTAGCACACTGCCTGCCCTCCAGAAGAAAAACGTTGCCCTATGGGGCTACCAAGAAATGCCAAATGAGGTCAACTTGCATGCAACTCAACTGTACCCCAATTATACAGTCTATGCTAGGCACTAACGGCCTGTCTGACACAGCCTGAGCCCCGATTCTCCGACAGACACCCAGACAGCTGGCCGCACATTGGCACATCGGAATTGCTAGCCTTAGTTCGTCATCTCATCACAACCTCAGTTTTCAGGCTGCAGATCCTAGACCTTACCTCCTTTCACTACCCAGGTGTGAATGTGATGCATAAATCAGAATTCCTCCTTCCCCATGCCCAGAAACCTTGTGGTTGGCATGTTGTCCAACATTCATTGTAGGAGAATCCAGCGTGGCCCATGAGGTCCCGCCCATGCTTGAGGGCCGTGTTGGGCACAAACCCGCATTGTGACCCTCAGCGTGAGCCCTGTCCTCAAGTAAGTCCTCTCAGGGCCTGGACCAAAAGCCCATACATGGGGCTTGCTATGCCTCTAAGCCCCCAATCTTAACCAGAGGTTGGGTTGTCCAGTCGCTGCTCCCAAGAACTATGCTCTGGAATCCCTCTTGGTGAGACTCCTGAGGCAAAAAAAAAAAAAAAACAAAAACAGAAAGGACTCCTCCCATACCGCAGAATGACCCCAAACTCCTAGGATCAGGCCAAATCCCCAGAGAGGGAGACTCCTACATGACCCATGAGACCACCCCGACATTCCATGGGATCGTTGACACAAAATCTGGAGACAAAAGCCTGAGCAAGCACCTCACACTTGCCTTTTGTTCATATCCTGAAAAGTTCTCCTCACGGTATATAGATTTTGCGTGCCATACCTACGTCCCCAAACCTAGACGAGTGTGTGTTTTCAGACTTCTGTCCACTCACCCTCCAGGCTGTGGCCCTTGGAGCTACAGCTCAGGACTGTGTCTGCCCTCTCCAAGGGAATTCTGCCCATTCCATTGATCACAACCCTACAGATTAGAAGAAACCTCCAAAGTCCCTGAGGCCATCCCAATAGTGTAGGACATACCGGACAAACAGGGGCGACCTGTCACAAGCTGAGTAACTACCTCCAATCAGACCTGTAGACAGATCTCCCGAGAGAACAAGATTGAACTGACAGGACCCTAGGCCCTAATTGGATCCATTTCTTTGGTTTCCAGGCATCTCTTCTCAGAGGCCTTTCTTCCAATACCAGCATATGGGGGATATCTGAGGCACCGATTAAAACAAATGTCGTCTCCACATGGGAAACGTGCTCTTTCGAGCTGTGTTAAAAACTCTGGTTAGGAGAACCTTCTGGGCCCCAGAGCCACCGCCCCATTCCAAGGTCTCCATGGACAAAAACCGACATAATGACCCATCCTCAGGAGGGTTCATTGCAACTCAGTCCACTTGGTTTCTAACCCAGACCCAGCAGATTGAACCTGACTTGTCTCTAGGAGGCAGTTGGAATGGGAGGCAGACTGCCCAGCCATCAATCCTTAGAACCCTTGTCTGAACTCTTTCCATATGGGACATTCTGGTGCCATCCAACAGGTCTCGACTGTCCCGCAGAAGGAATCCTTGAACTTTAGAGCATCTCACAACTCCCATTCTAGGAAAACACCCATGGCCCCGTGATGCCCGCCCCCCTTCATGAAGGGGCCATCATGGGCAGAAACTCCAACCTGAGCCAACATCTGCTCCTCGCCCTGAATTCAAATGCATGAGATCTCAATTCAGCTTTGCAGAGTGTGCCTGCCGTGCCCTCGCCCCGAAAACTAACCCAAGCTTGTGTTCTCAGACTTCCGTCCTCACACACCTGGCCCAGAAGCACTCCTGCTTGAGAACTTTGGACCCACAATGCATCACTCTGCCTGCTCTCCAGAAGAAAAAACTTTGCCCTATGGGGCTACCCAGAAACCTCAAATGAGGATAAACCTGCGGGCTACTTGACTGTACCCCAATTATACAGCATACCCTGAGCAGTAATGCCCTGTCTGACACAGCCTGATCCCGGACCTCCAGACCGACACCCAGACAGCTGGCCACATACTGAGCATATCAGACCCAAAAGGGCCTTAGGTAGTCATCTCTTCCCAAACTCAGTTTTCAGGTTTCAGAAACTAGACCTTATCTCCAATCACTACCCAGGGGTAAACGTGATGCAGAAATTAGAACTCCTCCTTCCCCATGGCCAGAAACGTTGTGGTTGGCATGTTGTCCAATGTTCAGTGTAGCAGAAACCAGTGTGGCACATGAGACCCTGCCCATGCTTGAGGGCTTCCTTGGGCACAAACACGCATTTCGACCCTCAGCATGAGCCCTGTCTTCACGTAAGTCCTCTCACTGGCTGGAGTAAGAGCCCGCATATGGGTTGTTCATGCCCCTAAGCCTCAATTCTTAACCAGAGTATGGGTTGTACAGTTCCCCTCCCCAGGACTCTGCTCTGGAATCCCGCTTTTGGTGAAACACCAGAGGTATAAAAACAGAAAGTACTCCTATCATCCCACAGAATGACCCCAAACTCTTGGGATCAGGTCAAATCCCCAGAAAGGGATAATCCTCCATGACCCATGAGGTCACCCCGACATTGCACGGTCATGGTGGCACAAAATCCAGAGACAAAAGCCTGAGCAATCGCCTCACACTCGCCCTTTGTTTATATCCTGAAGAGTTCTCCTCAGGGTCTGTAGATCGTGCCTGCCATACCTGCATCCCCAAACGTGAGCTGAGTTTGTGTTTTAAGACTTCTGTCCCCACACCCTCCAAGGTGGGGCCCCTGGAGCCACACTTTAAAACCGTGCCTGCCCTCTCCAAGGGAATTAAGCCCATTCCATTGGCCACAACCCTACAGCTTAGTAGAAACCTCCAAAGTCCCCGAGGCCATCCCAATAGTGTAGGCCACCCGGGACTAACAGGGGCAATGTGACACCAGCTGAGCCAATACGTCCACTCAGACCCATAGACAGATGTCCCCAGAGATGAAGATTGAACCGGACAGGACCCTAGGCCCTAATCAGGTCCATTGCTTTGATTTCCAGGCCTCTCTCCTCTGAGGCATGCTTTCCAATACCACCATATGGGGGTTTCCCGTGGCACCAATCAGAACAAATATCATCTCTACATGGGAAGCGTGATCATTGGAGCTGTGGCAAAACCTCCAGTTAGGAGAATATGTCAGGTACCCTGAGCCACCGCCCCATTCCAAGGTCTCCATGGACACAAACGTACATTATGACCTGTCCTCAGGAGAGTCAACTGGAACTCAGCCCCTCGGTTGCTCCTGCAGAGCCAGCAGATTGAACCTGCCTTGTCACTATGAGTCAACTGAATGGGAGTCTGGCAGCCCAGGCATCCATCCTTAGAACCCAGCTTTCGAGGCTTTCCATTTGGGACGTCCTGGAGCCATCGAACAGGTCTAGACTGTTCTGCAGAAGAAATCCTTGCGGTTTGGAGCATCTCACACCTCTAATCGTGGGGAAAACTCCATGGCCTCCTCAGACCAACCCCCTTCATGAAGGGGTCATCATGGACAGAAACTCCAACCTGAGCCAAGGTCTGAACCTCACCCTGACTACAGATGCACGAGATCTCGATTCAGCTGTGCAGAGTGCGCCTGCCGTGCCCTCGCCCCGAAACCTAAGCCTAGCTTGTGTTCTCAGACTTCCGTCCTCACAATCCTGGCAAACAAGCCCTCCAGTTTGAGAATTCTGGAGACACAATGCAGCACTCTGCCTTTCCTCTGGAAGAAAAACGTTGCCCTATGGGGCTACCCAGAAACCCCAAATTAGGATCAACCTGCATGCCACTCGACTATACCCCAATTATATAGTCTACCCTGGACATTAATGTCCTGTCAGACAGAGCCTGAGCCCCGACTCTCAGACCGACACCCAGACAGCTAGGTGCAAACTGAGCACATCAGATCCACTGGCATTAATTCGTCATTCTTGCCAATTTCGATTTTCAGGCTTCATAACCTAGACCTTATCTCAGATCATTGCCCAGGAGTAAACGTGTTGTAGAAATCAGAACTCTTCCTTCCCCATGGCAAGAAACCTTTTTAAAGGGTTATCTTGGACAGAAACTCCAACCTGAGCCAATGTCTGATCCTCACCCTAACATCAGACGCACAAGATCTCGATTCAGATGTGCAGAGTGTGCATGCCGTGCCCTTGCCCCAAAATCCTGGCCTACCTTGTGTTCTTAGACTTCTGTTGTCACACTCCTGGGCCAAAAGCCCTCCAGTCTGGGAATTCCGGAATCACAATGAAGCACTATGCCTGCCCTCCAGAACATGTTGCCCTATGAGGCTACCCAGAAACACCAGATGAGTATCAACCTGCACGCCACTCTACTGTACCAAAATTATAGAGTCTAGCCTTGGCACTAATGCCCTGTCTGACACAGCCTGAGCCCGGTCCTCCCGACTGACACCCAGACAGCTGGGGCCACACCTCAGGACTATGCTTGCCCTCTCTAAGGGAGTTCTTCCCTTTCCATTGGCCACAACCCTACAGATTAGGAGAAACCTCCAAAGTCCCTGAGACCATCCCAATAGTGTAGCCCTCCTGGGAGACACAGGGGCGATCTGACACAAGCTGAGCAAAGACCTCCACTCAGAACCATAAACAGATGTGCCCAGAGAAAAAGATTGAAGTGGATAGGGCCCTAGGCGCAGATCGGATCCATTGCTTTGGATTCCAGGCATCTCTCCTCAAAGGACTGGTTTCCAATACCAACATATGTGGGTTTCCAGAGGTACCAATCAGAACAAATATCGTCTCAACATGGGTAACTTTCTCTTTGGAGCTGTGAAAAACCTCCGGTTAGGAGAAACCTTCAGGTCACCCAAGTCACCTACCCATTTCAAGGTCTCCATGGACACAAACCCACATTATGACCCATCCTCAGGAGAGTCCGTTTCAACTCAGCCCCTTTGGTTGCTCCACCAGAGCCAGCAGATTGATCCTGCCTTGTCGGTAGGAGACAATTGGAATGCCAGGCGGGCTCTCCAGGCATCCATCCTTATAACCCTGCTCCGGCATCATTCTGTATGGGGTGTCCTGGAGCCTTCCAACAGGTCTCGACAGTCCAGCAGAAGGAATCCTTGCGGATTGGAGCATCTCACAACTCCCATCATGGGAAAACCTCCGTGGCCTCATGATGCCCCCCGCCATTATGAAGGGGGATCATAAACAGAAAATCCAACCTGAGCCAACGTCTGATCCTCGTCCTGACATCAGATGCATGAGATCTCGGTTCAGATCTTCAGAGTGTGCCTGCCGGGCCCTTGCCCAAAACATAAGCCTAGCATGTGTTCTCAGACTTCTGTCCTCACACTCCTGGCCCACAAGACCTCCAATTTGTGAATTCTAGAGACAAAATACAGTACTCTGCATGCCCTCCAGAAGAAAACCTTTGCCCTATGGGCCTACCAATAAACCCCAAGTGAGGATCAACCTGCATGCCTCATGACTGTATGCCAATTATACAGTCTATCCTGGGCACTAATGCCCTCTCTGACACAGCCTGAGCCCGGACCTCATGAACGACACCCCGACAGCTGTCTGCACACTGAGCATATTGGACTCAAAATGGCCTTAGGTCGTCGTCTCTTCCCAACCTATGTTTTCAGCATTTGGAACCTAGACCTTAACTCCACTCACTGGCCAGGGTTAAACCTGATGCAGAAATCAGAACTCCTCCTTCCCCATGGCCAGAAACCTTGTAGTTGGCATGTTGTCCAAAGTTCAGTGTAGGTGAAACCAGCGTGGCCCATGAGGCCCAGCCCATGCTTGAGGGCCGCGTTGGGCGCAAACACACTATGTGACCCACAGTGTGAGCCCTGTCCTCAAGTAAGGCCTCTCAGTGGCTGGACCAAGAGCCTGCATATGGGGCTTGCCATGCCCCTAGTCCCCCAATCTTAACTGGAGTTCGAGATGTTCAGTCAATCCTACTCAAGGCTCTGCTCTGGAATACCTCCTTGGTGGGACACCTGAGGTAAACAAACAAACAAACAAACAAACAAAAACAGAAGGGACCCTCCCATCCAGAGAATGAGCCCAGATTCTTTGGATCAGGCCAAATCCCCAGAGAGGGAGACTCATCCACAGCCCATTAGGCCACCCCTAAATTCCACAGCATCGGTAACACAAAAATCAAAGAGAAAACCTTGAGCAAGCGCCTAACACTTGCCCTTTGTTCATATCCCGGAGAGTTCTCATGGTCTGTAGATAGGGCGTGCCATAACTATGTCCCCAAACCTAAGTGGAGTTTGTGTTTTCAGACTTCTGTCCCCACATCCCTGGACCACACAGTCTCCAGGCTGTGGCCCCTGGAGCCACAACTCAGGACTGGGCCTGCCCTCTCCAAGGGAATTCTTCCCATTCCACTGGCGGCAACCCTACAGATTAGGAGAAAACTCCAAAGTCCCTGAGGCCATCCCAATAGTGTAGGCAACCCAGGACTAACAGGGGCAATCCGACACAAGCTGAGCAACTACCTCCACTCAGACCTGTAGACAGATGTCCCCAGAGAAGCAAATTGAAAGGGACAGGCCCCTAGGCCCTAATCGCATTCATTGCTTTGGATTCCAGGCATCTCTCCTCAGAGGCCTGGTTTCCAATACCAGCATATGGGGGTTTCCTGAGGCCCCCATCAGAACAAATCTCATCTCCACATGGGAAACATGCTCGTCAGAGCTCTGTCAAAACCTCAAGTTAGGAGAATCCTTCAAGTCCCAGTAGCCACCACCCCATTCCTAGGTCTCCATGGACTCAAACCCACATTATGACCCATCCGTAGGAGAGCCGTTTCAACTCAGCCCCCTCTGCTTCTCCTCCAGAGCAGCTGATCTAACATGCCTTGTTACTAGGAGACAACTGTAATGGGAGACGGGCTACCCAGGTATCCATTCTTAGAACCCTGCTCTGGAGTCTTTCCATATGGGATGTCCTAGAACGATCCAACAGGACTATACTGTCCCGCTGAAGGAATCCTTGATGTTTGGAGCATCTCACAACTCCCATCATGGGAAAACCCCCATGGCCTCATGAGACCCTCCCCCTTAATGAAGGGGCCGGCATAGACAGAAGCTCCAACCAGCCCAACGTCTGATCCTCCCCCTGACTTCAGATGCACAAAATCTCAATTCAGCTCTGCAGAGTGGACATGCCGTGCCGTCACCCCGAAACCTAACCTAGCTTGTGATCTCAGACTTCCGTCATCACACTCCTGGGCCACAAGCCCTCCAGTATGTGAATTCCGGAGCCACAATGCAGCACTCTGCCTGCCCTCCAGAAGAAAAACGTTGCCTATGGGGCTGCCCAGAAACCTCAAATGAGGATCAACCTGCACGCCACTCAACTGTACACCAGTGATAGAGTATACGCTGGGCACTAATGCCCTGTCTGACACAGCCTGAGCCCGCACCTCCCCACCAACACCCAGACATCTGGCCGCACACTGAGCACATTGGACACGCCAGGGCCTTAGGTCGTCATCTCTTACGCCCTCGGATTTCAGGCTTCAGAACCTAGACCTAATCTCCATGTGATGTAGAAATCAGAATTCCTCCTTCCCCATGGCCAGAAGCCTTGTGGTTGCCATGTTGTCCAATATTCAGTATAGGAGAAACCAGTGTGGCCCATGAGGCCCCGCCCATGCTTGAGGACCACGATGGGCACAAACACACATTGTGACCCTCTGCGTGACCCCTGTCCTCAAGGATAGCCTTTTAATGGCTGGACCAAGAGCCCGCATATGGGGTTTGCCATGCCCCTAGTCTCCCAATCTTAACCAGAGGTAGAGATGACTAGTCACCCCTACTCAGGGCTCGGCTCTGGAATCCCTCTTTGGTAGGACACCTGAGGTAAAAAAATACCAAAAGGACTCGTCCCATTCACAGAATGATCCCAACCACTCGGGATCAGCCAAACCCCCAAGGAGAAAGACTCGTCCAAGGCCCATGCGGCCACCCCGACATTCCATGGCCACCCTTGACAAAAAATCCAGAGACAGAAGCCTGAGCAAGCGCCTCAAACTCGCCCTTTGTTCATAGCCCAAAAAATTCTCCTCACAATCTGTAGTTCGGGCCTGCCATACTTACGTCCCCAAACCTAAGCCGAGTGTGTATTTTCAGACTTCTGTCCCCATAGCCCTGGAACACACATCCTCCAGCTTGGGGCCCCTGGAGCCAGACCTCAGGACTGTGCCTGCCCTCTTCAAGGAAATTCTGCCCATTCCATTGGCCATAGCCCTACAGATTGGGAGAAACCTCCAAAGTCCCCATGACCATCCCAATAGTGTAGACCGCCTAGGACAAACAGGAACGATCTGTCACAAGCTAAGCAATTACCTCTACTCAGACCCGGAGACAGATATCCCCAGAGAAGAAGATTGAACAGGACAGGGACCTAAGCCCGATTTGGATCCATTGTTTTGGATTCCAGGCAACTCTCTTCAGAGGCCTGGTTTCCAATGCCAGCATATGGGGGTTTCCTGAGGTCAGAAAAAATCTCGTCTCCACATGGGAAACTTGCTCTTTGGAGCTGTGTCAAAACCTCCATTTAGGACAACCTTCAGGTCCCCGGAGCCACCACCCTATTCCAAAGTCTCCATGGACAGAATCCCACATTATGACCCAGCCTCAGTAGAGTCCATTTCAACTCAGCCCCCTCGGTTGCCTCCCCAGAGCCAGAAGATTGAACAGGCCTTGTCACTAGGAAACATTTGGAATGTGAGGCAGGCTCTCCAGGATCCATCCTTAGAACCCTGCTCTTGTGTCGTTCTGTATGGGACGTCCTGGAGCCATCCAACAGGTCTCAATTGACCCGCAGAAGGAATCCTTGTGGAGTGGAGCACCTCACAATTCCCATCCTGGGTAAACCTCCATGGCCTCATGATGCACACCGCCTTCATGAAGGGCGATCTTGGACAGCAACGCCAACCTGAGCCAACACCTGATCCTCACCCTGACTTCGGATGCACGAGATCTCAATTCAGCTCTTCAGAGTGTGCCTGCCATGCCCTCGCCCCGAAACATAATCCTAGCTCGTGTTCTCAGACTTCTGTCCTCAGACTCCTGGCCCAAAATCCCTCCAGATTGGGAATTCCGGAGCCACAATGCAGCACTCTGCCTGTCCTCCAGAAGAAAAACTTTGCCCTATGGGGCTACCCAGAATCGCCAAATGAGGATCCACCTGCTTGCCACTCGAATGTACCCCAGTTATACAGTATACCCTGGGCACTAATGCCCTGTCTGACACAGCCTGAGCCCGGACATCCCGACCAACACCCAGACAGCTGGGGCCACACCTCAGGACTGTGCCTGACCTCTGCAAGGGAATTGTACATTCCATTGGCCACAACCTTACAGATTAGGATAAACCTCCCAAGTCCCTGAGACCATCCCAATAATGTAGGCCGCCGGGGACAAACAGGGGCGATCTGACACAAGCTGAGCAATGACCTCCACTCAGTACCGTAGAAAAATGTTCCCAGAGTAAAAGATTGAAGCGGACAGTGCCTTGGCCTGAATATGATCCATTGCTTTGGTTTCCAGGAATGACTCTTCAGATGTCCGGTTTCCAATACCAGCTTATGGGGGTTCCTGAGGCACCAATCAGAATAAATCTCGTCTCCACATGGGAAACTTGATCCTTGGAGCTGTGTCAAAACCTCCGGTTAGGAGAATCCTTCAGGTCCCCGGAGCCACTGCCCCATCCCAAGGTCTCCATGGACTCCAATTCACATTATGGCCCAACGTCAGGAGAGTCCATTTCAAGTCATCCCCCACGGTTGCTCCCCAGAGCCAGCAGTTCAAACCTACCCTGTCACTTATAGACAACTGGAATGAGAGGCAGGCTTCCCAGGCATCCATCCTGAGAAACCTGATCTGTCGTCATTCCTAATGGGATGTCCTGGATCCATCCAAAGGTCTCAACAGTCCCACTGAAGGAATCCTTGCTGTTTGGAGCACCTCGCAACTCCCATAGTGGTAAAACCTCCATGGCCTCTTGAGTCCCTCCCCCTTCATCAAGTGGCCATCGTGGACAGAAGCCCAACCATCCCAACGTCTGATCCTCGCCCTGACTCCAGATACATGAAATCTCGATTCACCTCTGCATATTTGCCTGCTGAGTCCTCGCCCTGATAGCTAAGCTTAGCTTGTGGTCTCAGACTTCCGTATGCACACTCCTGGCCCACAAGCCCTCCAGTTTGGGAATTCCGGAGCCACAATGCAGCATTCTCCCTGTCCTCCAGAAGCAGAAGTTTGCCTTATGGGGTACCCAGAAATGTGAAATGAGGATCAACCTGTATGCCATTCGACTGTACCCCAATTGTACAGTCTACTCTGGGCACTAATGCCCTGTCTGACACAGCCTGAGCCCACACCTCCCGATCGACACCCAGACATCGGGCTGCACAATGAGCACATCGGACCCTCCAGGACCTTAGGAGTCATGTCTTCCCAACCCCGGTTTTCAGGCTTCAGAATCCACACCTTATCTCCAATCATTGCCCAGGGGTGAACGTGATGCAGAAATCAGAACTCCTTCTTCCCCATGACAGGAAGCCATGTGGTTCGTATGTTGTCCAATGTTCAATATAAAAGCCAGAGTGACCCATGAAGCACGTCCATGCTTAAGGGCCTCGTTGAGCACAAACACGCATTGTGACACTCAGCATGAGCCCTGTCCTCAATGGAGGCCTCTCAGTGGCTTGACCATGAGCCAGCATATGGGACTTCTTTTTTTTTTTTTTTAGATTTTTATTTATTATTTATTTGACAGACAGAAATCACAAGTAGGCAGAGAGAGAGAGAGAGAGAGAGGTGGAAGCAGGCTCCCTGCTGACCAGAGAGCCCGATGCGGGGCTCGATCCCAGGACCCTGGGATCATGACCTGAGCCGAAGGCAGAGGCTTTATCCCACTGAGCCACCCAGGAGCCCCCAGCATATGGGACTTGCAATGCCCCTAGGCCCCAATCATAACCAGAGGTTGGGTTAACCAGTTGCCCCTCCACAGGGGCTCTGCTCTGGAATCCCTCTTTTGGTGGGACACCTGAGTTTAAAAAAAAAAAACAAAAAAAAAAAAACAAGCAAACAAACAAACAAACAAACAACAACAACAAAAAAAAACAGAAAGAACGGACTCCTCCCATCCCATTCCACAGAATGACCTCAAACTCCTGGGGTCATCCCAAATCGCCAGAGAGGGAGAGTCGTCCATGGCTTATGAGGCCACCCTGACATTCCACGACAATCATTGACAGAAAGGCCAGATGAAAGCCTGAGCAAGGGCCTCATACTCGCCCTTTTTTCATATCCCGAAGAGTTCTCCTCATGGTCTGTAGATCGGGCCCGCCATATCTACGTCTCCAAACCTTTGCCGAGTTTGTGTTTTCAAACTTGTCCCCACAGCCCTGGTCCACACACCCTTCAGGCTGGGGCCCCTGGAGCCACACCTCAGGACTGTGCCTGCCCTCTCCAAGGCAATTCTACCCATTCCATTGGCCACAACCCTATGGTGTCCCCATCTTGGACGGCTTATGGGTAAGGGCTTTGGGACAAAAGTCTTCAGACACAAACTTAGGTAATTGTTAGGGGCGAGGTGATGGCAGGCCCAATCTGCAGACACTGTGGGCAGCTGCTTGGGATTTGAAATTCAGGTGGCTTGGAGGTAGGAGCACAAGATGTATTTTCTGTCTGGATTTTGTGTCTAGGATGGCCATGGAATGGAGGGGTGAATTCATGGGTCCATGGGATATTCTTCCTATCTGGGGATGATTCTGCCCGGCACCCAAGAGTTTGATGTCTTCCTGGGGAAGAGGAAAGCGCTGTTTTCTGTCTCAGGGGTCCTGTCCAAACAGGGATTCCAGAGATGGGTTCTGGGTCCAGATGCCTGGAAAACCCAACCAAGGCATAGGATTTGGGCTTACGGGCATAAGAGGCCCACTCTGAGGGCTCCTAGACCGGTTCCCGAGTGACCTTGATAGAAGAGGGTCTCAGGCTAAGGGTAACAATGCCTCTTTGTGCCCAGCTGCCCATACAGGGTGTGCGTGGTCTTTTGGACCATGCACCTGGCTCCCACTCTGAGGGTTGGATAGCCATGTCAACCGCAAGTTTTCCTGCCACTGGAAAAGAGAAGTACTCTTTTTTGCTTCAGGTACCCCCACAGGCAGGAATTTGAGCTAAGTTCTGGAGTAGGTAACTGAATACCCAGGTTGCTTTGAGATGACGACCTCGGGCCAAGGCAGTACCCACCTGCAGGATATGGGGCCCACTGGGTGGCTGACAGGAGGTCGGGTCTCGAGCTGTGTCAGACAGAGCATTCGTGCAGAGGGCGTCCTATGATATTGGAGTGCCGTTGAGAGCCGTGCAAGTGGCTCCTCATGTGGGGTTTCTGTGAAAACCCATAGGGCACTTCTTTCTGGTGGGCAGGCAGAAGACTGCATTGTGGCTCCAGAATTCCCAATATGGAGGACTTACAGGAGAATAGTGTGAGGACAGAAATCTAAAAACACAAGCAAAGGTTAAGCTCAGTGCTGAGCACATGGCCATTCCAAAGTGCAGTGGTTGTTTCGAGATCTCCAGCACCTGAGTATGGGTGAGGGTCAGATGTCTGCTCATGCTGGACTTTGTATCCATCATGGCCAACGAATGGTGGGGTGACCTCAAGAAGCCTTGGAGGTTTTCCCAAGCTGGAGCTTGTGAGCTGCTCCAAATGGCTATGTGTCCTACTGCAGGACAGGGGAAGTCCACTTTGAGGGCTCCAGGGTCCCCAATATGGAAAGAATCGGTAGCAGAGCCCTCTGAATGGAGGCCTGGGAAGCTTCCCTCGCATTACCATTGCAGCCAAGGAGCAGGGAAGGCTTGATCTACAGGCACTGATTCCAAGTTCCAAGCGATCTGAGTTGATGGATGTTCTCAGTCTAATGAGTCACAGTGCTGCTTGGTGTCCATGGAGACCTTAGAATGTGGTGGTGGATCTGCAGCCATGCAGGATTCTCCTACCTGAGGGTTAGACCCAGTTTCCAAGAGCCAGGTTTCCTTCTCATGACAGGAGGGGTTCCTTTGTATGACTCAGGGACCACATTTCGGACCATCTGTTGGATTTCAAGAACAGACCTCTGGACACAGAGTCCTGAAAACTTAAGCTAGGGTTCTTATGATTTCCTAGGGGAATGTTAAGTTCAACCTTTGGACTCAGGGCCTTTGACCTGCTTGTCTCCCTGGAGGTAGGTGCTGTGGCTATGTCAGACTGTGCATTTTTTCCAGAGTGGCCTATGAAACCTCCAAGGGCCTTGCAGGTTTCTCCTAATCAGGAGGGTTTGGGCAACTGAGATGGGAATAGTTTCCTCCAGAGAGTAGGCCCAGTGATGTGCTGTTGTTATGGAGGCCCAATCCTGTAGGGCATGTGGTTCAAGGCTCTGGGACCAACGTCTTCAGACACAAAATTGAGTAAGAGTTAGGGGCGAGGTGATGGCATGCCCGATCTGAAGACCCTGAGGGCAGCTGCTCGGGATTTGAAATTCGGGCAGCAGGGAGGCAAGAGCACAGGCTTTTCTGTATGGGTTGTGTCTAGGATGGCCACAGAATGGAGGGGTGTCCTCATATGTCCGTGGAAGATTCTTCCTATCTGGGGATTCTGCCTGGCACCCACGAGTTTGGTGTCTTACTGGGGGAAGGGGAGAGCACGATTTATCATGTCAGGATTCCTGTCAAAAGAGGGATTCCAGAGATAGGTTGTGGGTCCTGGTGCCTGGGTAACCCCACCAAGGCTTAGGATTTGGGCCGAGGGGCATGACAGGCCTGCTCTGTGGTGTTCTGGTCCAGGGGATGTTGGAAATTGGTCTCAGGGTGAGGGCCACAAGGCCTATTTGTGCCCAGCTGCCCATCCTGAGTGGGCGTTGTCTCTTGTTCCATGCACTTGGATCCCAATGTGAGGGTTGGACAACCATCTCAACATTTAATTTTCCTGCCATGGGGAAGGAGGAGTACTCTTTTGTGCTTCAGGGTCCCCCGTAGGCAGGAATTTGAGCAATCTTCTGGGACAGGTACCTGAATACCCAGATTGGTTCGAAATGAAGGATTCAGGTCAAGGCTGGTTACACCTGCAAGATATGGGGTCCGCTATCTAGGTGGCTGCCAGAAGTTGGGGCTTGGGCTGTGTCAGTCAGAGCATTAGTGCACAGAGTGGCCATTGGTATCGGGGTGTCATCGAGGGTCGTGCAGGTGGATCCTCATGTGGGGTTTCTGTGCAGACCCATAGGGCATTTCTTCTTTCTGGTGAGCAGGCACAAGGCTGCATTGTGGCTCTAAAATTCCCAATATGGAGGTCTTCTAGGCGAGGAGTTTTAGGACAGAAGTCTCGAAAACACAAGCTACAGTTAAGCTCAGTGCCAAGCACATGGCAGTTCCAATGTACAGCTGTTGTTTCGAGATCTCCAGCACCTGAGTATGGGCGAGGGTCAGATGTCTTCTCACCTTGGAGTTTGTATCTATGAAGGACAACGTACAAGGTATCCATTGCCTGAATAAGGGCCGATGTCAGATGTCTGCACACACTGGAGTCTGTGTTTATGATGACCGACAAATGGAGGGGTGGCATGAAGAGGCCATAGTAGAGATCCCCCGATGGGGCTTGTGAGATGCTACAAAGAGGAAGGTTTCCTTCTACAGGACACGTGGAGTCTTGTTTGTTTCCTCCAGGGTCCCCCAGGTGGAATGTTGGGGTAGCAGAACTCTCCCACATAGATGCCTGGAAAGCACACCTCCATTAACCATTGCAGCTGAGGAACATAGCAGGTTCATTATGGTGGCTCTGGGTCTAAGTTCCAAGGCCTTGAGTTGACATGGAATCTCTTGAAGATGGATCACAATTCTGGTTTGTAACTAGGCAAATCTTAGAATGTGCTGGTGGTTAAGGACCCATGCAGGATTCTCCTACCCTGAGGGTTTGACATTGGTCCAAGGGCATGGTCTCCTTCTGGGGACAGGAGATGTTTTGTTGTGTGGCTTAGGGACCACATGTTGTATCCTAAGTTGGTATTCCAGAACAGGCCTCTTAGGACAGATGCCTGAAAACCTAATCCAGGGTTCCAATGAGGTCCTACGGGCATGTCAGGTTCAATCTTTTGTCTCAGCATCATTTACTTGGGTGTCTGCCTGGATATACGTGATCAGTGTTTTTCAGACTGCGCATTTGCATCCAGAGTGGCCTCCAGTATTGGGGTACACTCAGGGACCTTGCAGATTTCTTCTTATGTAAAGCGTTTGTGCAACTGTGACGGCCAAAGTTTCCTAGGGGATGGCAGACAAAATCCTGTGGTGTGACTCCAGAGACCCCATTGTGGAAGGCATGTGATCCATGATTTTGGGTGATAAGTCTTTAAATACAAACTCTGGATAGGGTTACTGTCAAGGTGATTGCAGGCCCAATGTGTAGACCTGGAGGGCAGTTCATCAGGAACTCTAATTAGGGTGACTCAAAGGTGGTAGCAGGGCTTTTTTATCTGGATTGGGTGTCCAGGATGGCCGTGGAATGCAAATGTTCCCATGAGTCCATGGTAGAGTTTACTCTTTATGGATCCTGGTGGATCCCAGTAGTTTGGTGGCTTTTTCAGGGAAGGGAAGAGTGCTGTTTTCCATCTTAAGGGTGCCCATAAACAGGGTTTCCAGACAGGGGGTCTGGGTCTGGGTGCCTGTAAAATCTCACTAAGGGTTAGGAATTGGGCCTAGGGGCATACCAGGCCTGCAGTGTGGGATCCAGGTTTTGCAACTGAGAGGGCTTGTTTGAAAGCATGCTCAGGCTGATGGTCAAATGTCTGTTTGTTCCCAGGGCGGCCTTCAAGCGTGGGTGGCGTCTCACTGGCCATGGAGTTGGCTCCCACTCTGAGGGTTGGACACACATGCCAACAGCCAGGGTTCCTGCCATGGGGAAGGAGGAGTCCTCCCTTGTGCTTTGGTTCCCCCATTGGCATGCATTCCAGCAAAGGTCTGGGGAAAGGTGCGTGAAGACAAAGGATGGGTAGAGATGACGGATATGGGCCATGTTTGGTCTCACATGCTGGATATGGGCCACGCTCTATGGGTGGCTGACAGGAGGTCGGGGCTCAGGCTCTGTCAGACACAGCACTAGTGTCCAGGACAGCCTATAAATCAGGGTTCCCTCGAAGGCCGAGCAGATTGATCCTCATGTGGGTTTTCTGGGCAAACTCACCAGGCATTTCTTCTTTCTCTGGGAAGGCAGAGTGCTGTGTTTTGTCTCCAGAATTCCCTAACAAGGAGGCTTGGTGAACAGAAAAATGCGGATGGAATTGCAAACAAAAGCTACAGTTAAATTCAGTGCCAACCAGAAGGCAGTCACAATGCGCAGCAGGATTTGAGATATCCAGCACCTGAGTAAGGGCCGATGTCAGATGATTGCTCACACTGGAGTTTGTCTCTATGATGACCGCCAAATGGAGGGGTGGCATCAAGAGACCATGGAGGATTTCCCACGATGAGGTATGTGAGATGCTCCAAACAGCAAGGTTTCCTTCTACTGGACAGGGGGAGTCTGATTTGTTTGCTCCGGGGTCTCCCATGTGAAAAGTTTGGGTAGCAGAGGTCTCCTGCATGGATTCCTGAAAGCACACCTCCATTGACCATTGCAGCTGAAGAACATGGCAGGTTCATTTTGGTGGCTCTGGGACTTAGTACCATGGCCTTGATTTGACATGGAATATCTTGAAGATGGGTCACAATGTAGGTTTATTACCAGGGAGATCTGAGAATGTGCTGGTGCTAAGGTGAAATGCAGGATTCTCCTAACCTGAGGGTTCGACTTGGTCCAAGTGCATGGTTTCCTTTTGGGGACAGGAGATGTTCTCCTGTGTAGCTCCGGGACCACATGTTGTATCTTAAGTTGGTATACCAGACAGGCCTCTGGAGACAAATGCATGAAAACCTAATCTAGGGATCTAGTGAGGTCCTAAGGTCATGGTAGTTTCAATCTTCTGTCTCAGGAACATTGACATGTGTGTCTTCCAAGATATATGTGATCAGGGTGTGTCAGACTGCACATTTGTGTCCAGAGCGGCCTCCAGTAATCGGGTAGGCTCAGGCGCCTTGCAGATTTCTCCAAATCTGGAGGGTTTGGACAACTGTGATGGGCAAATTACCAAGGGTTTGGCAGGCCCAGTCCTGTGGTGTGGCTCAAGAGACCTCATCCTGGTTGACATTTGAGCCATGTTTTTGGGAGAGAACTCTGCAAACAGAAATTCGGGTTAGAGTTAATGGCGAGGAGATAAGGGGCCCAATGCATAGACCTGGAGGGCAGCTCTTCAGTAACTGTAATTAAGGTGACTAGAAGGCGGAAGCAAAGTCTTTTGTATCTGGATTGTGTGTCCAGGATGGTATCTAATGCAGGTGTGGTCACATGAGTCCATGGGAGATTTTTCCTAAGGATCTTGGCGGCTACCAATAGTTAGGTGGTATTTTCAGGGAAGGGAAGAGTGCTGTTTTCCATCTTAAGGGTGCCTGAGAACAGGGATTCCAGAGACGGGATCTGGGTCTGAGGGCTTGGACAATCCCACAAAAGGTTAGGAATTGGGCCTAGGGGCGGCCCAGTCCTTTAATGTGCGATCCTGGTGGTGCAACTGAGAGGGCTTGTTTGAAAGCATGCTCAGGCTGAATGTCACAATGACTCTTTGTGCCCAGGGCTGCCCTCAAGTGTGGGTGTGGTCTCATTGGCCTTGTAGCTGGCTCCCACTCTGAGGGTTGGACACCCATCCCAACAGCCAGGTTTCCTTTCATGGGGAAGGAGAAGTTCTCTATTGTGCTTCAGGGTCGCCCATTGGCAGAGATTCCAGCAAAGGTTTGGGGAGAGATGCCTAAATACCAAGAATGGGTAGAGATGACGGTCCTGGGACATGGCCGGTCTCACATGGTGGATATGGGCCCCGCCCCTCAGGGTGGCTGACACGAGGTTGGGGCGTAGGCTCTGTGAGACACAGCACTAGTGTCCAGGGCAGCCTATAAATCAGGGTGCCCTCAAGGGCCAAGCAGATTGATCCTCATATGGAGTTTTTGAGCAGAATCACCATTCACTTCTTATTTCTATGGGAAAGGCAGAATGCTGCATTGTGGCTCCAGAATTCCTTGCCAAGAGGGTGTGGGACCAGTAGGGTGAGGATGGAATTGTAAACACAAGCTATAGTTAAGTTCAGTGCCAAGAAAAAGGCAGTTCCAATGTGCAACAGCTTATTCGAGACATCCAGCACCTGAGTAAGGGCAGATGACAGATGTTTACTCACACTGGAGTTTGTGTCTATGATGACCGACAAATGGAGGGGTGACGTCAAGAGGCCATAGAGGATTTCCCACACTGAGGTTTGTGAGATGCTCCGAATAGCAAGGTTTCCTTCTACTGGGAAGGTGGAGTGTGGTTTGTTTGCTCTGGGTCCCCCATGTAGAAAGTTTGGGTAGCAGAGCCCTCCTGCATGGATGCCGGGAAAGCACATCTCCATTGACCAAGGCATCAGAAGAACATGGCAAGTTCATTCTTGTGGCTTTGGGGCAAAGTACAAAGGCCTTGAAATGACTTGGAATCTCTTGCACATGGGTCACAGTGCTGGTTTCTTACCAGGAAAATCTTAGATTGTGCTGGTGGTTAAGGTGCCATGCATGATTCTCTTACCAAGAGGGTTTGGCACAGGTCCAAGAGCATGGTTTCCTTCTGGGGACAGGAGATGTTCTGTTGTGTGGCTCAGGGACCACATGTTGTATCCAAAGTTGGTATTCCAGAGTAGGCCTCTGAGGAGATATGCCTGAAAACCTAATCTAGAGTTTGAATGAGGTCCTAGGGGCATGTCAGATTCAATCATCTGATTCAGGACCATTGACTTGGGTGTCTTCCTGGGTGTAGGTGATCAGGGTATTTCAGACTGCGCATTTGCATCCAGAGTGGCCTCCAATAATGGGGTGGGCTCAGGGGTCTTGAAGGTTCTACTAATCTGGAGGGTTTGGGCCACTGTGACGAGCACGGTTTCCTTGGGATGTCAGTCCCAGTCCTGTGGTGTGACTCCAGAGACCCCATCCTGGAGGGCATGTGAGCCATGGTTTTGGAGAGAAGTCTGCAAACACAAGTTCGGGTTAGGGTTAGTGGCGAGGTGATCACAGGCCCAATGCATAGACCTGGAGGGCAGTTCCTGGGGAACTATAATAAGGGTGACTCGAAGGCAGAAGCACAGGCATTTCTATCTGGATTGTGTGTCCTGGATGGCCTTGGAACGCACGTGTGGTCTCATGGGTCCATGAGAGATTGTTCCTCTCTAAGGATCCTGGCGGCTTCCCATATTTGCGTGGCTGTTTCAGGGAAGTGAAGAGTGCTGTTTTCCATCTTAGTGGGTGCCCCCAAACAGGGATTCCAGAGACGGGCTCTGGGTCTGAGATCCTGGAAAATCCCACCAGGGGTTAGGATTTGGGCCAAGGGGCATACCAGGCTTGCAATGTGGGATCCCGGTGGTGCCATGAGAGGGGTTCTTTGAAAGCATGCTAAGTTTGATTGTCTAAATGCCTGTGCCCAGGGCGGCCCTCAGGAGTCAGCGTGGTCTCATTGTCCATGCAGCCGGCTCCAAAATTGATGTTTGGACAGCCATCCCAACAGCCCGGTTTCGTGCCATGGGGAAAGAGGAGTTATCTATTGTGCTTCAGGTTTCCCCATTGGCAGGGATTCCAGCAAAGGTCTGGGGACAGGTGCCTGAATAACAAGGATGGGTAAAGATGACAGACTTGGGCCATGGCCGGTCCCACATGTTAGATATGGGGCCCGCTCTCTGTGTGGCTGACACTAGATCAGGGCTCAGGCTCTGTCAGTCACAGCACTAGTGACCAGGGAAGCCAATAAACTGGGGTTCCCTCGAGGGCCGAGTAGATTGATCTTCATGTGGGGTTTCCAGATAGACTCACCAGGTACTTCTTCATTCTATGGTGAAGGCAGAATGTTGCATTATGGCTCCAGAATTCCCTCTCAAGAGTGCTTGGGTCCATAGTCTTTCATGGTTCACCTCCCCTTCCAATTTCCCCTAACTCTCTTCTCTCTAACTCCCCATGTCCTCCATGCTATTTTTTATGCTCCGCAAATAAGTGAAATCATATGATAATTGACCCTCTCTGCTTGACTTATTTCACTCACCATAATGTCTTCCAGTGCCATCCATGTTGCTACAAAAGTTGGGTATTCATCATTTCTGGTGGAGGCATAATACTCCATAGAGTTTATGGATCACGTCTTCCTTATCCATTCATCTGTTGAAGGGCGTCTTGGTTCTTTCCACAGTTTGGCGACCATGGCCATTGCTGCTATAATCATTGGTGTACAGATGGCCCTTATTTTCATTACATCTGTATCTTTGGGGTAAATACCAGTAGTGCAATTGCAGGGTCATAGGGAAGCTTTATTTTTAATTTCTTCAGGAATCAAAACACAGTTCTCCAAAGAGACTGCGCCAACTTGCATTCCCATCAACAGTGTAAGAGGGTTCCCCTTTCTCCACATCTCCTCCAGCACTTGCTGTTTCCTCTCTTGCAAATTTTGGCCATTCTAGCACTGGGTGTGGTGCAAAAATAATGAATACTGTTATGCTGAAAATTAAAAAAATAAATTTAAAATTAAAAAAAAAACGAGTGCTTGGGGACCAGTAAGGTGAAGATGGAATTCTAAACACTAGCTATGTTTCATTTCAGTGCCAAGCAGAAGGCATCTCCAATGTGCAGCAGATTATTCTATATATCCAGCAGCTGAGTAAGGGTGGATATCAGATGTTTGCTCACACTGGAGTTTCTGTCTATGCTGACCGACAAATGGATGGGTGTCGTCAAGAGGCCATGGGGGATTTCCCACACTGGGCTTGTTAGATGCTCCAAACAGCAAGGTTTCCTTCTACCGAACAGGGGGAGACTGGTTTGTTTGCTCCACTGTCCCCCATGTAGAAAGTTTTAGTAGCAGAGCTCTCCCGCACGGATGCCTGGAAAGCACACCTCCATTGACCATTGCAGTGGAGGAACATGGCAGGTTCATTCTGGTGGCTCTGGGGCAAAGTACCAATGCCTAGAGTTGACATGGAGTCTCATGAAGATGGCTCACAATGCTGGTTGTTTACCAGGGAGATATTAGAATGTGCTGGTGGCTAAGGGTCATGCAGGATTCATCTAACCTGAGGGTTTGACACAGATCCAAGAGCACGGCTTCCTTCTGGGGACAGGAGATGTTATGTTGTGTGGCTCAGGGACCACATGTTGAATCACAAGTTGGTATTCCAGAAAAAGAATCTGAGGACAGAGGCCTGAAAACCTAATCTAGTGTTCCAATGATGTCCTTGGGGCATGTCGGGTTCAATATTCTGACTCAGGACCCTTGACTTGGGTGTCCACTTGGATGGAGGTGTCAGAGTGTTTCAGACTGCAAATTTGCATTCAGAGAGGCCTCCAGTAGTGGGGTGGGCTCAGGGGCCTTGCAAGTTTCTCCTATTCTGGAGAGTTTGGGCAAATGTGACAGGCACAGTTTCCTTTGTGATGGCAGGCACAGTCCTATGGTGTGGCTCCAGAGACCCCATCGTGGAGGGCAGGTGAGCCATGGTTTTAGGAGAGAAGTCTGCAAACACAAACTCCTGTTAGGGTTAGTGGCGAGGTGATCGCAGGCCCAAGGCAGAGACCTGGAGAGCAGATCGTCAGTATCTGTAAATTGGGTGACTTGAAGGAGGTAGCACAGGCTTCTGTATCTGAACTGTGTGTCCAGGATGGCCTCCCAAGGCAGGTGTGGGATATTTTTCTTCTCTAAGGATCCGGGCAACTCCCAATAGTTTGCTGACTTTCTCAGTGAATGGAAGAGTTCTGTTTTCCATTTTAGGCTAACCCCGAAACAGGGATTCCAGAGATGGGCTCTGGGACTGGTTAACTGGATAATCCCACCAAGGGTTAGCATTTGGGCCTAGGGGCTTACCAGGCCTGCAATGCAGGATCCTGGAAGTGCAACTGAGAGCATTTGTTTGAAATCATGCTCAGGCTGTGGGCCACAATGCCTATTTGTGCCCAGTTCAGTCCTCAAGAGTGGGCGTGGTCTTATTGGCCATGCAGCTGGCTCCCACTCTGAGGGTCGGACACCCATCCCAACAGCTAGGATTCCTGCCAAGGGGAAGGAGGAGCTATCTATTGTGCTTCAGGTTCCCCCATTGGTAGGGATTCTAACAAACATCTGGGGACAGGTGCCTGAATACCAAGGTTGGTTAGAGATGGCGGACCTTGGCCATGGCCAGTCTAACATGCTGGATAAGGGCCCCGCTCTCTGGGTGGCTGATACACAGTCAGGGCTCAGGCTCTGATAGACCCAGCTCTGATGTCCAAGTCAGCCTATAAATCGGGGTTACCTCGAGGGGCTAGCAGATTGATCCTCATGTGGAGATTCTGGGCAGACTCACCAAGCTCCTCTTCTTTCTAGGGAAAGGCAGAATGCTGTGTTGTGGCTCCAGAATTCCCTATAAAGAGGGCTTGGTGACCAGTAGGGTGAGGATGGAATTGTAAACCCATTATATGCTTATATTCAGTGCCAAACAGAAGGCAGTTCCAGTGTACAGTGTCAGATACGAGTTATCCAGCACCTGAGTAAGGACTGATGTCAGATATTTGCTCACACTGGACTTTGTGTTTATTATGACCGATAAATGGAGGGGTGGTGTTAAGAGGCCATTGAGGATTTTTCACATTGGGGCTTGTGAGATGCTCGAAACAGCAAGGTTTCCTTCTACCAGACAAGGGGAGTCTGGTTTGTTTGCTCCACGGTCCCCCAAGTGAAAAGTTTGGGTAGCAGAGAACTCCCGCATGGATGCCTGGAAAACATACCTCCATTGACTATTGCAGATGAGGATCATGGGAAGTTCGTTCTGGTGGTTCTGCGGCAAAGTACCAAGTCCTTGAGTTGACATGGAGCCTCATGAAGATGGGTCACAAAGCTGGATTGTTACCAGGGAGATCTTAGAATGTGATGGTAGCTAAGGGTCGTGCAGCATTCATCTACCCTGAGAGTTTGACACAGGTGCAAGAGCAAAGTTTCGTTTTGGGGACAGGAGATGTTCTGTTGTGTGGCTTAGGGACCACATGTTTTATCATAAGTTGGTGTTCCAGAACAGACCTCTAAGGACAGACGCCTGAAAACCTAATCTAGGGTTCCAATGAAGTCCTAGGAGCATGTAAGTTTCAATCTTCTGACTCAGGACCATTGACTTCGTTGTCTGCCTGGATAGAGGTGATCAGCGTGTTTCAGACTGCTCGTTTGCATCCAGAGCGGCCTGCAAATTGGGGTGTGCTCAGTGGCTTTGCAGGTTTCTTCCCATCTGGAGGGTTCGGTCAACTGTGATCAGCATATTTTCCTTGCAGATGGCAGGCCCAGTCCTCTGGTGTGGCTCCAGAGACCCCATCCTGGAAGGCATGTGAGCCACGGTTTTGGGAGAGGAGTCTACAAACACAAACTCAGATTAGGGTTAGTGGCGAGTTTATCACAGGCCCAATGCATAGACCTGGAGGGTAGCTCATCAGGAACTGTAAATAGAGAGGCTCGATGTGGTATCACAGACTTTTGTATCTGGATTGTGTGTCTAGGATGGCCTTGCAATGCAGGTGTGGTCTCATGGGTCTATTGGAGATTTTTCTCTCTAAGGATCCTGGCAGCTCCCAGTAGTTTAGTTGGTTTCTCGGGGAAGGAAAGAGTGCTGTTTTCCATCTTCTGGGTGCCCTAAAACATGGATTCCAGAGATGGGCTCTGGGTCTGGGCACCTGGAAAATCCCACTAAGGGTTAAGATTTGGGCTTAGTGGCATACCAGGCCTGCAATGCTTGGTCCTGGAAATGCAACTGAGAGTGTTTGTTTGAAAGCATGCTCAGGCTGGGGGTCACAATGCCTGTTTGTGCCCAGGGCATCCCTCATGAGTGGGCATGGTCTTATTGGCCATGCAGCTGGCTCCCAATCTGAGGGTTGGATACCCATCCCAACAGCCAGGTTTCCTGCCACGGGGAAGGAGGAGTTCTCTATTGTGCTTCAGGTTCCTCCATTGGTAGTGATTCCAGCTAAGGTCTGGGGACAGGTGCCTAAATACCAAGGATGGTTAGAGATGACAGACCTTGGCCATGGCCGGTCTCACATGCTGGATATTGGCCCCTCTCTTTGGGTGACTGACACTAGGTCAGGTCAGGGATCAGGCTCTGTCAGAGCCAGATCTAGTGGCCAGGACAGCCTATAAATCAGCATTCCTTCGAGGGCAGAGCAGATTGATCCTCATGTGGAGTTTCTGGGCAAACTCACCAGGCCCCCCTTCTTTCTATGGGGAAGGCAGAATGCTGCTTTGTGGCTCCAGAAATCCCTATCAAGAGGACTTGGGGACCAGTAGGGTGAGGATGGAATTGTAAACACAAGCTACGGTTATATTCAGTGCCAAGCAGAAGGCAGTTCCTGTGTGCAGCGTCTGATTCGAGATAACCAGCACCTGAGTAACGACGGATGTCAGATGTTTGCTCAATCCAGAGTTTGTGTCTATGATGACCAACAAATGGAGGGGTGGAGCAAAGAGGCTATGGAGGAAATCCATGGAGAATTTCCCATATTGCTGCTTGTGAGATGCTCCAAACAGCAAGGTTTCCTTCTCTTGGACAGGTGGAGTCTGGTTTGTTTGCTCCACGCTCCCCCATGTGGAAACTTTGGGTAGCAGAGCACTTCTGCACAGATGCCTGGATAGCACATCTCCATTGACTATTGCAGCTGAGGAACATGGCAGGTTCGTTCAGGTAGCTTGGGGGCGAAGTACCAAGATCATAAGTTGACATGTAGTCTCATGAAGATGGGTCACAATGCTGCTTTGTTAAAAGGGGGATCTTAGAATATGCTTGTGGCTACGTGGCCCTGCAGGATTCATCTTCCCTGAGGGTTTGACACAGGTACAAGAGCAAGGTTTCCTTTTGAGGACAAAGATGTTCTGCTGTGTGGCTCAGGGACCACATGTTGTATCATGAGTTGGTATTCCAGAACAGGCCTCTGAGGACAGATGCCTGGAAACCTAATCTAGGGTTCCAAAGAAGTCCTAGAAGCATTTCAGGTTCAGTCTTCTGACGCAGGACTATTAACTTCACTTTTGCCTGGATAGAGGTGATCGGGGTGTTTCAGACTGCACATTTGCGTCCAGAGCAGCCTCCAGTATTGGGGTGGGCTCAGGGACAATGCAGGATTTGGGCAACTGTGATGGGCACAGTTTCCTTGGGGTTCGTAGGCCCAGTCCTGTGGTGTGGCTCAAGAGACCCCATCCTTGAGGACATGTGAGCCATGGTTTTGTGAGAGAAGTCTGCAAACACAAACTCGGGTTATGTTTAGTGGCGAGGTGATCGCAGGCCCAATGCGTAGACCTGGAGGGCAGCACATCAGGAACTGTAAATAGGGTGATTCAAAGGCGGTAGAACAGGCTTTTGTATCTGGATTGTGTGTCCAGGATGGCCTCGGAATGCAGGTTCGGTCTCATCAGTCCATGGGAGATATTTCCTAAGGATCCAGGTGGCCCCCAATAGTTTGGTGGCTTTCTCGGGGAAGGGAAGAGTGCTGTTTACAATATTGGGGGTGCCCAAAAAGAGGGATTCCAGTGACGGGCTCTGGGTCTGGGCTCCTGGAAATTCCCACCAAGGGTTAGTATTTGGGCCTAGGGGTCTACAAGGCTTGCAATGTGGGATCCTGGAGGTGCAACTGAGAGCATTTGTTTGAAAGCATGCTTAGGCTGAGGGTCACAATGCTGCTTGATCCCAAACCAGCCTTTATGGGTGGGCATGGTCTCATTGGCCATGCAGCTTCCTTCCACTCTGAGGGTTTACACCCATTCCAAAAGTCAGGATTCCTGCCATGGGGAGGAGGAGTTCTCTTTTCTGATTCTGGTTTCACATTTGGCAGGGTTTCCATCAAAGGTCTGGGGACAGATGCTTGAATACCAAGGATGGGTAGAGATGAGGGACTTGGGCCATGGCCGATCTCACATGCTGGATATGGGCCCCGTCCTCTGGGTGGCTGACACTAGGTCGGGGATCAAGCTCTGTCAGACACAGCACTAGTACTCAGGGCAGCCTATAAATCGGGGTTCGCTCAAGGGCCGAGCAGATTTATCCTCATGTGGAGTTTCTGGGAAGACTCACCAGGCCCTTCTTCTTTCTATGGGGAAGGCAGAATGCTGCATTGTGGCTTCAGAATTGCCTATCATGAAGTCTTGCAAACCAGTAGGGTGAAGATGGGATTGTAAACACAAGTTATGGTTAAATCCAGTACCAATCAAAACACAATTCCAGAGTGCAGTGGCTGATTTGAGATATCCAGCACCTGAATAAGGGCAGATGTCAGATATTTGCTCACCCTGGAATTTGTTTATATGGTGACTGACAAATAGAGGGGTGGCATCAACAGACCATGGAGGATATCCCATGCTGGGAATTATGAGATGCTCCAAACAGCAAGGTTTCCTTCTCTTGGACAGGTGGAGTCTGGTTTGTTTGCTCCAGGGTCCCCCATGTGGAAAGTTGGATAGCAGAGCTCTCGGATATGGATGCCTGGAAATCACACCTCCATTGACCATTGCAGCTGAGGAACGTGGCAGGATCATTCTGGTGGCTCTGGGACGAAGTACCAAGACTTTGAGTTGACATGGAATCTCTTGAAGATGGGCCACAATGCTGTTTGTTACCAGGGAGATCTTTGAATGTGCTGGTGGCTAAGGTGCCGTGTAGGATTCTCCTACCCTGAGGGTTTAGCACAGGTCGAAGAGCACGGTTTCCTTCTGGGGACAGGAGATGTTCTGTTGTGTGGATCAGGGTCCACATGTTGCATCCACGCTGAGGCTTGTGAGATGTTCCAAACAGCAAGGTTTCTTTCTACAGAACAGATGGAGTCTGATTTGATTGCTCCAAGGTCCAACATGTGTAACGTTTGAGTAACAGAGCTCTCCCACATGGATGCATGGAAAGCACTTTTCCATGGATGATTCAGCTGAGGAACATGGCAGGTTCGTTCTGGTGGCTCTGGCACGAAGTACGAAGGCCTTGAGTTGACATGGAAATCTTACACAGGGGTCACAATGCTGGTTTTTTACCAGGGAGATTGTAGAATGTGCTGGTTCCTAAAGTGCCATGCAGGATTCTCCTACCCTGAGGGTTTGACACGTGTCCAAGAGCACGATTTCCTTTTGTGGACAGGAGTTGTTCTGTTGTGTGGCTCAGGGAACACATGTCTCATAAGTTGGTATTCTAGAACAGTCCTCTGAGGACAGATGCCTGAAAACCTGATTGTAGTTCCAAGGAGGTATTTGGGGTATGTCAGGTTCAATCTTCAGATTCGGGACCATTGACTTGGATGTCTGCCTGGATGTAGGGAATCAGGGTGTTTCAGATTGTGCATTTGCATCCAGAGCAGTGGACAAGATTGGGGTGGGCTCAGGGGACTTGAAGTTTTCTCCTAATCTGGAGGGTTTGGGCAACTGTGACGGCCAAAGTATCCTTGGGGATGTCAGACACAGTCCTGTGGTGTGCCTACAGAGACCAGATCCTGGAGGGGATGTGAGCCATGGTTTTGAGAGAGAAGTCTGCAAACGCAATCTTGGGCTAGGGTTAGTGGTGAGGTGATCGCAAGCCTAGTGCATAGACCTGGAGCACAGATCGTCAAAAAGTGTAATTAGGGTGACTTGACGGTGGTAGCACAGGCTTTTATATCTGGACTGTGTGTCCACAATAGCCTCAGAATGCACCTGTTTTCTCATGGATCCATGGGAGATTTTTCTTCCCTAAGGATCATGGCAGCTCCCAATAGTTTGGTGACTTTTTCCGGAAAGAAAAGAGTGCTGATTTCCATTTTAGTGGTGTCCCAAAACAGGGATTCCCGAGATGGGTCCTTGGTCTGGGCGCCTGGAAAATCCCACCAAGGGTTAGGACTTGGGCCTAGGGGCATACCAGACCTGCAATGCGGGATCCTGGTGGTGCAACTGAGAGGGCTTGTTTGAAAGCATACTTAGGTAGAGGATCACAATGCCTGTTTGTGCCCAGGGCGGTTTTCAGGAGTGGGCGTTGTCACTTTGGCCATATAGCCAGCTCCCACTTTGAGGGTTGGACACAAATCCCAACAGCCAGTTTTCCTGCGATGGGTAAGGGGGAGTTCTCTATTGTTCTTCAGGTTCCCCCATTGGCAGGGATTCCAGCGAAGGTCTGGGGACAAATGCCTGAATACCAAGGATGGGTAGATATTTTGGCCTTGGGCCATGGCTGGTCTTACATGCTGGATATAGGCCCTGCTCTCTGGAAGACTGACACAAGTTTGGGGCTCAGACTCTTGTCAGACACAGCACTAGTGCCCACAGCAGTCTATAAATCAGGGTTCCCTCGAGGAAAGAGCAGATTGATCCTCATATGGGGTTCCTGGGCAGAATCACCAGGCACTTGTTCTTTCTTTGGGGAAGGCAGAATGCTGCGTGATGGCTCCAGAATTCCCTATCAAGAGGGCTTGGACACAAGTAGGGTGAAGATGAAATTGTAAACCCCAGTTATGGTTAAATTTATTGCCAGACAGAAGGCAGCTCCAATGTGCTGCTGCTTATGCGAGATATCCAGCATGTGAGTAAAGGCGGATGTCAGATGTTTGCTCACACTGGAGTTTGTGTCTATGATGACCGACAAATGGAGGGTTGGTGTCCAGAAGCCATGGAGGATTTCCCACGCTGAGGCTAGTGAGATGCTCCAAACAGCAATGTTTCCTTCTACTGGACAGGTGGAGTTTGGTGTGTTTGCTCCAGGTTCCCCCATGTGGAAATTTTGGGTAACAGAGTGCTCCCGCATGGATGCATGGAAAGCACATTTCCATGGTCCACGCAGCTGAGGAACATGGCAGGTTCGTTCTGATGGCTCTGGGGCGAAGTAGAAAGGCCTTGAGTTGACATGGAATGTCTTGCACAAGGGTCACAATGCTGATTTGTTACCAGGGAGATCGTAGAATGTGCTGGTTGCTAAGATGCCATGCAGGAATATCCTATCCTGAGTGTTTGACACAGGTCCAAGAGCACGGTTTCCTTCTGGGACTGGAGTTGTTCTGTTTTGTAGTGTAGGGACCACATGTTGTATCAGAAGTTGGAATTCCAGAACAGGTCGCTGAGGACAGATGCATGAAAACCTAATTGGGGCTCCAATGAGGTTAGGGGCTTGTCTGTTTCAATCGTCAAACTCAGGACCATTGACTTGGGTGTCTGCCTGGATGTCAGAGATCGGGGTGTTTCAGACTGCACATTTGCATACAGAGCTGCCTCCAATATCGGGGTGGGCTCAGGGGCCTTGCAGTTTTCTCCTAATCTGGAGGGTTTGGGAAACTGCATTGGGAAAAGTTTTCTGGGGGATGGAAGGCAGAGTCCTGTGGTGTGGCTCCAGAGACACCATCCTGGAAGGCATGTGGGCCATTGTTTTGAGAGAGAAGTCTGCAAACACAAACCTGGGTTAGGGTTAGTGGTGGTGTGATCGCAGGCCCAGTAGGTAGACCTGGAGAGCAGCTCGTCAGGTGCTGTAATTAGTTTGATTTGAAGTTGTAGCACAGTCTTTTCTATCTGGATTGTTTGTCCAGGATGGCCTCGGAATGTAGGTATGATCTCAGGGGTCCATGGGAGATTTTTCCTCTCTAAGGATCCTGGCAACTCCCAATAGTTTGGTGGCTTTTTCTGGAAAGGGAAGAGTGCTGTTTTCCATCTTCAGGGTGCCCCAAAACAGGGATTCCAGAGGCGGGTTTTGGGTCTGGGTGCCTGGAAAATCCCACCAAGGGTTAGGATTTGGGCCTAGGGGCATAACAGCCTTGCAATGCGGGATCCTGGTGGTGCAATTGAGAGGGATTGTTTGAAAGCATGCTCAGGCTGGGTTTCACAAGGCCTTTTTGTGCCCAGGGTGGCCCTCAGGAGTGGGCGTGTTCTCATTGGCCATGCAGCTGGCTCCCACTCTGAGGTTTGGACACCCACCCAACAGCCATGTTTCCTGTCATGATGATGGAGGAGTTCTCTATTGTGTTTCTTGTTCCACCATGGGCAGGGATTTCAGCAAAAGTTCTGGGGACAGATGACTGAATACCAAGGATGGGTAGAGATGAAGCAACAGGGACATGGCCGGTCTCACATGCTGGATATGGGCCCGACTCTTGGGTGGCTGACACGAGGTCGGGGCTCAGGCTCTCTCAGACACAGCACTAGTGGCCAGGGCAACCTATAAATCGGGTTTCTCTCAAATGCCAAGTAGGTTTATCCTCATGTAGTGTTTCTGGGCAGAACCACCAGGCAATTCTTCTCTCTGTGGGGCAGGCAGAATGCTGTGTCGTTTCTCCAGAATTCCCTATCAAGAGACCTTGGGCACAAGGAGGCTGAGGATGAAATGGTGAACACAAACTACAGTTATATTCAGTGCCAGGCAGAAGGTAGTTCCAGTGTACGGCAGCATATTCAAGCTATCCAGCACCTGAGTAAGGGTGGATGTCAGATGTTTGCTCACACTGTAGTTTGTGTCTATGATGACTGCCAATAGGAGGGGAGCCATCATGAGGCCATGGAGTATGTCCCACCTTGGGACTTATGAGATGCTCCCAACAGCAAGGCTTCCTTCTACAGGACAGATAGAGTCTGGTTTGTTTGCTTCAGGGTCCTCCATGTGGAAAGTTGAGTAGCAGAGCTCTCCTTCATGCATGCCTTCAAAGCACACCTCCATTGACCATTGCAGGTGAGGAACATGGCAGGTTCTTTCTGGTGGCTCAGGGTTGAAGGTCGAAGGCCTTGAGTTGACATGGAATCTCTTGCAGATGGGCCACGATGCTAGTTTCTTACCAGGGAGATCTTAGAATGTGCTGGTGGCTAAGGTGTCATGCAGGACTCTCCTACCAAGAGGGTTTGGCAAAGGTCGAAGAGAACGGTTTCCTTATGGGGACAGGAGATGTTCTGTTGTGTGGCTCAGGGACCACATGTTGTATCGTAAGTTGGTATTCCAGAATAGGCTCTGAGGACAGATGCCTGAAATCATAATCTAGGGTTTCAATGAGGTCCTGGGGGCCTGTTAGGTTCACTCTTCTGACTCAGGACCGTTGACATGGGTGTCTGCCAGGATGTTGGTGATCAAGGTATTTCAGACTGTGCATATGCATCCAAAGCAGCCTCCAAAATTGGAGTGGTCTCAGGGTCCTTGCAGCTTTCTCCTAATCTTGTGGGTTTTGGCAACTGTGACGGGCACAGTTTCCTTGAGGATGGCAGCACAATCCTGTGGTGTGGCTCCAGAGACCCCATCCTGGAAGGCATGTGAGCCATGGTTTTGGGAGAGAAGGCTACAATCAAAAAACGGGTTAGGGTTAATGGAGAGGTGATCACAAGCCCAATGCATAGACCTGGAGGGCAGCTCTCCAGGAATGGTAATTATGGTGACTCGAAGGCAGTAGCACAGGCTTTTTTATCTGGATAGTATGTCCAGGATGGCCTCCAATTGCAGGTGTGGTCGCATGGGTCCATGGGAGATTTTTCCCTTCTAAGGATCCTGGTGGCTCCCAATACTTTTGTGGATTTTTCGGGGAAGGGAAGAATGATGTTTCCATCTAGGGGGGCCCCAAAACAGGGATTCCAGAGACGGGCTCTGGGACTGGGCACCTGTAATATCCCACCAGGGGTTAGGATTTGGGCATAGGGGCGTACCTGGGTTGCAATGCGGGATCCTGGTGGTGCAACAGAGAGGGGTTTTTGAAAGCATGCTCAAGCTGAGGGCCACAATGCCTCTTTGTGCCCAGGGTGGTCCCCAGGAGTGGGTGTGGTCTCATTGGCCATGGAGCTGTCTCCCACTATGAGGGTTGTACACCCATGCCAACAGCCATGTTTCTTCTCTTGGAGAAGGAGGAGTTCTCTATTGTGCTTCACAATGGTGTTTGTGTCTATGGTGACCGACAAATGGAGGGGTGGAATCAAGAGGTCATGGAGGATTTCCTAAGCTGAGTCTTGTGAGATGCTCCAAACAGCAAGGTTTTCTTCTATTGGACATGTGGAGTCTGGTTTGTTTGCTCCATGGTCCTGCATGTGGAAAGTTTTGGTAGCAGAGCACTCCTGCATGGATGCCTGGAAAGCAAACCTCCATTGACTATTGCAGCTGAGGAACATGGCAGGTTCTTTCTGGTGGCCTCGGGGTGAAGTACCAAGGCCTTGAGTTGACATGGAATCTCTTGAAGATGGGTCTCAATGCTGGTTTGTTACCAGGGAGATATTAGAATGTACTGGTGGCTAAGGGGCCATGCAGGATTCTCCCACCTGGTGAGTTTGACACAGGTCGAAGGGCACGGTTTCCTTCTGGGGACAGGAGATGTTCTGTTGTGTGGCTCAGGGACCACATGTTGTATTATAAGTTTACCTCTTTCCCAGAAAGACATCAAAATCTTGTGTGCCGTGCAGAATCCCCAGATAGGAATAATATCCCATGGACCCATGAGGCCACCCCTCCACTCCGTGGCCATCCTACACACACAATCCATACAGAAAAGCCTGTGCTCCTGCCTCCCAGCTGCCCGAATTTTAAATTCCAAGGAGCTGCCCTCATGTTCTGAAGATCGGGCCTGCCATCACCTGCTCCCTAACTCTTACCCAAGGGTGTGTCTGAAGACTGTGGACCCAAATCCCTGACCCACATACCCTCCAGGATGGGGTCTCCAGAACCACAGCACATCACTGGGCCTGCTCTCACGAGGAAACTCTGCCCGTCTCAGTTTCCAGAACCCTACAGATTAGGAGAAAACTATAAGGCCCCAGAGTGCACCCCAATTTCATAGGATGCTCTGGAAAAAATGCACAGTCTGAAACAACCTCAGCACCTACCTCCAGGAAGACACGCGGGTCAATGTCCCTGAGTTCAAAGATTGAACCTGCCATGCCCCAGGACCTCATCAGAACCCTAGCTTAGGTTTTGAGGCCTCTCTCCCCAGAGGCCCATTCTGGAAATTCAAGATATGGTCCAAGCTGTGGTCCGTGAGCCATACAAGAGACCCCCTCCTGTCCCGAGATGGAAACCTGTTTCCTGGGAACTGGGTCTAACCCTCAGGATAGAGAATCCTGCATAGCCCGAGAGCCACTGCCACATTTTAAGGTCTCCCTGGACACCAGGCAGCATTGGGACCCGTTAGACTGAGAACTTCTGACAACACAGATCACTTCAAACTTGGAACCAGAGCCAGTGGATCAAGTCTGCACTGTTCCTCGGCTACAATGCTAAAATGAGGAAAGCTTCCCAAGCCTCCCTTCAGAGAGCTGTGCTATCGAATCTTCCATATGGGGGACCCTGTAGTCCTCTAAGGGGACTTCCCCTGCCCCACAGTAGGGCACCTTGCTGTTTGGAGCAGCTCACAATCTCCAGCTTTGGAAAATCTCCAGGCTTCATGAGGCCACCTCACCATTCATTGGCCATCATGGATACAAACCCCTGCGTGAGCAGACATCTGAACCTCGCCCATACTCAGGTGCTGGAGATCTCAAAAGAACTGCTGTACATTGGAAAGGCCATGTGCTCGGCACTGAGCTTAACCATAGTTAGTGTTTTCAGACTTCTGTCCTCACAGTCCTCACTTGCAAGCCCTCAATATTGGGAATTCTGGAGTCACAACATAGCCTTCTGCCTGCCCACCAGAAAGAAGGAGTACCCTATGGGTCTCCGCAGAATCCCCACATGAGGATCCAGCTGCACAGCTCTCAGCAGCACCCCAATATCATAGGCTGCCCTCTGCACGAATGCTCTGTCTGACACAGCTCGAGCCCTGACCTCCTGTCAGCCACCCAGACAGCGGGCCCCATATCCTGCAGGTGGGTCCTGCCTTAGCACGAGGCCATCATCTTGAAGCAACCAAGGTAGTCAGGTACCTGTCCCAGAACTTAGCTAAAATTCCTGCCCATGTGGGACCCTGAAGCACAAAAGAATACTCCTCCTTCCCCATGGCAGGAAAACTGATTGTTGAGATTACTGTCTAACCCTCAGAGTGTGAGCCAGGTGCATGGCACATGAGACCACGCCCACTCAGGATGGGCATCTGGGCACCAACAGGCATTGTGACCCTCAGTCTGGGAACCCTTTCCAATAAACCTCCTTGCTAGCTGGACATGGAGCCCACAGAGTGGGCCTGTCATCTAGGCCCAATCCTAAGCCTTGGTGTGGATATCCTGGCGCCCGGACCCAGAACCCATCTCTGGAATGCTGTTTGTACAGAACCCCTGAGGAAGAAAATCACGCTCTCCCCTTCCTCCAGAAAGACACCAAACTCTTGGTTGCCGGGAAGAATCACCAGAGGTATAATCTCCCATGGACCCATGAGGCCACTACTCCATTCCATGGCCATCGTAGACACACAATCCAGACAGAAAAGCCTGTGCTCCTGCTTCCCAGCCGCCCTAATTTCAAATCCCGAGGAGCTGCCCTCAGGGTCTGAAGATCAGGCCTGCCATAACCTGGCCCCTAACTCTTACCCGAGTTTGTGTCTAAAGACTTTGGTCCCAAACTCCTGATCCACCTGCCCTCCAGTATGGGGCCTCCAGAACCACATCACATAAGTGGGCCTGCTCTCCTGAGGAAATTCCGCCTGTCTCAGTTTTCCAAGCCCTCCAGATTAGCAGAAACCTGCAAGGCCCCTAAGCAGTCCATCAGCATTTGTCTCTGGATGTTGTCTCCAGGATAGCCGTGGATTGTAGGGTGGCTTCCGTGGCTATGGATGAGTCTCCCTCTCTGGGGATTTGGCCCAGCTCCCAAGAGTTTGGAGTCATTTTGTGGGAATGGTGGAGTCCTGTTGTCACCCTCAGGTGTCTCTCAAGAGAGGGATTCCAACGCAGAGCCCAAGGTACAGGCGACTCGAAAACTCGAACTCTTGTAAGGATTGGGAGCATAGGGGCTTGGCAAGCCCCATATGTGGGTTCTTGGTCCGGGCCCTGAGAGGCCTTACTTCGACATGGGGCTCATGCTGAGGGTCACAATGTGAGTTTGTGCCCAAGGTGGCACTCAAGTTTGGGCGTGGCCTCGGGGGCCATGAAGGTTTCTCCTACCCTGAAGGAGTGACTCCATGCCAACAGCAAGCTTTTCAGCCATGGGTAAGGAGGAGTTCTGATTTGTGCTTCAGGAACCCACCTGTGAGGGGATCTGATATAATGTCTAGGTTCAGATGTCTGAAAACCCAGGTTGGGAAGAGATGATGGCCTAAGGCCATGGTGTGTCCAATGTGCTGGGTGTGCGGCCAGCTGTCTCCTTGTCTATCGGGACATCTAGACTCAGCCTGTGTCAGACAGAGCATTAGTGCCCAAGGCAACCTCTCCTACTGGGGTGCGGTCGAGGCCTGAGCAGGGTGATCTTCATTTGGGGTTTCTGGAGAGCCCCATATGGCAAAGATTTTCTTCTGGTGGGCAGGCAGAGGGCTGCATTGTTGTTCCAGAATTCCCAGTCTGAAGGGCTTGTTTGCCAGCAGTGTGAGGAAGGAAGTCTGAAAACACAAGCTAGTGTTAGGTTTGGGGACTAGGGCATGGCAGGCCCACTCCGCAGAGGCTGAATCGAGATCTCCTACATGTGAAGTCAAGGCGAGTATCAAACGTTGCCTCAGGCTGGAGTTTGTGTCCATGATGGCCCCTTCCTGAAGGGGGTGGGGGCGCCATGAGGCCAGGGAGGTTTCTACACGCTGTGACTTGTGAGCTTCTCCAAACCTCAAGTTTTCCTTCTGCAGGACAGTTTAGTCATATTGGATGGTTCCAGGATGCCCCAAACGGAAAGACTCGAGAGCAGAGGTCTAAGCATGGATTCCTGGAAACGCCACCTCACATTATTATTGGCTGGTCGGGACAAGGCAGGCTCAATCTGCGGGCTACCCAGAGGGCTGAGTTGAAATGGACTCTCGTGAGGATGGGTCATAATGTGGGTATGTGTCTATGGAGACCTTGGAAGGTGCCGCTGGCTCAGGGGCCCTGCGGAATTCGCCTACCCGAAGGGTTTGATACAGCTCAAATAAGAAAGATCCCCATGTGGAGACGAGAGAGGTTCTCTTTGGTGCCTCACAGAAGCCCCAGATTCTGTTCTTCAAAACCAGTCCTCTGAGGGAAGAGACCTGGAAACAAAAGCTATGATTCAGATTAGGGCCTAGGGGCCTGTCCATTTCAATCTTCTGTCTCTGGGGACTCTGTTTGAATGTCTAAGTGGTGATAGTTACTCAGCTGGTGTCAGAGTGCCTCTCTTAGTCCAGGGAGGCCTACACTACCGGGATGGCCTCGGGGGCCTTGGAGGTTTCTCCTAGTCTGTAGCATTCTGGTCAAAGGATTGACAACGGTTTCCTTGGAAAGGACAGACACAGTCCTTCAGTGTGGCTCCAGAGCACCTAGCATGGAGTATGTGTGGGTCCGGGCTGTGGGAATAGAACTCTGAAAAAACAAACTCGGCTTAGGTGTGGCACCGAGGGTATGGCAGGCCAGATCGACAGACCGTGAGGGGAGCTCCTCAGCTTATGAAAAAAAGGACTAATGGGAGGCGGTCGCTCAGGCTTTTGTCTCTGGATGTTGTGTCCAGGATAGCCATGAATTTTAGGGGTGGCCTCAGGGGCTATGGACGAGTCTCCCTCTCTGGGAATTTGGCCCAGCTCCCAAGAGTTTGGGGTCATTTTGTGGGAAGGGTGGAATCCTGTTGTCTGGCTCAGGTATCTCTCCAAGAGAGGGATTCCAGAGCAGAGCCCCAGATATGAGCAACTGGAAAACTCGATTTCTGGTGAGGATTGGGAGCATAGGGGCTTGGCAAGCCCCATATGCCGGTTCTTGGTCCAGGCCCTGAGAGGACTTACTTCGACATGGGGCTCACGCTGACGGTCACAATGCGAGTTTGTGCCCAGTTCGGCACTCAAATTTGGGCATGGCCTCAGGGACTATGAATGTTTCTCCTACCCTGAAAGTGTGACTCCATGTCAACAGCAAGTTTTACAGCCATGGGGAAGGAGGAGTTCTTATTCAGTTTCCCCCATTGGCAGGGATTCCAGCAAAGGTCTCAGGAAAGGTGCCTGAATACCAAGAATGGGTAGAGTTGATTGACATGGACCATGGCCAGTCCCACATGCTAGAGATGGGGCCTGATCTCTGGCTTGCCGACCCTAGGTCAGGTTCTGTCAGGCTCTGTCTCAGGCTCTGTCAGACACAGCAGTAGTGGCCAGCGTAGCCTTTAAATTGGGGTTCCTTCGAGGGCAGAGAAGACTGATCCTCATGTGGAATTTCTTGGCTGAGTCACCATGCACTTCTACTTTCTATGGGGAAGGCAGAATGCTGCGTTTTGGCTCCAGAATTCCCTATTAAGAGCACTTGGACCAGTAGGGTGAGTATGGAATTGTCAACACGAACAACGGTTCAATTCAGTGCCAAGCAGAAGGCAGTGCCAATATGCAGCCGCTTATTCGAGACATCCAGCACCTGAGTAAGGACGGATGTCAGATGTTTGCTCATATTGGAGGTTGTGTCTATGATGACTGTCAAATGGAGGGGTTGCTTCAAGAGTCCATGGAGGATTTCCAACACTGAGGCTTGTGAGATGCTCCAAACAGCAAGGTTTCCTTCTACTGGACAGGTAGAGTTTGGTTTGTTTGCTGCAGGGTCCCCCATATGGAAAGTTTCTGTAGCAGAGCTCTCCCACCTACATGCCTGGAAGGCACACCTCCATTGACCATTGCAGCTGAGGAACATGGCAGTGTCATTCTGGTGAATCTGAGGCTAAGGACCAAGGCCTTGAGTTGACATGGAGTGTCATGAAGATGGGTTACAATGCTGGTTTCTTACCAGAGAGATCTTAGAATGTGCTGGTGGCTAAGGGGCCGAGCAAGATTCATCTACCCTGAGGGTTTGACACAGGTACAAGTGCAAGGTTTCCTTCTGGGGACAGGAGATGTTCTCTTGTGGAGCTCAGAGGTCACATGTTGTATCATAATTTGGTATTCTAGAACAGGGCCCTGAGGAAAGATGCCTAAAAACCTAATCTAGGGTTCTAATGAGGTCCTAGAGGCATGTCAGGTCCAATCTTCTGTCTCAGGACCATTGACTTGGATGTCTGCCTGGATAGAGGTGATCAGGGTGTTTCAGACTGCACATTTGCGTCTAGAGCAGCCTCCAATATTGGGGAGTACTCAGGGGACTTGCAGGTTTCTCCTAATATGGAGGGTTTGGGCAACTCTGACGGGCAGATTTTCCTTTGGGATGTCAGGCCGAGTCCTGTGGTATGGCTCGAGAGACCCCATCCTGGAGGGCATGTGAACCATGGTTTTGGGAGAGAAGTCTACAGACACAAACTCAGGTTAGGGTTAGTTGCGAGGTGAGCGCAGGCCCAATGCATAGACCTGGAGGGCAGCTCCTCAGGAACTGTAATTCAAGTAACCTGAAGGCGGTAGCACAGGCTATTATATCTGGATTGTCCAAGATGTCCAGGATTGTCCATTTGTCCAGGATGGCTTTGGAATGCAGGTGTGTTCTCATGGGTCCATGGTAGATTTTTCCTCTCTGAGGACAGATGCCTGAAAACCTAATCTAGGGTTCCAGTGGAGTCCTACAGGCATGTCAGGTTCAATCTTCTAAGGACGATTGACTTGGGTGTCTGCCTGGATTCGGGTGATCAGGGTGTTTCAGATTTCAGAATGCACATTTACGTCCAGAGCGGTCTCCAATTGGGGTGGGCTCAGGCGCCTTGCAGGTTTCTCCTAATCTAGAGGGTTTGGGCTACTGTGACGGGCACAGTTTCCTTGGGGATGGCAGGTACAGTCCTGGGTGTGGCTCCAGAGACCCCATTCTGGAGGGCATGTGAGCCATGGTTTTAGGAGAATAGTCTGGAGGGTTAGAGGTGAGGTGATTGCAGGTCCAATGCTTAGACCTAGAGGGCAGCTCGTCAGGAACTGTAAATCAGGTGACTCGAAGGTGGTAGTATAGGCTATTGTATCTGGATTGTGTTTCCACATTGGCCACAGAATGCAGGTATGGTCTCATGTGTCCATGGGAGATTTTTCCTCTCAAGGATCCTGGCAGTTTCCAATAGTTTGGTGTCTCTCTCAGGGAAGGGAAGAGTGCTGTTTTCCATCTTAAGGATGCCCAAAAACAGGGATTCCCGAGATGGGCTCTGGGTCTGGGTGCCTGGAGAATCCCACAAAGGGTTAGGATTTGGACCTAGGTGCATACCAGGCCTGCAATGCAGTTTCCTAGAGGTGCAACTGACAGTGTTTGTTTGAAAGCATTCTCAGGCTGAGGGTCACAATGCCTGCTTGTGCCCAGGGTGGCTGTCAGGAGTGGGCGTGGCTCATTGTCCATGCAGCTGACTCCCACTCTGTGGGTTGGACAATCAACTTAAGAGCCAGGTTTCCTGCCATGGGAATGAATAGTTCTCTATTGTGCTTCAGGTTACCCCATTGGCAGGGATTCCAGCAAAAGTCTGGGGACAGGTGCATGAATACGAAGGATGGGTAGAGATGAAGGACTTGGGCCATGGTCAGGACCACATGGTAGATATGGGGCCCACTGCCTGGGTGGCTGACACTAGGTCGGGGCTCATGGTCTGTCAGAAAGAGGACTAGTTGCCAGGACAGCCTATAAATCGGTGTTCCCTCGAGGGCTGAGAAGATTGATCCTCATGTGCAGTTTCTGGGCAGACTCACCAGGCCTTCTTCTTTCTATGGGGAAGGTAGAATGCTTGTTGTGATTCCAAAATTCCCTATCAAGAGTGCTTGGGGACCAGTAGGTTGAAGATGGAATTGTAAACACCACCTACTGTTCAATTTAGTGCCATGCGGAAGTGTTTCAGACTGTGCATCCAGAGTGGCCGCCAATATTGCCCATATTGGTGTGGGCTCAGGAGACTTGCAGGTTTCTCCTCATCTGGAATGTTTGGGCACCTGTGATGCACAAAGTTTCCATTGCGATGGCAGTCAAATTCCTGTGGTTTGGCTCCAGAGACCCCATCCCCTAGGGCATGTGACCCATGGCTTTGGCAGAGAAGTCTGCAAACACAAATTTGGGTTAGGTTTAGTGGCGAGGTCTTCATAGGCCCAATGCATAGACCTGAAGGGCATCTCGTCAGGAACGCTAATTAGGGTGAGTGGAAGGCTGTAGCACAGGCTTTTCTATCTGGATTGTGTGTCCAGGATGGCCTTGGAATGCAGGTTAGGGTTAGGGTTAGGTTTCTAGCCAGACTCACCAGGCACTGTGAGACCAGCCATGGCTCTAGTCCATCATCTCATGCTTTCAAACAAACCCTCTCAGTTGCACCACAAGGATCCTGCATTGCAGGCCCAAATCCTAACCCTTGGTGGGATTTTCCAGGTGCCCAGAACCAGAGCCCGTCTCTCGAATCCCTGCTTTGGGGGACCCCAAAATGGAAAACAGCACTCTTCCCTTCCCAGAAAAAGCCACCAAACTATAGGGAGCAGCCAGGATCCTTAGGGAGGAAAAATCTCCAATGGACCCATGAGACCGCTCCTGCATTCCGAGGCCATCCTGGACACATAATACAGATAGAAAAGCCTGTGCTACCGCCTTCTCATCACCCTAATTACAATTCCTGACGAGCTGACTGCCAGGCCTACCCATTGGGCCTGTGATCACCTCACAACTAGCCCTAACCCAAGTTTGTGTTTGCAGACATCTCTCCCAAAACCATGGCTCACATGCCCTCCAGGATGGGGTCTCTTGAGCCACACCACAGGACTGTGCCAGCCATCCCCAAAGAAACTGTGCCAATCACCATTGCCCAAATAGATTAGGAGAAACCTGTAAGGCCCCTGAGCCCACCCCAATAATGGCGGCCCCTCTGGGAACACATGTGCAGTATGAAACACCCTGATCATCTAAATCCAGGCAGACAGCCAACTCAATGTTCCTGAGTCAGAACATAGAACCTGACATACCCCTAAGACCTCATTGGTACCCTAGATTAGGTTTTCAGGAATCTGTCCTCAGGTGCCTGTTCTGGAATACCAACTTATGATACAACATGTGACCCCTGAGCCCCACAAGTGAACATCTCCTGTCCCCAGAAGGAAACCGTGCTCTTGGACCTGTGTCAGCCCCTCAGGGTAGACGAATCCTGCATGGACCCTTAGCCACCAGCACATTCTAAGATCTCCCTGGTAACAAACCAGCATTGTCGCCCATCTTCATGAGACTCCATGTCAACTCAAGGCCTTCACACTTCACCCAAGAGCCATCAGAACAAAACTGCCATGTTCCTTATCTGCAATGGTCAATGGAGGTGTGATTTCCAGGCATCCTTGCGGGATAGCTCTGCTACCCAGACGTTCCAATTGAGGGATCCTGGGGCAAACAATCCAGACTTCCCCTGCCCGGTAGAAGGAAATCTTGCAGTTTGGAGCATCTCACAAGCCCAGTTTGGAGCATCTCACAAGCCTCCATGGCTTCTTGAAGCCACCACTTGAGTTGTTGGTCATCATAGACACAAACTCCAGCGTGAACAAGCATCTGACATCCACCCTACTCAGGTGCTGTATATTCAAATCAGATGCTGCACTCAGGAACTGCTTTACGCTTGGCACTGAATTTACTGTACTTTGGATTTACAATTCCATTGTCATCCTACTGGTCCGCAAGACCTCCTGATCAGGAATTCTGGAGCCAAAATGCAGCATTCTGCCTGCTCCATAGAAAGAAGAAGGGCCAGGTGAATCTTCCCAGAAACTCAGGCTGAGGATCAATCTACTCAGCCCTTAAGGAAACCCCGATGTATAGACTGCCCTCACCATTAGTGCTCTGCCTGACAGAGCCTGAGCTTCGACCTAGTGTCAGCCACTTAGAATGCGGGGCCCATATCCAGCATGTGAGACTGGGCATGTCCAAGGGCCATCATCTCCATCCATCCTCGGTATTCAGGCATCTGTCACCAGACCTTTGCTGAAATCCCTGCCAATTGGCCAACCTGAAGCACAATAGAGAACCCCTCCTTCCCCATGGCAGGAATCCTGGTGTTGGGATGGGTGTCCAACCCTCAAAGTGGGAGCCAGTTTCATGGCCAAGTAGACAACGCCCACTCATGAGGGCCGCCTTGGGCACAAGCAGGCATTTTGACCCCCAGCCTGAGCATGATTTCAAACAAATGCTCTCAGTAGCACCACCAGGATCCCGCATTGCAGGCCTGGTACGCACGTAGGCCTAAATCTTAACACTTAGTGGGATTTTCCAGGCGCCCACACCCAGAGCCCATCTCTGGAATCCCTGTTTTGGGGCATCCCTAGAAAGGAAACAACACTCTTCCCTTCCCCGAGAAAACCACCAAACTACTGGAAGTCGCCAGGATCCTTGAGAGAAAAAATCTCCCATGGAACCGTGAGACCACACCTGCATTCTGAGCCCATCGTGGAAACACAATCCAGACACAAAAGCCTGTGCTACCACCTTCGAGTTACCTGATTTTCAGTTCCTGACGAGCTGCCCTCCAGGTCTATGCATTGTGCCTGCGATCACCTCGCTGCTAACCATAAACCAAGTATGTGTTTGCAGAAACTTCTCTCCCAAAACCATGGCTCACATGTCCTCCAAGATGGGGTCTATGGAGCCACACCATAAGACTGTGCCTGTCATCCCCAAGGAAACTGTGTCCGTCAGAGTTGCCCAAACCTTCCAGATTAGGAGAAACCTGCAAGGGCCCTGAGCCCACCCCATTTTGGAGGCCGCTCAGGACACAAATGCATAGTCTAAAACACCCTGATCACGTTCATCTAGGCAGACGCCCAAGTCAATGGTCCTGATCAGAAGTTTAAACCTGACATACTCTTAGGACTTCACTGGAACCCTAGATTAAGTTTTCGGATTTCTCTCTTCAGAGTCCTGTTCTAGAATACCAAGTTATGACACAAAATGTCATCCCTGAACCCCACAACAGTATCTCATTTCCCCAGAAGGAAACCGTGCTCTTGGAAATGTGTCAAAACCTCAGGGTAGATAAATCCTGCTCGGCCCCATAGCCATCAGCACATTCTAAGATCTCCCCAGTAGCAAAATAGAATTGAGACCAATCTTCTTTAGACTCCATGTGAACTCAAGGCCTTACTATTTTTCCCCAGAGCCACCAGAACAAATCTGCCATGCTCCTCAGCTGCAAAAGTTATGGAGGTGTGCTTTCCAGATATCCATGAGGGAGTGCTTTGATACTCTGATACCCAAACTTTCCACATGGGGAACACTGGAGCAAACAAACCAGACTCCCTCTGTCCAGTAGAAGGAAACCTTGCTGTTTGGTACATCTCACAAGCCCCAGCATGGGAAATCCTCCATGGCCTCTTGACACCACCCCTCAATTTGTCAGTCATCATAGACACAAAATCCAGTGTGAGCAAACATCTGACATCCGTCCTTACTCAGGTGGTGGGTATTCGAATCAGACACAGCAAACTGGAACTGCCTTTCACTTGTCACTGAATTGAAAAGTAGCTAGGCATTACAATTCCATCCCCACCCTACTTGTCTGCAAGCCTTCTTGATAGGGAATTCTGGAGCCACAATGCCGCATTCTGACTTCCCTATAAAAAGAAGGGCCTGGTGAGTCTGCCTAGAAACTGAGCTGAGGATCAATATACTCGGCCATCGAGGGTACGCCAATTTATAAGTTGCTCTGGCCACTAGTGCTGTGTTTGACAGAGCCTGAGCCCCAAAACAGTGTCAGCCACCCAAAGAGCGGGCCTCATATCTAGCATGTGGAACTGGCCATGGCCCAAGTCCGTCATCTCTACCCATCCTTGGTATTCAGGCACCTCTCCTCAGACCTTTGCTGGAATCTCTGCCAATAGGGGAACCTGAAGCACAATATGGCAGGAAACCTGGCTCTTGAGATGGGTGTCCAACTCTCAAAGTGGGATCCAGCTACATGTCCAATGAGACAATGCCCACTCTTGAAGGCCGCCCTGGACACAAACAGGCATTGTGAACCTCAGCCATAGCATGCTTTCAAACAAGCCCTCTTAGCTGCACCTCCAGCATCGTGCATTTCAGGCCTGGTACGCCCATAGGCTTAAATCCTAACCCTTGTTGAGATTTTCAAGGACCCAGACCCAGACCCAGACCCAGAGTCTCTTGAACCCCTGTTTCGGGGCACCCCTAGGATGGAAAACAACACTCTTCCCTTCCCCGACAAAGCCACCAAATTATTGGAAGCCACCAGGATCCTTAGAGAGATAAAATCTCCCATGCAACCATGAGACCACACCTGCATTCTGAGGCCACCCTGGACACAATCCAGATACAAAAGCCTGTGCTACCGTCTTCAAGTTACCCGATTTACAATTCTTAACGAAATGCCCTCCAGGTATATGCATTGGGCTTGCAATCACCTTGCCACTAACACTAACCTGAGTTTGTGTTTGCAGACTTCTCTCCCAAAACCAAACCTCACAAGCCCTCCAGGAGAGGGTCTCTGGAGCCACACCACAAGACTGTGCCGCCTTCCACAAGGAAAATATGCCAGCCACAGTTACTCAAACCCACCATATTAGGAGAAGCCTGCAAGGCCCCTGAGACCACCCCAATACTGGAGGCTGCTCTGGATGCAAATGCACATTCTGTAACACCCTGATCACCTCCATCCAGACAGACACCCATGTCAAAGGTCCTGAGTCAGAAGATTGAACCTGACATGCCCCGAGGACTTCATTGGAACCCTAGATTAGGTTTTCAGGCATCTGTTCACAGAGGCCTGTTCTGGAGTGCCAACGTATGATACAACATGTGGTCCCTGACCCCCACAACAAAACATCTCCTGTCCCCAGAGGAAGCCGTGCACTTGGACCTGTTTCAAACCCTTGGGTAGATGAATCCTTCACAGCCCCTTAGCCACCAGCACATTCTGAGATCGCCCTGGCAACAAACCAGCATTGTGACCCATCTTCATGAGACTCCATGTCAACTCAAGGCCTTGGTACTTCACCCCAGATCCAGCAGAATGAACCTGCCAACGTTCCTCATCTGCAATGGTCAATGGAGCTGTGCGTTCCAGGCAAACGTGCGTGAGTGCTCGGCTACACAAGCTTTCCACATGGGGGATCCTGGAACAAGCAAAGCAGACTCCCGCTGTCCCGTAGAAGGAAACCTTGCTATTTGGCACCTCTCACAAGCCCCAGCGTGGGAAATCCTCCATGGCCTCATGACGCCACCCCTCCTTTTGTGGTCATGATAGACACAAACTCCAGCGTGAACAAACATCTGACATCTGCCCTTTCTCAGTTGCTGGATATTCTAATCAACCGCTGAACACTGGAACTGCCTTTCACTTGGCACTGAATTTAACCGTAGCTTGTGTTGACAATTCCATCCTCACCATCCTGGTCCCCAAGCACTTTTGATTGGGAATTCTGAAGCCACAATGCTCATTCTTCCATCCCAATAGAAAGAAGAAGGGCCTCGTGAGGCTTCCCAGAAACTCCACATGAGGATAAATCTACTCATGTTTTGAGGGAACCCTGATATAGGCTGCACTGGGCACTAGTGCTGTGTCTGACAGAGTCTGAGCCCTGACCTCCTGTCAGCCACCCAGAGGGCGGGGACCATATCCTCATGTGACACCAGCCATGGCCCAGGGCCATCATCTCTACCCATCCATGGTATTCAGGCATCTCTCCCCAGACCTTTGCTGGAATCCCTATCAATGGGGGAACCTGAAGCACAATACATAACCCCTCCTTCCCCATGGCAGGAACATTGGCTGTTGGGATGGCTGTCCAACCCACAAAGTGGGAGCCAGCTGTACCCTAATGAGAGCACGCCCACTCCTGATGGTCACCTTGGGCACAAACAGGCATTGTGACCCTCACCTTGAGCATGCTTTCAAACAAGGCCTCTCCAGGCTTTTCAAACAAGCCCTCTCCAGGCACCACCAGGATCCCACATTGCAGGCCTGGAATGCCCATAGGCCCAAATCCTAACCCTTGATGGGATTTCAAGGCACCAGACCCTGAGCCCATCTCTGGAATCCCTGTTTTAGGGCACACCAAAGATGGAAAACAGCACTCTTCTCTTCCCCGAAAAAGCCACAAACTATGCGGAGCAGCCAGGATCCTTAGAGAAGAAAAATCTCCCATGGACGCAGGAGACCACACCTGAATTACGAGGTTATCCTGGACACACAATCCAGATAGAAAAGCCTGTGCTACGCCGTCCATTCACCCTAATTACATTTCCTGACGAGCGTCCCTCCAGGTCTACGAATTGGGTCTGCGATCACCTCGCCACTAACCATAACCCGAAATTATGTTTGCAGACTTCTCTCCCAAAATCATGTGTCACATGCCCTCCAGGATGTGGTCTTTGGGGCCACACCAAAGACCTGTGTGTTCCATCCCCAAGGAAACTGTGACCATCACAGTTGCCCAAACCTTCCCCATTAGGAAAACCCTGCAAGGCCCCTGAGCCCAACCACATGTTGGTGGGCGCTCTGGACACAAATGTGCACTCTGAAATACCCTGATCACCTACATCCAGGAAGACAGCCAAGTCAGTGGTCCTGAGTCAGAAGATTGAAACTTACATGCCCCTAGTACCTCACTGGAACCCTAGATTAGATTTTCAGGCATCTGTCCTCAGAGACCTGTTCTGGAATAAAAACTTATGATACAACATGTGGTCTTTGAGCCACACAACAGAACATCTCCTGTCCCCAGAAGGAAACCATGCCCTTCGACCTGTGCCAAAACCTCAGGTTCGGAGAATCCAGCACGACACCTTAACCACCAGCACATTCTAAGATCTCCTTGGTAACAAACCAGCATTGTGGCCTATCTGCAAGAGATTCCATTTCAAATGCAAGGCCTTGGTCCTTCTCCCCAGAGCCACCAGAACGAACCTGCCACGGTCCTCTGCTGCAATGGTCAATGGTGGTGTGCTTTCCAGGCATCCATGTGGGGGAGCTCTGCTACCAAAACTTTCCACATGGGGACCCTGGAGCAAGCAAACCAGACTCCATCTTTCTAGGAGAAGGTAACCTTGCTGTTTGTCACAAGCCTCAACATGGTAAATCCGCCATGGCCTCTTGATGCCACCCCTCCATTTGTCAGTCATCATAGTTACAAACGCCAGTGTGAGCAAACATCTAACATCGGCTCTTACTCAGGTGATCAATATCTCGAATCAGCCACTGCACATTGGAACTGCCTTCTGCTTTGCACTGAAAGGAACCATAGATTGTGTTTACAATTCCATCCTCACCCGACTGGTCCCCAAGACCACTTGATAGGTAATTCTAGAGCCACAATGCAGCATTCTGCCTTCTCCATAGAAAGAAGTGCCTGGGGAGCCTGCCCAGAAACACCACATGAGGATCAATCTGCTGGGCCCTCGAGGGAACCCCGATTTATAGGCTTCCCTGACTCTAGTGTTGTGTCTGACAGACCCTGAGCCCCAGCCTAGTGTCAGACACCCAGAAAGCGGGCACCATATCTAGCATATGGGACCGACCATGGCCCAAGTCCATCAAGTTTACTGATCCTTGGTATTCAGGCACCTGTCCCCAGACCTTTGCTGGAATCCCTGCCAATGGTGGAACCTGAAGCACAATAGATAATTCCTCCTTCCCCGTGACAGGAAGTCTGGCTGTTGGGATGGGTGTCCAACCCTCAAATTTGGAGCCAGCTACATGGCCAATGGACCACGCCCACTCCTGAGGGCCACCCTGGGCACAAACATTGTATCCCTCAGCTTGAGCATCCTTTCAAACAAGCCCTCTCAGTTGCACCACCAGGATCCCACATTGGAGGCCTGGTACGCCCCTAGGCCAAAATCTTAAACCTTAGTGAGATTTTCCAGGTGCCCAGAACCAAAGCCCGTCTCAGGAATCCCTATTTTGGGGCACCCCTAAGATGGAAAACATCACTCTTCTCTTCCCCAAAACAGCCAACAAACTATGGAGAGCCACCAGGATCCTAAGTGAGCTAAAGTCTCCCTTGGACCCATAAGACCAATCCTGCGTTCCGCGGGCATCCAGGACACGCAACCCAGATAAAAAAAAACCTGTGCTACCCTCTTCCCATCACCCTAATTACAGGTCCTCACGAGCTACCCTCCAGGTCTATGCATTGGGCCTGCGATACCTCGTCACTAACGCTAACCGGAATTTGTTTTTGCAGACTTCTCTCTCAAAACCATGGCTCACATGCCCTCCAGGACAGGGTCTCTGGATCTACAGAGTCTGTGTCTGTGGACTGTGTCTGCCATCCAAAAGGAAAATGTGCCCATCAAAGTTGCCCGAACTATCCACATTAGGAGAAACCGGTAAGGCCCCTGAGCCCGCCCCAATACTGGCAGCCTCTCTGAACACTAATGCACTGACTGAAACACCCTGATTACCTATATCAGGAAGACACCCAAGTCAATGATCCTGAGTCAGATGATTGAACCTGACATGCCCCTAGAACCTTGTTGAAAACCTAGATTAGGCTTTCAGGCATCTGTCCTCAGAGGCCTGTTCTGGAATAACATCTTATGATATAATATGTGGTCCCGAGCCACACAGCAGAACACCCCTGTCCCCACAAGGAAACCGTGCCCTTCGTCCTGTGTCAAACCCTCAGGGTGGGAGAATCCTGCATTGCCCCTTAGCCACCAGCACATTTTCAGATCCCCCTGTTAACCTACTAGTATTGTGACCCATCTACAAGAGATTCCATGTCAACTCAAGGCCTTGGTTCTTCGCCCAAGAGCCACCAGAACGAACCTGCCATGTTCCTCAGCAGCAATGGTCAGTGGAGGTGTGCTTTCCAGGCATCCATGCGGGAGAGCTCTGCTACCCATACTTTTCACATGAGGTACCCTGGAGCAAAAAACCAGACTCCACCTGTCCAGGAGGAAAAAGAACCTTGCTGTTTGTAGCATCTCACAGGCATCAGCGCTTGGAATCCTCCATAGCCTCATGACGCCACTTCTCCATTTGTTGGTCATCATAGACACAGACTCCGGTGTGAGTAAACATCTGACATCCGCCCTTACTCAGGTGGTGGATAATTCATTCGCTGGCCATCATAGAAACAAACTCCAGTGTAAGCACACATCTAACTTTCGCCCATACTCCATTGCTGGAGATCTCGAAACAACTGCTGCACATTGGAACGGCTATGTGCTCGGCACTGAGCTTAGCCGTAGCTTGTGTTTTAAGACTTCCGTCCTCACACTCCTCGCATGCATACCCTCCATATTGGAAATTTGGGAGACACAATGCAGTCTTCTGCCTGCCGACGAGAAAGAAGAAGGGCCCTATGGGTCTGCGCAGAAACCCACATGAGATCCACATGCACATCCCTCTATGGCACCTCATAGGCCACCCTGTGCACTAATGCTCTGTCTGACACAGCCCGAGCCCTGACCTCCAGTCAGCCACCCAGATAGCGGGCCGCATATTCTGCAGTTGTGATCTGCCCTGACCTGAATCCTTCATCTCTAACCAACTCAGGTATTCAGCTACCTGTCCCAGAATATAGCTCAAATTCCTGTCCATGGGGGACCCTGAAGCACAAGAGTACTCCCCCTTCCCCATGGCAGGAAAACTAAATGTTAAGATTGTTGTCCAACCCTCAGATTGGGATCCAGGTGCATGGAACAAGAGACAATATCCACTCAGGTGGGAAGCTGGGCACAAACAGGCATTGTGACCCTCACCCTGAGACTCATTTCCAACAATTCCCCACAGGAGCTGGACCAGGACCCCACTGAGCGGGCCTGTCATGCCCCTAGGCACAAATCCTAAGCCCTGGTGAGGTTATCCAGGCACCAGGACCCAGAACCCCTCTCTGGAATCACTGTTTTACAGGAACCATGACACTGTAACTGTGCTCTCTCCTTCCCCCAGTAAGACACCAAACTCTTGGGTGCCAGGCAGAATTGCCAGATAGAAAGAATCTCCCATGGACAAAGGTAGACATCCCTACATTCCATGGCCATCCTATACACAATCCAGACAGAAAAATCGTTGTTCCTGCCTCCCAGCAGCCCGAATTTCAAATACCAAGGAGCTGCCTTCAGGATCCGCATATCGGGAATGCCATTATCTCACCCCTAACTCTTAGCCGAGTTTGTGTCTGAAGACTTTGGTCCCAGATCCCTGAACCACATGCCCTACAGGATGGGGCCTCAAGAACCACACCACCTCACTGGGCTTGCTTTCTGGAGGAAACTTTGCCCATTTCAGTTGCCTAAACCCTCCAGATTTGGAGAAACCTGCAAGGCCCCTGAGCCCACCCCAATTTCATAGGCCGCTCTGGAAATAATGCACAGTCTGACACAGCCTCAGCACCTACCTCCAGGAAGACACGCAGGTCAAAGGCCCTGAGTCCGAAGGTTGAACCTGACATGCCCGTAGGACCTCATCGGAAACCTAGGTTAGGATTTCAGGCCTCAGTGCCCAGAGGCCTATTCTTGAAATGCAACATAATGTCCGACATGTGGACCCTGAGCCATACCAGAGAACCCATCCTGTCCCGAGAAGGAAGTCTGAATCCTGGGAACTGGGTCTAACCCTCAGGTAGGAGAATCCTGCATCACCACAAGTTCTACCACCAAATTCTAAGGTCTCCGTGGACACCAAGAAGCATTGTGACCCATAAGACTGAGAACATCCGTCAACTTAGATTACTTGGAACTTGGAACCAGAACCAGCGGATCAAGCCTGCCTTGTTCCTCAGCTGCTCCTCAGCTGCAATGATAGCGTGAGGTGGGCTTCCCAGGCCTCCATTCAGAGAGCTCTACTATCGAATCTTCCCATATGAGGGATGTTGGAGGGCTCTAAGCGGACTTCCCCTGTCCCGCAGTAGGACACCTTGCTGTTTGGAGCAGCTCAAAAGGTCCTTCTTGGGAAAACCTTCAAGGATTCTCGAAGCCACCCCATCATTCATTGGCCATCATAGATACAAACTCCAGCGTGAGCAGACATCTGATCCTCGTCCATACTCAGGTGCTGGAGATCTCGAAACAACTGCTGCACATTGGAAAGGCCATGTGCTCGGCACTGAGCTTATCTGTGGCCTGTGTTTTCAGACTTCCATCCTCACACTCCTCGCCAAAAAGTCCTCCACATTGGGAATTCTGGAACCACAACGCAGCTTTCTGCCTGCCCACCAGAAAGAAGAAGTGTCCTATGGGTCTTCGCAGAAACCCCACATGAGGATCCACCTGCACGGCCCTCAACGGCACCCCAATATCATGTGCCACCCTCTGCACGAATGCTCTGTCTGACACAGCTCGAGCCCCTATCTCCTGTCAGCCACCCAGATAGCGGGCCCCATCTCCAGCAGGTGGGTCCAGCCTTGGCCCGAGGCCTTCATTTCGAACCAACCTGGGTATTCAGGTACCTATCCCAGAACTTAGCTCAAATCCCTGCCTATAGGGGACCCTGAAACACAAAAGAGTACTCCTTCCCAATGGCCAGAAAACTGAATGTTAAGATGGTTGTCCAACCTTCAGAGTGTGAGACAAGTGCATGGCCCATGAGACCATGCACACTCAGGATGGACAGCAGGGCACAAACGGGCCTTGCGACCCTTAGCCTGAGAACCTCTTCAAACAAGCCCACTCAGGTACTGGACCAGGAGCCCACAGAGCGGGCCTCTCATGCCCGTAGGCCAAAATCCTATGCCTTGGTTGGGTTATCCAGTAACCTGGACCCAGTACCCATCTCTGGAATCCCTGTTTGGACCGGACCCCTGATTCGGAAAATAGCGTTTTCCTCTTCCCTAGAAAGACATCAAAATCTTGTGTGCTGGGCAGAATCCCCATATAGGAAGAATATCCCATGGACCCATGAGGTCACCCTTTCATTTTGTGGCCATCCTAGACACACAATCCATTCAGAAAAGCCTGTGCTCCTGCCTCCCAACTGCACGAATTTCAAATCCCAAGGATCTGCCCTCAGGGTCTGCAGATCGGGAATGCCATCACCTCGCCCCTAACTCTTACCCGAGTTTGTGTCTGAAGATTTTGGTCCCAAAGCCCTGAACCACATGCCCTCCAGGATGGGGCCTCCATAATCAGCACATCAGTGGGCCTGCTCTCTGAGGAAATTCTGCCCATCTCAGTTTCCCAAGCCCTCCACAAAAGGAGAAAACTGCAAGGCTCCTGAGCCCACCCCAATTTCATAGGCTGCTCTGGAGAAAATGCAGTCTGACACAGCCTCAGCACCTAACTCCAGGAAGACACGCAGATCAATGGCCCTGAGTCCAAGGATTGAACCTGCCATGCCCCTAGGACCTCACTGGAAACTTAGGTTACGTTTTCAGGCCTCTGTCCCCTGAGGCCTGTTGTGGAAAACCAACATGTGGACCGACATGTGGTGCATGATCCAAACAAGAGAACCCCTCCTGTCCCAAGAAGGAAACCTGGCTCCTAGGAACTGGGTCTAACCCTCAGGTAAGAGAACCCTGCATGGCCCCAGAGCCACCACAACATACTATTGTCTCCCTAGACACCAAGAAGCATTGGGAACCATTAGACTGAGAACTTCCGTCAATGAAAATCATTTGGAACTTGGAATCAGAGCCAGCGGATCAAGCCTGCCCTGTTCCTCGCCTTCAATGGTAACACTAGATGGGCTTTCCAGGCTTCCATTCAGAGAGCTCTGCTATCAAATCTTTCCATATGGGGGAACCTGGAGCCCTCTAAGCTGACTACCTCTATCCTGCAGTAGGATACCTTGGTGTTTGGAGCAGCTCTCAAGCTCAAGCTTAGGAAAACCTCCAAGGCTTTTTGAGGCTACCCTACCATTCATTGGCCATCATGGATACAAATTCCAGCGTGAGCAGACATCTGACCCTTGCCCATACTCAGGTGCTGGAGATCTCGAAACATCTGCTGCACATTGGAAAGGCCATGTGCTCAGCACTGAACTTAAGCGTAGCTTGTGTTTTCAGACTTCTTTTTTTTAAGATTTTATTTATTTGACAGAGAGAGATCAAATGTAGGCAGAGAGGCAGACAGAGAGAGAGAGAGAGAGAAGGAAGCAGGCTCCCTGCTGAGCAGAGAGGCCGATGTGGGACTCGATCCCAGGACCCTGAGATCATGACCTGAGCCGAAGGCAGCGGCTTAACCCACTAAGCCACCCAGGCGCCCGTGTTTTCAGACTTCTGTCCTCACACTTCTCGCCTCCAATCCCTCCATACTGGGAAATCTGGAGCCACAATGCAGCCTTCTGCCTGCCCACCAGAAAGAAAAAGTGCCATATGGGTCTACGCAGACCCCACATGAGCATCCAGCTGCATGGCTCTCAATGGTACCCCAGTATCCTAGACAGCCCTCTGCACGAATGGTCTGTCTGTCACAGCTCGAGCCCCGACCTCCTATCAGCCACCTAGGCAGAGGACCCCATATCCTGCAGGTGGGTACTGCCTTGGCCCAAGGCCGTCATCTCAAAGCAACCTGGGTATTCAGGTATCTGTCCCAGACCTTAGCTCAAATTCCTGCCCGTGGGGGATCCTGAAACACAAAAGAGTATTTCTCCTTCCCCATGGTAGGAAAATGAATGTTGAGATGGCTGCCAAGCCTCAGAGTGGGAGCCAGGTGCATGGCCCAGTAGACCACGCCCACTCCGTATGGGCATCTGGGCACAAAGAGGCATTGTGACCCTCAGCCTGAGACCCTCTTCAAACAAGGTCACTTGGGAACTGGACCAGGAGCCCACAGAGCAGACCTCTCATGCCCATAAGCCCAACTCCTAAGCCTTATTTGGGTTTTCCAGGCACCTGGACCAGTACGCATCTCTGAAATCCCTGTTTGGACAAAACCTCTGTGATGGAAAACAGCATTTTCCTCTTCCCCAGAAAAACATCAAACTCTTGGGTCCTGGGCATAATCCCCAGAGAGGTAGAATCTCCCATGGACTCATGAGGTCACCCCACCATACTGTGGCCATCTTAGACACACAATCCTTACAGAAAATCCTGTGCTCCTGCTTCCCAGCCACCTGAATTTCAAATCCCGAGCAACTGCCCACAGTTGTCTGCAGATCATGCCTGCTATAAACTCACCACTAACTATTACCCGAGTTTTTGTCTGAAGACTTTGGTCCCAAAGCCCTTATCCATAAGCCATCCAAGATGGGGCCTCCAGAACCACAGCACATCACTGGGCCTGCTCTCCCGAGGAAACTCTGCCCGTCTCAGTTTCCCCAAACCTCCAGATTAGGAGAAAACAGCAAGGCTCCTGCATCCACCCCAATTTCATAGGCCACTCTGGAAAAAAATGCACAGTCTGACACAGCCTCATCGCCTACCTCCAGGAAGACACGCAGGTCAATGGCACTGAGTCCGAAGATTGAATCTGCCATGGCCCTAGGACATCATCTGAACCCTAGCTTAGGTTTTGAGGCCTCTTTCCCCAGAGGCCTGTGCTGGAAATTCATCATATGGTCCAACCTGTGGCCTGTGAGCCATACAAGAGAACCCCTCCTGTCCTTAGAAGTAAACCTGGCTCCTGGGAACTGGGTATAACCCTCAGGATAGAGAATCCTGCATGGCCCAAGAGCCACTGCCACATTCTAAGGTCTCCCTGGACACTAAGCATTGGGACCCTTTAGACAGAACTTCCGTCAATGCAGATCACTTGGAACTTGGAAACAGAGCCATAGAATCAAGCCTGCCCTGTTCCTCGGCTGCAATATTAACATGAGATGGGCTACCCAGGCCTCCATTCAGAGAGCTCTGCTATCAAATCTTCCATATGGGGGACCCTGGAGCCCTTGAAGTGGACTTACCCTGTCCCACAGTAGGACACCTTGCTGTTTGGAGCAACTCACAAGCTCCAGCTTGGGAAAACCTCCAAGGCTTCTAGAGGCCACCCCACCATTCGTTGGTCATCATGGATACAAACTCCAGCCTCAACAGACATCTGATCCTCGCCTATACTCAAGGTGCTGGAGATCTCGAAACAACTGCTGTACATTGGAACAGCCATGAGCTGTTTTTATTCTGGTGGGCAGGAAGAGTGCTTCGTTTTGGCCCTAGACTTCCCAATCGGGAAGGCTTGTGGACCAGGACTGTGAGGACGGAAATCTGAAAACACAAGCTAGGTTGAGGTTCAGGGCCAAGGGCATGGCAGGCCCACTCTGTAGAGACTGAACCGAAATCTCCTGCATCTGAAGTCAGGGTGAGGATCAGACGTTAGCTGAGGGTGGAGTGTGTGTCCATGATGGCACCTTCATGAAGCGGGAGCCTCATGAAGCCAAGGAGATTTTCCCACGCTGAGTTTGTGCGTTGCCCCAAACAACCAAGTTTCCTTTTGTGGGACAGTCGAGTCCTGTTGGATGGCTCCGGGAAGTCTCATATGGAAGTACTGGAGAGCAGGGTTCAAAGGATGGATGCCTGTACAGCATACCTCACATTCCAATTAGCTATTAGTGACAAAACATGTTTGATCTGCTGGCTCTGGGCCGAGATACCCAGGCTGCTGAGTTGAAATGAACTCTCCTGAGGATGGGTCATAATGAGGGCTTGTGTCCATGGAGACCTTGGAATGTGCTGGTGGTTCAGAGACCCTGCAGAATTCGCCTACCCGAAGGTTTAATACAGCTCCAGTAAGGAAGTTCCCCATGTGGGGATACGAGAGGTTCGTTTTGGTGCCTTAGAAAAGTCCCATATGCTGGTCTTCAAAACCAGTCCTCTGAGGAGAGACAATTGGAAACCAAAGCTAGGGTTCAGAATAAGGCCTAGGGGCCTGTTCATTTCGATCTTCTGTCTCTGGGGACACTGTCTGAGTGCCTAAGTGGAGAGAGTTTCTCAGCTGGTGTCAGCATGCCCTCTTAGTCCAGTGTGGCCTACACTATTGGGATGGCCTCAGGGGCCTTGGAGGTTTCTCCTAATCTGTAGGGTTGTGGTCAATGGATTGGGAACAGTTTCCTTGGAGAGGGCAGGCACAGTCCTTCGGTGTGGCTCCAGAGGCCCTAGCCTGGAAGGTGTGTGGATCAGGGCTGTGGGCACAGAAGTCTCAAAACACAAACTCAGCTTAGGTGTGGCACCGAGGGTATCGCAGGCCGGATTGACAGACCATGAGGGGAGCTCCTCCTCTTGTGAAATAAGGGCGAGTGGGAGGCAGTCCCTCAGACGTTTCTCTCTGGATGTTGTGTCCAGGATAGCCGTGGATTGTAGGGATGGCCTCAGGGACTATGGACGATTATCCCTCTCTGGGGATCTGGCCCAGCTCCCAAGACTTTGGGGTCATTTTGTGGGAAGGGTGGAGTCCTGTTGTCTGCCTCAGGTGTCTCTCCACGAGAGGGATTCCAGAACAGAACCCCAGGTACGGGCGACTGGAAAACTCCAACTCTGGTGAGGATTGGGCGCAGAAGGGCTTGGCAAGCCCCTTATGGGGGCTCTTGATCCAGGCCCTGAGAGGCCTTACTTCGACATGAGGCTCATGTTGAGGGTCACAATGTGAGTTTGTGACCAAGGCGGCACTTAAATTTGGGCAGAGCCTCAAGGACCATGAAGGTTTCTCCTACACTGAAGGTGTGACTCCATGCCAACAGAAAGCTTTACAGCCATGGGGAAGGAGGAGTTCTGATTTGGGTTTCAGGTACCCACCTGTGCAGGGATTTGATATAATGTCTAGGTTCAGATGTCTGAAAACCCAGGTTGGGAAGAGATGACGGCCTAAGGCCATGGCGTGGTGCCTGATGTGCTGGGTATGCGGCCAGCTGTCTCCTTGTCTGTTGGGACGTCTGGCCTCAAGCTGAGTCAGATAGAGCATTTGTGCCCAGGGCAGCCTATCCAACTGCGGTGCGGTTGAGGCCCGAACATGCTGATCCTCATTTGGGGTTTTTGGAGAGCCCCATAGGGCAACATTTTTCTTCTGGTGGGCAGGGAGAGGGCTGCTGTGTGGTTCTGGAATTCCCAGTCTGGAGGGCTTGTTTGCCAGGAGTGTGAGGAATGAAGTCTTAAAACACAAGCTAGCATTAGGTTTGGGTCCGAGGGCATGGCAGGTCCACTCTGCAGAGGCTGAATCGAGATCTCCTACATCTGGGGTCAGGGTGAGTATCAGACATTGCCTCACTTGAGGATAGGGCTCATGCTGATGGTCACAACCTGTGTTTTTGCCCAACGGGTTCCTCAAGCATGGACCGGGCCTCATGGGCCATGCTAGTGTCTTCAAAACTGAACTTTGGACAACATGAAAACCACAAGGTTTTTTTCCATGGGGAAGGAGGAGTTCTGATTTCTGCATCACGTTCACCCTTGTGCAGTGATTGGAGATAAGGTCTAGGTCCTGAAGCCTGAAAACTGAAATTGGGAAAAGATGATGACCTAAGGCCATGGAGGGTCCAATGTGCTCAGTGTGTGGCCAAATGTGTGGGTGACGGTCGGGAGGAGTAGGCTCATCCTGTGTCAGACAGGATAATAGTGCCCAGGGTAGACTGTATAATTGGGTTAAAGTCATGTGGCAGGCAGGTGGATCCTCATTTGTGCTGTTTCCAGTCTCCTATGAGAGAAGAATTAAGCACAAACAAGTCAGCCGCAAAAGACTGGGAGCAGGGGACAACAGTCGACAAGGACTGCTGCCACAAGCAACTCCACAGTCTAACTTTTATTGGATAGAAAGAAACAACAGCCATCAGTTGGATTGATGAAGGTCAAACGTTAATCCCATCTTGCAGACAAGCAAGGAGGAGGATAAAGTTTATAGTTAAACAAGCACATTCAAGGGACTCGTCTAACTAACAACAGGCACTTCTGGGAAGAGAAAGGAGCGATTATGGAAAAGGCAGTTTTCCTCCCACCCTGAGCTGACTTGGCTCCCGGGTGCTTGGCTTCCCTTAAGCAGGCGGCCTTCCACCCTGGGTGGGCCGGGCGTTCCTGGCTGTCCGGCTTCTGTGAAGGGGCGGCCTTCCGCCCTGAGCAAGCCAGGTATCCCCAGCTGCCCAGCTTCTGTGAAGGGGCGGTGTTCTGCCCCGAGTGAGCCGGGCATCCTCAGCTGCCCAGCTTCACATTCATATATCATCCTTCTGTCCAAAGACCTGTTGCCAGTATATGTATGTCTTAAGTGATATCTAAATGTGCTTGGCAACTAGTAAAATCGTTCAGGGGTTACAGTTTAAGTAATAAATTGTTCCGAGGGGCAGCAGCATTTCCCCCCTTTTGTTTGTGAAGAAGTAGAAAAGGTGATTTTGCAGCTTCTTGATTTTTCAGTCGTTGATGGGATTTTCGCATGTTTCTGAGGACTAAGCATAAAAAGATTATAGCAATAAGTGGAATAATTATTCCACCTATAACACCGAGACCAGTTTGCGTGATCCAAGTAGAAGGGTTTAAATCAGACAGAATATGATTAATTCTTTGAGTAAAACTCACTCCTGGAATGGATTGTAATGATGAGTGAGTAATACTTAGAGTCGTATCTTGAAGTTGTTTAATATCTCGGGTTAGATTATTACCATAATGGTTAGTAATATGTCGGCGAATATTGCTTCAAGATACTTCTGGTTCATTATAGGCATGGGGTGTAACACAGAAAGAAGAAACATTCCAATCACATAAAATATGAAGTCTAAGCTTTATATTATAAAGATCATCTCCTATATATATCATGACTGTTTCTAAATCAGAGACACGTTCATCTGATTTTTGATTTATGAACGTTTGTTGATTCCAGGTCTTGCTAGCATTCTCATGCCACTTCTGTACATATTTTGTAGTTTGTACAGTTTGATTCAAGGCCATTCCTGCAGCTATAATTCCTAGAATAGGTGTTATAAGTAACCCAACAAATATTTTTGTTCTATGGACCCAGTTTTTCAATACTGTTAAAAGTTTATGTACATCTGGAGAGCTTTCCCAAACATGCCTATTCTTCTTCTAGCTATGAGAATGATAGAATTGTCTTTATAAACATTCTTATCTACACAGGTGAACATCATACAGTTTAGACAGTCTATTTCTCTATTACTATGAATAAAAGTCATTTTTTAATAACAAAAAACACAGGAGTCTCTAACACAAGCTTTTACCTATTCTTCATCCATAGGGAAAAAAGAAAATGCATACTTATTAGACTGATAAATGTAAGAGCAATTCCAAACTCTTACATGACTTAAAACGGTAGTGACCTTCCATAAATTCTTTTGTCTTTTATGATAATCAACAAAAGGCGATAGCATAGGAAGTCCTTGCCCAAGCCACACCAGAGGTGCATCTCCTGAAGCTAAGGGTTGCGGTAAAATGGGATCATCCAAAACTTGCCATATTAACTTGAGATGAGGGGAACAGGGTCCCCCAGTGTAATTGGTGACTGCCATCCCCTTAGGGGACCAGTCCCATACAATTCCATAGGAATCATTAATAACAATACTGGGGTGAGAAGCTCTACAATCCTTTCATAAAGGGCGAATTCCCTCATCTGACCACACTGGTGTAGGTTTGCACTTGGGAATAGGGGGTGCTGCATTATAGCTAGGACTCCAATATTTGTATGCTTGGAATCCTTTAATGGAGAGTAAATGTAACTGAGCTTTAGTCAAATAATTCTTAGTAGGAAGGTTCACCAACCATCTCTGAATACCAGGGACAAGGCAACTGGAATGATTACCAATACATATTGGCCTATTTTTATATCCAAAAGTAAGATTAATATTTGTACTCTGCTTGCCCACAGTTGAAACATTGTCCTTTAAATTTTCCTGTGGTCAGAGCAGCCATTGCTTGAGCTAACAAATCAGCTTTATAGGTCTCTATTCCTACTCCTTGACATAGCTTAATATAATCTGTCAATGTTCCCTTGCCTTTAAAGGGTGCTAACAACTCCGTACAATCAGAATTAGCATTCTCATAAGTCAAAAGTTGCATATTGGTATCCACAGCCTCAAGATTATTTATCTGTCTTCTGATAGCCTCTTGTAATCTTGCAATAAAATCAGTATAGGGCTCTCTTGGACCCTGTACCACTTTTTGAAAAGAAGAGCACTTACCTCCCTGTGACTCTATTCTCTCCCATGCTCTCAAACAGCAACACCAGAGCTGCTCAACAGCTTGATCACTCATCAATACCTGGTCTTGAACCTGGGCCCATGGTCCGAGACCTGAGTTCCATGGAAATAGGAATGTTATGAGCTCTATTATGGGAAGCTGCTATTTCTGCATGTTCTTGCCACCATGTTTTGAATTGCAAGAACTCACTTGGAGATAGAACTGTTCTTGCTAACAATGACCAATCCGTCAGATTAAGCCGATTGTCTTCTGCATGCCTTGAATAATTCCCATTGTAAATGGAGAATTAGCTCTATAGTTTTGTACTGCCTGTTTGAGTTCCTTCAATAATTTGAAGGGAAATTGCTCATACTTGGCCTTATAGACACCATTAGGATTATTAGGATCATGTCTTGGAGTGACATGTTCTGTAATAATAACCAGGTAATTAAAATGCAAGGCAGGGGCGCCTGGGTGGCTCAGTGGGTTGGGATGCTGCCTTCGGCTCGGGTCATGATCTCCGGGTCCTGGGATCGAGTCCCGCGTCAGGCTCTCTGTTAAGCAGGGGGCCTGCTTCCTCCTCTCTCTCTCTGCCTGCCTCTCTGCCTACTTGTGATCTCTCTCTGTCAAGTGAATAAATAAAATCTTAAAAAAAAAATGCAAGGCATCTAGGTCTCCCACTCGCTGTGCTTCAAGGAGTCCTTTCTGTACAGCTGATAGCATGTACTTTTCATTTTTTTCATTAAATGGTGCCTTCTTATAGAATGGCAGAGCCAACAGCAATAGTGGCATGGGCACCTTTTGTTCTGTTACTGGAGGAGGACAAGGAGGAGTTTACTCCTTTCTATATTCCTTCCTGGTGGCCTTAATAATTTCTTTCTCCTCCTGGATGGCATGTTCAGGTTCCTCTTTTTAAGTTTCTCCTGAAAATTCATTATTGCTCTCCGAATCAGGGGTTTGTAAAGGCTCCAAAACGGAGCAAATGAGGGTCCAAGTAGGCCATATAGTGACTGGAATTTGCTTTCCTTTCATATACAAAAGTTTTAATTTGTGACCTACTTTTTCCCACGTTTGTAAATCTAAAGTCTCTAATATAGGGAACCAGGAGCAATGTTCTTCAATTACCTTTAAAAGCTCCATAAGTTGGCCCTCGCTGACTTTTGCTCCTCCCGCCTTCAGGAGCCTTCTCAATAAATAAACGTAAGGGCGATAAAAATTTGTGCTCTCTAGATTACCCATACTCTGCGATAATTGCCCACAACTCATCAGCAGGAAAAAGTCATGGCCATGGAAATCTCACATTGGGGCTTCTTCTCCTGTTTTATTTCTGATCAGATCAGGTCTGGTCTGGCCCCGACCCACGGTCAGGCACCACTTGCCGCTTCCAGTGGTGACGAGAGAAGAATTAGGTGCAAACTAGTCATCTGCAAAAGACTGGGAGCAGGGGACAACGGGCGAAAAAGACTGTTGCAATGAACAACTCCACTCTCTCACTTTTATAGGATAGAAACAATAGCCAACAGAAGGATTGATGAAGGTCAAATGTTAGTCACGGCTTACAGACAAGCAAGAAGGAGGATAAAGTTTATAGTTAAACAGGCACATTCAAAAGACTCATCTAACTGACAACAGGTGCTTTTGGGAAGGGAAAGGAGCGATAATGGATAAGGGAAGCAGGCGGTTTTCATTCCACCCTGAGCTGACCAGGCTTCACGGGTGCTATGCATTCCTTAAGCAGGCAGCGTTCCACCCTCGGCCGGCCAGGTGTTCCCAGATCCCCACTTCTGTGAAGGCGTGGCATTCCACACTGAGCGAGCCGGACATCCCCAGTTGCCCAGCTTCACCATCGTATATCATCTTTCTCTCCAAAGACCTGTTGCCAGTATAGGTATTTCTTAAGGCCTTATCTAAATGTGCTTGGTAACTAGTAAAATGCTACAGGGGTTACAGTTTAAGTAACAAATTGTTCCGAGGGGTGGCAGCAGCAGTTGAATCTTGTATCCAGCACCTGAGTAAGGGCGGATGTCAGATATTTGCTCATGCTGGAGTTTGTGTCTATGATGAGCGACAAATGGAGGGGCGGCCTCAAGAGTTCATGGAGGATTTCCCATGATGGGGTTTGTGAGATGCTCCAAACAGCAAGGTTTCCTTCTACCAGACAGGGGGAGTCTGGCTTGTTTGCTCCAGGGTCCCCCATGTGGAATGTTTGGGTATCAGAGCACTCCCGCATGGATGCCTGGAAAAACACACCTCCATTGAATATTGTAGCTGAGGAACATGGCAGGCTCGTTCTGGTGGCTCTGAGTGAAGGACCAAGGCCTTGAGTTGACATGGAGTCTCATGAAGATGGGTCACTGTCAGGGACCGCCTCCGGCCGGGAAAGTCCCCGCCATTACAAGATGGCGCTTCGCTCACTGCCAGCAAAATATGCTGCAAGTAAACACCGAACTTTCTGGTGAAGCCCACCTGAAGGAGGACATAGTCATTGGCTGTTTCAAATTTAATCAGTATAATAACAGGACTCTCATTGGCTCTCCCTATTGTTTGGCCCCTTATTGGTCACCCTGACACATATAAGCTAAGAAAGTTGTCGAAATAAAGAGACAAAGCATTAACACCATGCCAGGCTGGTTGTCGTTCTTGCGGGCCGAGGGCGACAAATGGTGCCGAGACCCGGGAATAGTTAACGAGTAAGTAAACCTTGCAAGGAGAAAAACCGCAGGTAAGCGGTGAAGGATCCACAATTAAAGTGGTGGCAATCTTGTACAAGACCACAATAAGAAGCGGGCGGCCATAGAGCCGGGATTTTCTTAAGGGAATACGATTAAAGTGGTGGGAATCTTGTACAAGACCGCAATAAGAAGCGGGCGGCCATAGAGGCGGGATTTTCTTCCGCGGTAAAGCGGGGAGTAAAGGTCGACTGAAGTATATGCGTGTAAAAAGTCAATGTGTTGGTTAGTGTCTTTAACGTCTGCGTCTGTTGTCTTTGTGTTCATAATGGGATCTGAAGTATCTAAAGAGTGGTCTTCTTGTGCCTCAGAGGGGGGTAGTTCTAGTGAAGAGGAAGAAGAAATGTCAGGGGAAATGTTAGACCATAAAATGTACTCCAAGTTTGAACAGTTGAAACTGTCGACTCCAGCAACGCCTAGTGCCCCTCCGCCGTATAATCCTATGGCGTGCCAAGGAGCTTGTAGCTGCTGCACCACATGCGGTAGTGGCAGGGCTTCGAGCTGGAGAGATCATGACCTGACCTCTGCCTTTCCGGTTTTAGAGGACCAAAACAACCAGCGGTATCATCAGCCTCTTGATTTTAAACTAGTTAAGCAATTAAAGGAAGAAGTCATGCAGTATGGCCCTCAGGCAGCCTTTACAGTATCTTTGTTGGAGACCATAGCGGGAATGAACTTAGTCCCTGAAGACTGGGGTAATCTAGCCCGCGCAACCTTGTCAGGAGGGCAATATCTAGTATGGAAAACAGCCTGGCAAGAATACTCACAGGACACTGCCCGCCGTAATGCAGCGGCTGGAAATCCTCAGTGGGACCTAGAAATGTTAATGGGAATGGGACCGTACATGGGAAAGCAGCACCAAATACAATACAACCCTGCAGTGTATCGGCAAATAGCCGCGGCGGCCACTAAAGCATGGAAAACCGTTCAAGGCAGTGGGGATTTACAGGGTCAGCTGTCTAAGGTAATACAAGGACCAAATGAGGCATATGCTGATTTTGTAGCGAGGCTGATGCAAACAGCTGGTCGAATATTTGGGGAGGTAGAGGCAGCCATGCCTTTGATAAAACAGCTGGCTTATGAGCAAGCTAATAAGTGGTGTAAAGAAGCCATCAGACCTTGGAAAAGCAAAGACTTGAGTACATATATTAAAGTTTGCAGGGATATCAATGACAGTGTTATTCAAGGGCAGGTTATGGCTGCAGCTATCACTCAAGGTTTACAAGGATTACAGGGAGCTCAACAATATAAACATAGGGATACTCCTGGAGTTTGTTATTACTGCAAGGAGCCAGGACAACTTAAGCGTGAGTGCCCAGAGATAAAGGTGTCTTATCAAGAGCCTAAAAAACCAGGTATCTGCCCAAGATGTGGGAGAGGTGCCCACTGGGCAAATAAATGTCGCTCAATAAGGGATATACGAGGAAACTCTCTGCTTCCAAGAGGGTCAAAAAACGGGAAGGGGGGCCCCACACCCCAGGGCCCTCAAATGTATGGGGTGCTCCAACAGGTGGCTCGCTCGCATTATCCGCCGACGAGCCAAGGCGAGCCACAACAGGGAGTGCAGGATTGGACATCCGTGCCACCACCAGACTCATATTGACTCCAGAGATGGGGACCCAGGTAGTCGAATCAGATTTTAAGGGTCCATTACCTGAGGACACCGTGGGCCTCTTGCTAGGACGGAGCTCCACGGCGTTATCAGGACTCATTGTTCACCCCGGAGTTATAGATGCTGATTATAAAGGAACAGTGAAAATCCTGGTATCTTCCCCATGTGGAATTACAGCTATTAGTCCAGGTGATAAGATAGCTCAGATCCTGGTATTGCCTAGTTGTCACAAGCTTTTTGGAAGCCATGAGGTTACGCGGGAACAAAAGGGGCTCGGTTCATCTGGAGCTCCTCTAGCATGTGTCACGCTAGGCATGGAAAATAGACCCCTTTACTCTCTTTGGATAAGAGGCAAGAAATTCATAGGCTTATTGGACACTGGAGCGGATAGCAGTATCATCAATGAAGCTGATTGGCCTAAGGATTGGCCTGTGCAAAAGGCTGATCAAACACTTCGAGGATTAGGGATTGCTCATAGCCCCATGTGCAGTGCAGCTACACTGCCATGGAAGGATGATGAAGGCCACTATGGACTTGTGCAGCCATATGTCCTTAAAATTCCCATTTCATTGTGGGGACGGGATGTTTTGGCCCAAATGAACCTGAAGTTAACTACAGAATTATTCTATAGTGAGGAAGCTCAAGCCTTAGTGACTAAGTCTGGTTATCCTGGAACGGGAGGCCTAGGGAAACAGCTGCAGGGCACTCCTGAACCTACAAGAATAGGTGGGCCGGGGCTGGGTTTTTCTTAGGGGCCACTGAACCTCTAAAAATTCAATGGAAAAACAGTAAACCCGTGTGGGTTTCTCAGTGGCCCCTGCCTAAAGAAAAATGTGAAGCTGCCCACACGTTGATAAAAGAGCAACTTGCCGCCAGGCATATTCGGCCCTCCACATCACCATGGAATACGCCTATTTTTGTGATTAAAAAGAAGTCCGGGAAGTGGCGATTGTTACATGACTTACGAGCTGTTAATGAAAGGATGGTGGCCATGGGAGCAGTACAGCTGGGGCTGCCTTTAGTCTCAGCCCTGCCCTCTGGTTGGCCCTCTGTGGTAATCGATGTTAAAGATTGTTTCTTTTCCATCCCATTGCACCCCGAGGACACCCAATGGTTTGCTTTCACAGTACCTACCATTAATCATTCTAGTCCGGATCAACGCTATGAATGGGTGGTATTGCCTCAGGGCATGGCCAACAGCCCTACAATGTGCCAATTATATGTAGATCAAGCCCTAAAGGAGGTGAGAACACAATTTCCCCCACTCATTGTGTATCATTATATGGATGATATTTTGCTGTGCCATAAAGAAGAACAGTATATTGAGAAGGCCCTTTCCTTTCTTTTCAAACATTTTGAGAGATTAGGATTACACATAGCACCAGAAAAGGTCCAAATGACGCCCATTAAAGAGTATTTGGGAACTAGGTTAGAGAATACTAAAGTCAGACCTTTAAAGATAACCCTGCGGACAGATCACCTAAACACATTAAATGATTTTCAAAAATTGTTAGGAGATATCAATTGGATCAGGCCCTACCTAAAACTCACTGATCAGGAATTGTCACCCTTATTTGAGACACTTAAAGGAGACCCTAACCTCACCTCTCCTCGTCAGTTGACTGAGGGGGCAAAAGCAGCCATCAGTTTGATCCAGAAAAGGCTAGAAGCTGCTCAGATAGACAGAATTGACTATTCCAAACCTTTGCTATTTTGTGTCCTTGCCGAAAAATGAGCTCCCACTGCAGTTTTTTGGCAATCTGGCCCCATATCATGGGTTAGTTTGGCCCACTCTCCAAGGAAGGTCTTGCCTTGGTACCCAAGCGCCGTTGCGCAAATTATACTTAAAGGGATTAAACTTAGTATAGCAGCGTTTGGTAAACAACCAGATACTATAATAACACCATATACGCAGGAACAAATAAAGTGCCTAGCAGCCTGTGATGATGACTGGGCCATTTTGATAACTATAACGTGCGCTCAATTTGATAACCACTACCCATCACATCCATGGCTACAGTTCAGTTTATCCAATCCAATCATATACCCTAGGATCACTCACCATAAACCCCTCAGTAATGTAAGGCTTATATTCACTGATGGATCTAAGCAAGGAGTAGGAGCTATAGTTACCAAAGAAGAGAGTTGGACTTTCCTATTTCAAAGCTCCTCTCCCCAAGAAACCGAGCTGCTCACAGTGATAAAAGCATTTCAAATGTTTCATCAAGAACCCTTCAACCTTTTATCAGATAGTAGATATGTGGTGCAAGCTGTCTCTATCATTGAAAATGTGGGTTCTATTAATGCCAGGTCTACTATCTCTAAGGCATTACAAGAAATCCAAACATTAGTTTGGGACAGGAAGGTTCCATTTTATGTTGGCCACATAAGAGCTCATACAACCTTACCAGGCCCCCTGACACAAGGTAATCGGTTAGCAGACTCCTTAACCAGAGGAGAATTTGTCTTTGCCATTGAGGACCCGGGCAACAGGCGAGACATTATCATAAGCTGTTCCATGTGAATGCTTTAACTCTTCGCCTCAAATTTAACATAACAAAAGCACAGGCACGGGACATAGTAGTCTCCTGCAGAAACTGCGTGACTTTACTACCTGCACCGTCTTTGGGGGTTAATCCTAAGGGTCTTTTACCTAATCATATATGGCAAATGGATGTCACACATGTTTCAGAATTTGGAAAGTTAAGATATGTTCATGTCTCTGTAGATACCTGCTCTGGAATAATTTTTGCCTCAGTGCATACGGGGGAAAAATCCAGAGATGTTATCGCCCATTGCCTACAGGCTTTCGTGGCATGGGGAAAGCCACGCCAGTTAAAGACAGATAATGGTCCAGCCTACACCTCACAACCCTTTAAAGCCTTCCTACAACAACTTGACATTCACTTGATACATGGAATACCCTATAACCCACAAGGACAGAGTGTTGTGGAGCGCGCGCATCTTACAATAAAAAATGCGCTTTATAAACAAAAAGGGGGAATAGGGGACACCTTCAGGTCCCCTAAAGATAAGCTCAACACCATTCTCTTTATTTTGAATTTTTTAACGTTGGATAAAACAGGTAAATCAGCTGCAGACAGACATGCAAGTGCTGTTGCTGCTCCCCCTAAGCCTTTAGTACTTTGGAAGGACATCCTCACAGGAAAGTGGAATGGACCAGATCCAGTGTTAGTATGGAGTAGGGGGTCTGTATGTGTTTTTCCACAGGAAAAAGAGGTTCCAATTTGGATCCCAGAGCGGCTGGTGCGTGCAGCCTTGCCTCCAAACACCAGTCATGATGCTGAAGATGCTGATGATAACGCTGGGGATGCTACACCTCCTGCGGCAGACTCAAGCCAGAGAGCTGTGAGCAGTGGTTAAAGCATGGCTATATCCTTTACCAGTGACTAATTCTTTTCTCATATTCCCTCCTCTCCCTTTGATGCATGGCAGGTCTGTAACTTGTTAGGAGCATGTACTTATATCTCAGCAGTGTCCATGTTAAATGGTGGCAAATTCCTCAACTGTTCTTATAAACAAAATGACTCTAGTACCTTTGAGACAACAGTTAATGTGTCTTGTCCCAATAATATTACTTATCAGCCCACTCCCATATGCGTCTCGCCACCGTTCCTTTTCCTCGTAACAAATGCTAGCAAGCACGTTGAATTGCACTAAGAATTGCTATCTTTCCCAGTGCTGGAATGTCACGACCTTCAAGCTGGCTGTGATTATGCGTATCCCTACTCCTATCCCAGTTTTCATTCCAGATGACAAGTTACCGGTGGTGCTATCCAGAAAGAAGAGAGACTTTGGTATCACAGCCGCCATTGTGACAGCATTGGCTATATCTACAGCAGCTGCCATGGCAGCAGCAGTCTCGCTTGCTGCAACTAGACCCACTGCGGAAGCTGTGAACACCCTTGCAGCAGGAAAGGCGGCTGCCCTTCGAACACAGACTCAGATCAATGCACATCTGCAAGCAGGAATCCTAAATAGTCAACCAGAGAGTGGATTTGGTTCAAGAACAAGTGGACATATTGGGGGCCCTATTGGGACTGGGATGTATAGCACCCTTCCTGGCAATTTGTGTAACTCCCATAGCCTATGCTAATATGAGTAACTTACAGAATGTCTCCCGACAGCTCTCCCAGTATTTGCAGGGTGCTTGGTCTGACGATTTTCTGACGATTTTCAAAATTTCACACGAGTACGTGTGTGCAACCAACTTCCCTCCCAGAGCTATTTCAAACATTCAGCAATATGTTCCAGTTTACCAAACAATGGGCTGGCACAATTGGTCTTCTTGTCCTCCTTCTTATTGGCATTCTGCTTCTATTCAGAAAAGTTCGCCAATGGAGAACACAGCAGCGAGAGCAGAGCCGAGCTATAGTACAAGCCCTTATGTCAATAGAGGCTGGGGCATCTCCCCAGATGTGGCTAAGCATGCTAGATCGGTAGTCAAAGACGGGTAAGATCAGTAGAGAAACATACCAACATAAGACAGGACAGAGATCATCGATATCTTGTGTCTGATGACGGGTAAGGATGTTTTCTGCTACTGACAACCTAAGACAGGCACGATCTCCGCCATAAAACAAAAAAGGGGGAGATGTCGGGGACCGCCTCCGGCCGGGAAAGTCCCCGCCATTACAAGATGGCGCTTGGCTCACTGCCAGCAAAATATGCTGCAAGTAAACACCGAACTTTCTGGTGAAGCCCACCTGAAGGAGGACATAGTCATTGGCTGTTTCAAATTTAATCAGTATAATAACAGGACTCTCATTGGCTCTCCCCATTGTTTGGCCCCTTATTGGTCACCCTGACACATATAAGCTAAGAAAGTTGTCGAAATAAAGAGACGAAGCATTAACACCATGCCAGGCTGGTTGTCATTCTTGCGGGCCGAGGGCGACAGGTCACAATGCTGGTTTGTTACCAGGGAGATCTTAGAATGTGCTGGTGGCTGATGGCCCATGCAGGAATCATGTACCCCGAGGGTTTGACATAAATCCAAAATCACGGGTTCCTTCTGGGGACAGGAGATGTTCTGTGGTGTGGCTCAGGGACCACATGTTGTATCATAAGTTGGTATTCCAGAAGAGGCCTCTGAGGACAGATGCCTGAAAATCTAATCTAGGGTTCCAGTGAAGTCCTAGGGGCATGACAGTTTCAAATTTTTGACTCAGGGTCATTGACATGGGTGTCTGCCTGGACGTAGGTGAATAGGGTGCTTCAGACTTTGCATTTGTGTCCAGAGCATCCTCCAATGTTGGAGTGGGCTCAGGGGCCTTGCAGGTTTCCCCTAACCTGGACGATTTGGTCAACAGTGACGGGCACAGTTTCCTTGGGGATGGCAGGCACAGTCCTGTGGTGTGACTCCAGAGACCCCATTCTGCAGGGTATGTGAGCCATGGTTTTGAGAGAGAAGTCTTCAAACAGAAACACGGGTTAGGGTTAGTGGCGAGGTGATCACTGGCCCAATGCATACCTGGAGGGCAGCACATCAGGAAGAGTAAATCATGTGACTCGAAGGCACAGGCTTTTGTATCTGGATTGTGTGACCAGGATGGACTCAGAATACAGCTGTGGTCTCATGAGTCCAGGGGAGATTTTTCCCTACTAAGGATCCTGGCGGCTCCCAATAGTTTGATGGCTTTCTCGGGGAAATGAATTGTGCTGTTTTCCATTGTAGGGGTGCCCCAAAACAGGGAATCCAGAGACAGGCTTTGGGTCTGGGCGCCTGGAAAATCCTGCCAAGGGTTAGGATTTGGGACTAGGGTGTACCAGGCCTGCCTTGCGGGGTCCTAGAGGTGCACCTGAAAGCGTTTGTTTGAAAGCATGCTTGGGCTGAGGGTCACAATGCCTGCTTGTGTCCAGGACAGCCCTCAGGAGTGGGCGTGGTCTCACTGGCCATGCAGCTGGCTCCCACTCGGAGGGTTGGGCACTCATTACAACAACCAACTTTCCTGCCATGGGGAAGGAGGGATTCTCTATAGTGCTTCACGTTCTGCCATTGGTAGGGATTCCAGCAAAGGTATGGGGACAGATGCCTGAACACCAAGGATGGCTGAAGATGATGGCCCTAGGTCATGGTCAGTCTCACTGCTGGATATGGGCCCCACCTTCTGGGTGGCTGACATGAGGTCGTGGCTCAGGCTCTGTCAGACACAGCATTATTGGCAAGGGCAACCTATAAATCGGGGTTCCCTCGAGGGCTGAGCAGATTGATCCTCATTTGGAGTTTCTGGTCAGACTCACCAGGCCCTTCTTTCTATGAGGAAGGCAAAATGCTCTGTTGTGCCTCCAGAATTTCCTATCAAGTGGGCTTATAGAATTATAAGCCCAAGCTACAGTTAATTTCAGTGTCAAGGGAAAGGCAGTCCCAGTGTGCAATGGCTGATTCCAGATATCCAGCAGCTGAGTAAGGGTGTATTTTAGATGTTTGGTCAAGATGGAGTTTGTGTCAGAGGAGTCAAGATGGCGGAGAAATAGCAGGCTGAGACTACTTCAGCTAGCAGGAGATCAGCTAGATAGCTTATCTAAAGATTGCAAACACCTACAAATCCAAAGGCAGATCAAAGAGAAGAAGAACAGCACTTCTAGAAACAGAAAATCAACCACTTTCTGAAAGGTAGGACTGGCAGAGAAGTGAATCCAAAGTCACGGGAAGATAGACCCCAGGGAGAGGGGCCGGCTCCCGGCAAGCGGCAGAGCAACAGAGCACAAAATCAGGACTTAAAAATTCTGTTCTACTGAGGGACATCACTCCAGAGGCTGAACTGGGGTGAAGCCCACTCGGGGTCAGCGTGGCCTCAGGTCCTGCCGGGTCACAGAAGGATCAGGGGTGTCTGAGTGTCGCAGAGCTTACAGGTATTAGAACGGGGAAGCGTGCTACAGAGACAGAGCCGAGGGGTGAGCTCTCAGCTCAGGGTTGCCTTGAACCTGTCACAGGCTTGGTGAGCTCAGAGCGTAGCCGGAGACCAGGGAGAAGGGAATAATTGGGTGCGGTTATCTGAGGGTGCACTGAGGAGTGGGGCCCTGGACTTACGGCTCCTTTGGGCCAGAGACCAGGAGGTCGCCATTTTTATTCCTGGTCCGGAACTCTACAAAAAGCGCTCAGGGAACAAAAACTCCTGAAAGCGAACCTGAGTGGATTACTCAGCCCGGCACCTGGCAAGGGTGGTGCAATTCTGCCTGGGAAAAGACACTTGAGAATCACTACAACAGGCCTCTCCCCCAGAGGATCAACAAGAAGTCCAGCAAGGACAAAAGTCACCTTCCAGGAAGAGCAGTTTCAATACCAAGGAGAGCAGTGGAATTCCAGAGGAGGAGAAAGCAAAGCATGGAACGCATGGCTTTCTCCCCATGATTCTTTAGTCAGAGAGTTAATTTAATTTCTTTTCTTTTTCAATTTTTTTCTCTTCTTCTGCTATTTTTTTAACTTTTACCCTTTACTTTTTTAACATTTTTAACTAGTTTATCTAACATATATATGTATATATACATATATATATATATTCCTTTTTTATACTTTTTCTTTATTCGTTTTCATTTTTTTAATTGTTTCTTTTCTTTTTTTTTCCCTGAACCCCTTTTTGTCCCCTTCCTCCCCCCTCACAATTTGGGATCTCTTCTGATTTGGTTAAAGCATATTTTCCTGGGGTTGTTGCCACCCTTGTAGTATTTTACTTGCTCTTTCACATACTCTTATCTGGACAAAATGACAAGGCAGAAAAATTCACCACAAAAAAGTACAAAATGCAGTACTGAAGGCTAAGGACCTAATCAATACAGACATTGGTAATATGTCAGATCTAGAGTTCAGAATGACGATTCTCAGGGTTCTAGCCGGGCTTGAAAAAGGCATGGAAGATATTAGGGAAACCCTCGTGGGAGATATAAAAGCCCTTTCTGGAGAAATAAAAGAACTAAAATCTAACCAAGTATAAATTTTTAAAAAGCTATTAATGAGGTGCAATAAAAAATGGAGGCTCTTACTTCTAGGATAAATGAGGCAGAAGAAAGAATTAGCGATATAGAAGACCAGGTATTTCTAAGAGCATAAAATTCTGTTAAGTGTAATTAAGACTGATGGAAATGAGAAAAGAAACTCTGTATGTAAAAAGTAGGAGATATATAAAGGTTTGAATCTGAAGACTGCCTGACTGTGTGAATGTGTCTGTATGGTACCACTCCAGCTACAGAGTCTGAGTGGGCTGCACCCTGAGTCTCACAGGGTGTCATATGGCATAATGGTCATCTACTCCACGGAGTATCCTGGTCCGGGGTTTATAGGGACAGACCTTAGCTAAGATGCTCCTAAGTTTCCGTGAGGGATGGGAGTAGGACAGCATCTGAAAGATCCCCCTTCCTTTGTCTGGGACATCATTCACGATGGGAGGGAAACCTAGTAAACGCATTATCTGCATACTTTAAAAAAAAAAAGACACTGGGGGCGCCTGGGTGGCTCAGTAGGTTAAAGCCTCTGCCTTCGACTCAGGTCACGGTCCCAGGGTACTGGGATCGAGCCCCACATCGGGCTCTCTGCTCAGTGGGGAACTTGCTTCCGCTCTCTCTCTCTCTCTGCCTACCTGTGATCTCTGTCACACAAATAAATTTAAAAATCTTAAAAAAAAAGACACTGGTATAGAAAAGCTGGTTTTCTGTCTGTTTAAAAAGACAAAGTTTTCTTAAGTTAATTGATCTGTTATGGTTTTCTCTTTGCCTTCCCAGAAAATTCAGTTTCTATGTTTTGTTTGATCAGGTGTTTAGCATCCCTAATTATATTTAAACATGTGTTTTAAAACTTTTTAAGGTTTTAGCAATTGTTGACAGGATTTAAACCAATGATAAACCTTGGGTTACATTTCTGAAAATGCCATGCATTTCCTAAAGTTTTAATACGTTGATAGATCACCACTTAATATTGTGATTATGGAAATACTACGTACCGCAGAAGTAACCTGATTTTCTTGCCAGTTACATTGTAAATTCTCATCTCACCAGCTTTTTACCATATCTATTCTGAGTTTTTGTCATTGGTAATTATTTTAATTCTCTTGTGAGATAAATTCCATCTCAAAGAAAATTCATATGGGAGACTTTCAGGACAAATACAGGTCTTTGATATGTTGAAATTCTGGAATTGAAATGGATAAGAATTTACAGAAGTAAAAGCTGCATTCGGACTAAACCAGAATTATTAACATGGGACTAGGTGAACTGAAAGACTGTAATGTTGTATCTCTTGATGTTTTGTCTTATGTTTGCTCTTCCAGACTAGGGAAAATTTTTCTTAAGTTACCTGTAACTTACAGAGATAAAATGTAGTCATTTGCAAATAAAACAAGGTATTCAACTCTTTCTCTCTATCTGAACTCTCTGAAACCAAAAAGTCTCAGCAAGTATTCTTTCTTCCATGGCAATCAGTCATTTGCATAAGTTCAATAAGAATCAGTTCTCCTTGTAACAGGACACCATCAGAAACATTGGTTATTTTATTTTACCATGGCTTTGACTGGAATGCCATATTTGAAAAGACTCATATATGATTAGACAGCTTCAAGGAACTAAAGTTGACTTTATAAAACCTGGAACCATAAAGCCCTTTTGAACTGTTGGCCTGATACCTTGCTTACAGAGTTCCCAGCAGCCTCACCAGGTGTTTAAATGATGTTACTTCCTGGACGGTGCAGGAACATCCGGATTCTATGGGGGCCTCAGGAAGAGGAATTCACCCAAATCGACAGGTATTGCAGGCATGTCTGATGGCAAGTATGTAGCTTGGTTTCTGGCCTGGAGAGGCTATCATAAGTTCAACCTAGAGATTCCTTATGAGAAGATCCAGCAGAGCAGATTCTAAAAGATATATATGATCCCTCACTGTTCTTGCTGAGCTTATGTAAATAATTAGGCCAAACTTGTTAAAACTGGACTTCTTTCTCAAATAAATTTGTCCTGATTTGTCTATCTATGAAACCGAGGGTTATTTTAGAGAGAAAAATTATGTTTTAATAACACAACTTTATAGATGTTAAATTCTAGATTTGATTGTCTTTAAATGTTTGTTTACTTAAGCTAGGCAACTTGACGTAAACTTCAGGGAAGTTGCACGATAGCTCACTTAGACAATCTTGCTTTGTCAGGCAGTCAGTCCCAGATATAGGAAACTTCAGAAAATTAAAGGATTTGAAAGGAAGAATCTGACTGAGTGAGTGGGAATAGCAGAAAAGGTTTTTAACAACAGGGATGCACAAGAGGATGAAAACCAGACCCCCCCCAAAAAAAAACTGGTTAAGTTTTTGGCATTACATGAGGCAGAGAGGAGATGGGTAGGGGATAGTAAATGGAAGGAAAAGCCTAAGCACAGAGAAGACAGGCAGGAAGACTTAGATTCAGATCAGTGTGTTTACTGTAAGGAAAGAGGACATTGGGACAGGGAATGCCCCAAAAGGAAGACAGCAATGATTGCCACCAGTTACTGAGGGGGTCATGGTTTGGAGCTCATCCCTGAACTTCGGGTAAAAATTGAAGTGGAGGGAAAATCAGTTGATTTTTTGGTGGACACGGGAGCCCAATTTTCATCATTAATTGAACCTAGGGGAAAACTACTTGGGGAGGAAGTCTGGGTACAAGGAGCAAATGGCACAGAGAGACATAAATAGGCAACAGAAAGGACTTTAAATTTAGCCTTGGGAATTGTTAAACATCAATTTTTGGTCCTCCTTAATGCCCCATACAACTTGATGGGAAGAGATCTCCTCCACAAGTTAAGAGGTGGCATTTAGTTATCTGAAGGAGGCATGAATGTAACCTTGAGACAACACACTGTACAAGTTCTTATGGCAGCAGTAGATGAATACCTCCTTTACGAGCCACTCTCAAAACCAGAGGAAACAAATGGTGGGGGGAGACTTCTCCACATCCTACAGGACGAGTTTCCAGAGGCCTGGCCAGAAAGGAAGGCCCCTGGCTTGGCCAAGGAACAACCTCCTGTGGTGGTAAAATTAAAGGCGACAGGTATGGCTGTTCACGTTCAGTCATACCCCCCTTCCCAAGGAAGCAAAGTAAGGGATCAGAAAACATATTAACCACCTCCAAAGAGAGGAGATCCTAGCTCCTTACAAATCTCCATGGAATACACCATTGCTTCCCGTCAAAAAGGCCGAGACTGGAGAGTACCAACACATCCAGGACTTGCAGGAAATTAATAAATGGGTTGAAGATATCCACCCTATGGTGCCTAAGCCCTATACCCTACTCTTGCTCCTGGGCCCCAAATGAGCTGTGTTTACCATCTTAGAGCTCAAGGATGCATTTTTTCTGCAAGTCTTTAGGAAATGAATTCTCAGCACCTTTTTGCTTTTGAGTGGTCTGACCCACAGGAAGGATTCCATGGCCAGCTCACCTGGACAACACTTCCCCAAGGGTTCAAGAATTCGTCCACGGAGGAGTCAAGATGGCGGGGAAGTAGCAGGCTGAGACTACTTAGCTAGCAGGAGATTAGCTAGAGAGCTTATCTAAAGATTGCAAACACCTGCAAATCCATCGGCAGATCAAAGAGAAGAAAAACAGCAATTCTAGAAACAGAAAAACAACCACTTTCTGAAAGGTAGGACTGGCTGAGAAGTGAATCCAAAGTCACGGGAAGATAGACCCCGGGGGGAGGGGCCGGCTCCCGGCAAGCGGCGGAGCAACGGAGCACAAAATTGGGACTTTTAAAAGTCTGTGCCACTGAGGGACATCGCTCCAGAGGCTAAACTGGGGCGAAGCCCATGCGGGGTCGGCGTGGCCTCGGGTCTCGCAGGGTCACAGAAGGATCGGAGGTGTCTGAGTGTTGCAGAGCTTGCAGATATTGGAACGGGAAAGCCGGCTACAGAGACAGAGCCGACAGTAAGCTGCAGCTCGGTGTTGCCTTGAGCCAGTCGCCGGCTTGGTGAGCTCGGAGTGTGGCCGGAGGTTGGGCAGACGGGAGTTACTAGGAGCTGTTCTCTGAGGGCGCACTGGGGAGCGGGGCCCCGGGCTTTTGGCTCCTCCAGGCCGGAGACCAGGAGGCCGCCATTTGTGTTCCCGTCCTCCAGAACTCTACGGAAAGTGCTCAGGGAACAAAAGCTCCTGAAAGCAAAGCTGAGCGGATCACTTAGCCCGGCCCCTGCTAAGGGCAGGGCGATTCCGCCTGGGGCAAAGACACTTGAGAATCACTACAACAGGACCCTCCCCCAGAAGATCAACAAGAAATCCAGGCAAGACCAAGTTCACCTACCAAGGAGTGCTGTTTCAATACCAAGGAGAGCAGCAGAATTCCAGAGGAGGAGAAAACAAACCACGGAACTCATGGCTTTCTCCCTGTGATATTTTAGTCTTGCAGTTAATTTAATTTTTTTTCATTTTTTTCTCTTCTTCTGCTAAAATTTTTTTAAACTTTTACCCTTTTCTTTTTTAACGTTTTTTAACTAGTTTATATAATATATATACATATTTTTTTTCTTTTTTATACGTTTTTATTCGTTTTTATAATTCTTTTTTTTCTTTCTTTTTCTTTCTTTATTTTAGAACCTCTTTGTATCCCCAAATCAGAAGAGATCCCAATCTCTTCAATATCTTTTTTTAATTCTTTTTTTAATTATTAATTGAATTTTTAATTCAATATCTTTTTTAATTCTTTTTTTTCTTTTATTTTCTTTCTTTCTTTTTGAACCTCTTTATACCCCCAAATCAGAAGAAACCCCAATCAGAAGAGATTGGGAGATCCCAATCAGAAGAGATCCCAATCATAGGAGATCCCTCAGCCAATTGTGAGGGGGGAGAATTCCCCCTCACGACTTGGGATCTCTTCTGATTGGGTTAAAACATATTTTCCTGGGATTGTTGCCACCCTTTTAGTATTTTACTTGCTCCTTCATATACTCTTAGCTGGACAAAATGACAAGGCGGAAAAATTCACAACAAAAAAAAAGAACAAGTGGCAGTACCGAAGGCTAGGGACCTAATCAATGCAGACATTGGTAATATGTCAGATCTAGAGTTCAAAATGGCAATTCTCAAGGTTCTAGCCGGGCTTGAAAAAAGCATGGAAGATATTAGAGAAACCCTCTCCAGAGATATAAAAGCGCTTTCTGGAGAAATAAAAGAACTAAAATCTAACCAAGTTGAAATCAAAAAAGCTATTAATGAGGTGCAATCAAAAATGGAGGCTCTCACTGCTAGGATAAATGAGGCAGAAGAAAGAATTAGCGATATAGAAGACCAAATGACAGAGAATAAAGAAGCTGAGCAAAAGAGGGACAAAGAGCTACTGGACCATGAGGGGAGAATTTGAGAGATAAGTGACACCATAAGACGAAACAACATTAGAATAATTGGGATTCCAGAAGAAGAAGAAAGAGAGAGGGGAGCAGAAGGTATACTGAGAGAATTATTGGGGAGAATTTTCCAATATGGCAAAGGGAACGAGCATCAAAGTTTAGGAGGTTCAGAGAACTCCCCTCATAATCAATAAGAATAGGCCCACAACCCGTCACTTAATAGTAAAATTTACAAGCCTCAGTGACAAAGAGCAAATCCTGAAAGCAGCCCAGGAAAAGAAGTCTGTAACATACAATGGTAAAAGTATTAGATTGGCAGCTGACTTATCCACAGAGACCTGGCAGGCCAGAAAGAGCTGGCATGATATTTTCAGAGCACTAAACGAGAAAAACATGCAGCCAAGAATACTATATCCAGCTAGGCTATCATTGAAAATAGAAGGAGAGATTAAAAGCTTCCAGGACAAACAAAAACTGAAAGAATTTGCACACACCAAACCAGCTCTACAGGAAATACTGAAAGGGGTCCTCTAAGCAGAGAGAGCCTACAAGTGGTAGATCAGAAAGGAATAGAGACAATATACAGTAACAGTCAACTTACAGGCAATACAATGGCACTAAAATCATATCTCTCAATAGTTACCCTGAATGTTAATGGGCTAAATGCCCCAATCAAAAGACACGGGTTATCAGAATGGATAAAAAAACAAAACCCATCTATATGTTGCCTCCAAGAAACTCATTTTAAGCCCGAAGACACTCCAGATTTAAAGTGAGAGGGTGGAAAAGAATTTACCATGCTAATGGACATCAGAATAAAGTAGGAGTGGCAATTCTTATATCAGAACAATTAGATTTTAAGCCAAAGACTATAATAAGAGATGAGGAAGGACACTATATCATACTCAAAGGGTCTGTCCAACAAGAAGATCTAACAATTTTAAATATCTATGCCCCCAACGTGGGAGCAGCCAACTATGTAAACCAATTAATAAGAAAATCAAAGAAACACATCAACAAAAATACAATAATAGTAGGGGACTTTAACACTCCCCTCACTGAAATGGACAGATCATCCAAGCAAAGAACAACAGGGAAATAAAGGCCTTAAATGATACACTGGATGAGATGGACATCACAGATATATTCAGAACATTTCATCCCAAAGCAACAGAATACACATTCTTCTCTAGTGCACATGGAACATTCTCCAGAATAGATCACATCCTCGGTCCTAAATCAGGACTCAACCGGTATCAAAAGATTGGAATCATTCTCGGCATATTTTCAGACCACAATGCTCTGAAGCTAGAACTCAACCACAAGAGGAAGTTTGGACAGAACACAAATACATGGAGACTAAACAGCATGCTTCTAAAGAATGAATGGGTCAACCAAAAAATTAAAGAAGAATTGAAAAAAATCATGGAAACAAATGATAATGAAAATACAACGGTTCAAAATCTGTGGGACACAACAAAGGCAGTCCTGAGAGGAAAATATATAGCGGTACAAGCTTTTCTCAAGAAACAAGAAAGGTCTCAGGTACACAACCTAACTCTACCCTTTAAGGAGCTGGAGAAAGAACAAGAAAGAAACCCTAAGCCCAGCAGGAGAAGAGAAATCATAAAGATCAGAGCAGAAATCAATGAAATAGAAACCAAAAAAAACAATAGAACAAATCAACCAACTAGGAGCTGGTTCTTTGAAAGAATTAATAAAATTGATAAACCCCTGGCCAGACTTATCAAAAAGAAAAGAGAAAGGACCCAAATAAATAAAATAATGAATGAAAGAGGAGAGATCACAACTAACACCAAAGAAATACAAACTATTATAAGAACATAGTATGAGCAACTCTACACCAACAAATTTGACATCTGGAAGAAATGGACGCATTCCTAGAAACATATATACTACCAAAATTGAACCAGGAAGAAATAGAAAGCCTGAACAGACCCATAACCAGTAAGGAGATTGAAACAGTCATTAAAAATCTCCAAACAAACAAAAGCCCAGGGCCAGACGGCTTCCCAGGGGAATTCTACCAAACATTTAAAGAAGAACTAATTCCTATTCTCCTGAAACTTTTCCAAAGAATAGAAATGGAAGGAAAACTTCCAAACTCATTTTATGAGGCCAACAATACCTTGATCCCAAAACCAGACAAGGATCCCATCAAAAAAAGAGAGCTATAGACCAATATCCTTGATGAATACAGATGCGGAAATTCTCACCAAAATACTAGCCAATAGGATTCAACAGTACATTAAAAGGATTATTCACCACGACCAAGTGGGATTTATCCCAGGGCTGCAAAGTTGGTTCAACATCTGCAAATCAATCAATGTGATACAACACATCAATAAAAGAAAGAACAAGAACCCTATGATACTCTCAATAGATGCTGAAAAAGCATTTGACAAAGTACAGCATCCCTTCCTGATCAAAACTCTTCAAAGTGTAGGGATAGAGGGCACATACCTCAATATCATCAAAGCCATCTATGAAAAACCCACCGCAAATATCATTCTCAATGGAGAAAAACTGAAAGCTTTTCCGCTAAGGTCAGGAACATGGCAGGGATGTCCATTATCACCACTGCTATTCAACATAGTACTAGAAGTCCTAGCCTCAGCAATCAGACAACAAAAGGAAGTTAAAGGCATCCAAATCGGCTAAGAAGAAGTCAAATTATCACTCTTCGCAGATGATATACTCTATGTGGAAAACCCAAAAGACTCCACTCCAAAACTGCTAGAACTTGTACAGGAATTCAGTAAAGTGTCAGGATATAAGATCAATGCACAGAAATCAGTTGCATTTCTCTACACCAACAACAAGACAGAAGAAAGATAAATTATGGAGTCAATCCCATTTACAATTGCACCCCAAACCATAAGATACCTAGGAATAAACCTAACCAAAGAGGCTAAGAATCTATACTCAGAAAACTATAAAGTGCTCATGAAAAAAATTGAGGAAGACACAAAGAAATGGAAAAATGTTCCGTGCTCCTGGATTGGAAGAATAAATATTGTGAAAATGTCTATGCTACCTAAAGCAATCTACACATTTAATGCAATTCCTATCAAATACCATCCATCTTTTTCAAAGAAATGGAACAAATAATTTTAAAATTTATATGGAACCAGAAAAGACCTCGAATAGCCAAAGGAATATTGAAAAACAAAGCCAAAGTTGGTGGCATCACAATTCCTGACTTCAAGCTCTATTAAAAAGCTGTCATCGTCAAGGCAGCATGGTACTGGCACAAAAACAGACACATAGATCAATGGAACAGAATAGAGAGCCCAGAAATAGGCCCTCAACTCCATAGTCAACTAATCTTTGACAAAGCAGGAAAGAATGTCCAATGGAAAAAAGACAGCCTCTTTAATAAACGGTGTTGGGAAAATTGGACAGCCACCTGCAGAAAAATGAAATTGGACCATTTCCTTACACCACACACAAAAATAGACTCAAAATGGATTAAGGACCTCTATGTGAGAAAGGAATCCATCAAAATCCTTGAGGAGAACACAGGTAGCAACCTCTTCGACCTCAGCTGCAGCAACATCTTCCTAGGAACATCGCCAAAGGCAAGGGAAGCAAAGGCAAAAATGAACTATTGGGATTTCATCAAGATCAAAAGCTTTTGCACAGCAAAGGAAACAGTTAACAAAATCAAAAGACAACTGACAGAATGGGAGAAGATATTTGCAAATGACATATCAGATAAAGGACTAGTGTCCAAAATCTATAAAGAACTTAGAAAACTCAACACCCAAAGAACAAATAATCCAATCAAGAAATGGGCAGAGGACATGAACAGACGTTTCTGAAAAGAAGACATTCAGATGGCCAACAGACACATGAAAAAGTGCTCCATATCACTCGGCATCAGGGAAATACAAATCAAAACGACAATGAGATATCACCTCACACCAGTCAGAATGGCTAAAATCAACAAGTCAGGAAATGACAGATGCTGGCGAGGATGCGGAGAAAGGGGAACCCTCCTACACTGTTGGTGGGAATGCAAGCTGGTGCAAACACTCTGGAAAACAGCATGGAGGTTCCTCAAAATGTTGAAAATGGAACTGCCCTATGACTCAGCAATTGCACTACTGGGTATTTACCCTAAAGATACAAACGTAGTGATCCAAAGGGGCACATGCACCCGAATGTTTATAGCAGCAATGTCCACAATAGCCAAACTATGGAAAGAACCTAGATGTCCATCAACAGTTGAATGGATAAAGAAGATGTGGTATATATACACAATGGAATACTATGCAGCCATCAAAAGAAACGAAATCTTGCCATTTGCGACAACATGGATGGAACTAGAGCGTATCATGCTTAGCGAAATAAGTCAAGCGGAGAAAGACAACTATCATATGATCTCCCTGATATGAGGAAGTGGTGATGCAACATGGGGGCTTAAGTGGGTAGGAGAAGAATCCATGAAACAAGATGGGATAGGGAGGGAGACAAACCATAAGTGACTCTTAATCTCACGAAACAAACTGTGGGTTGCTGGGGGGAGGGGGGTTGGGAGAAGTGGGGTAGGGTTATGGACCTTGGGGAGGGTATGTGCTTTTGGGTAAATTGGAAGGGGAGGTGAACCATGAGAGACTATGGACTCTGAAAAACAATTTGAGGGGTTTGAAGTGGCGGGGGGGGTGGGAGGTTGGGATACGAGGTGGTGGGTACTATAGAGTGCACGGCTTGCATGGAGCACTGGGTGTGGTGAAAAAGTAATGAATACTGTTTTTCTGAAAATAAATAAATTGGAGAAAAAAAAAACAGGGATTACAGAGATGGGTTCTAGGTCCCTGTGCCTGGATAAACCCACAAAGGCTTAGGTTTGGGGTTAGGGGCATGACAGGCCCACTCTGTGGGGCCCTGGTCCAGCTCCCACGGGAATTTGTTGGAAATGGGTCTCAGGGTGAGGGTCACAATGCCTATTTGTGCCCAGCTGCCAATCCTGAGTGGCCGTTGTCTCTTGTCCCATGCACCTGGATCCCTATCTGAAGGTAGGACCACCATCTCAACATTTAGTTTTACTGCCATGGGGAAGGAGGAGTACTCTTGTGCTTCAGGTTCCCCCATGCGCAGGAATTTGAGCTATGTTCTGGGACAGGTACATGAATACCCAGGTTGGTTCGAGATAAAGGACTCAGGTCAAGGCAGGTCACACCTGCCGGATGTGTGGCCCGCTATCAGGGTGGCTACTATGAGGTCGGGGTTTGAGCTATGTAAGACAGAGCAATAGTGCACAGCATGGCATATGATATTGCAGTGCCATAGAGGGCCATGCTGGTGGATCCTTATGTGGGGTTTCATGCAGACCCAAGGGCACTTCTTTCTGGTGGGCAGGCAGAAGGCTGCATTGTGGCCCAAAATTCCCAATATGGGTGGCTTGAAGCAGAGGAGTGTGAGAAAAGAAGGCTGAAAACACAAGCTATGGTTAAGCTCAGTGCTGAGCACATGGGTGTTTCAATATGCAGCGATTGTTTCGAGATCTCCATCATCTAAGTACGGGCGAGGATCAGATGTCTACTCATGATGGAGTTTGTATCTATGATGGTCAACAAATGAAATATCCAGCACCTGAGTAAGGGTGGATGTCAGATGTTTGCTCACACTGGAGTTTGTGTCTATGATGACTGAGAGATGGAGGAGTGGCATCAAGATTCCATGGAGGATTCCCCACGCTGATGCATCTGATATGCTCCAAACAGCAAGGTTGCTGGACAGGTGGAGTCTGGTTTGTTTGCTCCAGGGTCCCCCATCTGCAAAATATGGGTAGCAGAGCTCTTCCACATGGACAACTGGAAAGCACACCTCCATTGACCAATGCAGCTGAGGAACATTGCAGTTTCTTTATGGTGGCTCTGGGCCGAAGTACCAAGGTCTTGAGTTTACATGGAATCTCTTTTAGATGGGTTACAATGCTGGTTTTTTACCAGGTAGATCTTAGAATGTGTTGGTGGGAAAGGTGCCTGCAGGATTTGCCTACCCTGAAGATTTAAGCTAGGTCAAGAGCACAGTTACATTCTGGGGACAGGAGATATAGTTTTGTGTGGCTCAGGGACCACATGCTGTTACATAAGTTCATATTCAAGAACAGGCCTCTGAAGACAGATGCCTGACAACCTAATCTAGGGTTCCAGTGAGGTCTCGGGGGAATGAGAGGTTCAATCTTCAGACTCAGGACAGTTGACTTGGGTGTCTGCCTAGATGTAGATGATCAGGTTGTATCAGACTGTGCACTTGTGTCCAGAGTAGCCTGAAATATTGGGGGTGGTCACAGTAGGTTGCATGTTTCAACATACACTGCAGGGTTTGGGTAACTGTGACAGGCACAATTTCCATGGGGATGATAAGCACAGTCCTGTGGTGTGGCTCCAGAGACCTCACCATGGAGGGCAAGTGAGCCATGGTTTGGGGAGAGAAGTCTGCAAACACAAACTCGGGTTAGTTTTAGTGGTGAGGTTATTGCAGGGCAATGCATAGACCTGGAGGGCTATTCATCAGGAACAGTAATTGGAGTGACTCGAAGGGGGAAGCACAGGTTTTTATATCTGGATTGTGTGTCCACAGTGGCCTCAGAATGCAGCCGTGATCTCATGAGTCCATGGGAGATTTTTCCTCTCTAAAGATACTGGCGGCTCCCAATACTTTGATGACTTTTTGGGATGGGAAGAGTGCTATTTTCAATCTTAGGTGTGCCCCAAAACAGGTATTACAGAGACAGGCTCTGGGTCTGGACGGCTGAAACTTCCCATCAAAAGTTAGGATTTGGGACTATGGGCATACCAGGTCTACAATGTGAGATCCTGGTGGTGCAATGAGAGGGAATGTTTGAATGCATGCTCAGGCTGAGCGTCACAATGACTGTTTGTGCCCAGGGCAGCCCTCAGGAGTGGGCGTGGTCCCATTGCCCATGTGCTGTCTCCCACCCTGAGGGATGGACACCCATTCAAATGGCCATGTTTCCAGTCATGGGGAAGGAGGAATTCTCTAATGTGCTTCAGTTTCCCCCATTGGCAGGGATTCCAGCAAAGGCCTGGGCACAGATGCCTGAATACCAAGGATGCGTAGAGATGACAGATTTGGGCCATGGCCATTCTCACATGCTGGATACAGGCCCCGTTCTCTGGGTGGCTGACACAAGGTCTGGGCGCAGGCTCTGTCAGACACAGCAGTAGTGGCCAGAGAAGCCTATATATCGGGGTTCTCTTGAGGGCTGAGCAGATTGATCCTCATGTTGGGTTTCTGGCCAGACTCATGAAGCACTTCTTTCTGTGGGGCAGGCGGAATGCTGCGTTGTGCCTCCAGAATTCCCTATCATGAGGGCTTGGGGACAAGCAGGGTGAGAATGCAATTGTAAACACCAGCTATGCTTAAATTGAGTGCCAAGCGCAAGTCAGTTCCAATGTGCATCAGCTTATATGAGATATCCAGCACCTGAGTAAGGGCAGATGTCAGATGTTTGCTCACACTGGAGTTTGTGTCTATGATGACCGACTAATGGAGGGGTGGCTTCAAAAGGCCATGGAGGACTACCCACGCTTAGTATTGTGAGATGCTCCAAACAACTAGGTTTCCTTCTAATGGTCAGCAAGAGTCTGGTTTTTTTCCTCCAGGGTCACTCATGTGGAAGTTTGGGTAGATGAGCCCTCCCGCATGGATGACTGGAAAGCACATGTACAATGACCATTGTAGCTGAGGAACATGACAGGTTCGTTTTGGTGGTTCTGGGACCAAGTACCAAGGCCTTGAATTGACAAGGAATCTCTTGCAGAGGTGTCCCAATACTGGTTTGTTACAAGGGAGGTCTTAGAATGTACTGGTGACTAAGGATCATGAAGGATCCTCCTACCCTGAGGGTTTGGCACAGGTCGATGTGCACAGTTTCCATCTTGGGAGAGGAGATGTTCTGTTTTGTGGCTCAGGGTACATATGTTGTATCCTAACTTGGTTTTCAAGAACATGCCTCTGAGGACAGATGCTTGAAACCTAATCTAGCGATCCAATGATATCCTTGTGCATGTCAGGTTCAATTTTCTGACTAAGGAACATTGACATGGGTGTCCGTCTGGATGTAGGTAGTCAGTGTTTTTCAGACTGTGCATTTGCATCCAGAGCCTCTTCCAATATTGGGGTGGGCTCAGGGGCTTTGCAGGTTTCCCCTAACTTGGAGGCTTTGGGCAACTGTGATGGGCACAGTTTCCTTGGGGATGGCAGGACTAGTCCCCTGGTAAGGTTCCAGAGACCCCATCATTGAGGATATGAGAACCATGGTTTTGGGAAGGAAGTCTGCAAGCACAAATTTGTGTTAGGGATAGTGCCGAGGTGATCGCAGGTCTAATGCATAGACCTAGAGGCCAGCACGTCAGGAAATGTAATTAGAGTGACTGGAAACTGGTAGCACAGGCTTTTCTATCTGGATTGTGTGTCCAGGATGGGCTCGGAATGTAGGTGTGGTGTCATGGTTCAATGGGCGACTTTTCCCCTCTATGGATCCTGGTGGCTGTCTATAGATTGGTGGCTTTTTCAGAGAAGAAAAGAGTGCTCTTTCCCATCTTAGGCGTGCCCCAAAACAGGGAAGAATGCTGTTTTCCAAAGTAGGGGTACCCCAAAACAGGGATTCCAGAGACGGGCTCTGGGTCTGGGCGCCTGGAAAATCCCACCAAGTGTTAGGATGTGGGCCTTGGGGCGTTCCAGGCCTGTAATGCAGGATCCTAGTGGTGTAACTGAGAGGGATTGTTTGAAAGCATGCTCAGGCTGAGGGTCACCATGCCTGTTTGTGCCCAGGGGGGCCCTCAGGATAGGGCGTGGTCTCATTGGCCATACAGCTGGATCCCACTTTGAGGGTTGGACACCCATTGCAACACCCAGGCTTCCTGCCATGGAAAGAGGAGTTTTCTATTGTGCTTCAGGTACCCCATTGGCAGGGTTTCCAGCAAAGGTCTGGGGAAAGGTGCCTGAATACCAAGGATGTGTACAGATGATGGACTTGGGCCATGGCTGGTCTCACATGCTGGTAATGGGGCCCACTTTCTTGGTGGTTGACTCTATGTCGGGACTTATGCTCTGTCAGACACAGCACTAGTGGCCAGGGCAGTCTATAAATCGGGGTTCCCTTGAGGGCTGAGCAGATGATCCTCATGTGGGGTTTCTGGGCAGACTCACCAGGCACCACTTCTTTCTATGGGTACATCAGAATGCTGCATTGTGGCTCCTGAATTTCCTATCATGAAAGCTTGAGGAGTAGTATGGTGATGATGGATTTGTAAACGCAAGCTATGGTTCAATTCAGTACCAAGTAGAAAGCAGTTCCAATGTTCAGTAGCTTATTCGAGATACCCAGTAGCCGAGTAAGGGCAGATGTCAGATCTTTGCTCACACTGAATTTGTGTCTATGATGACCGACAAATGGAGGGTGGCACCAAGAGGGCATGGAGGGTTTCCCACGCCAAAGCATGTGAGATGCTCCGAACAGCAAGGTTTCCTTCTACAGGACAGTTGGAGTCTGGTTTGTTTGCTCCAGAGTCCCCCATGTGGAAAGTTTGGGTAGCAGAGCCCTCCCATGGATGCCTGGAAAGCACAACTCCATTGACATTTGCAGCTTAGGAACATGACAGGTTCGTTCTGGTGGCTCTGGGCTGAAGTACCCAGGACTTTATTTGACAGGAATCTCTTGCAGTTTCATCACAATGCTGGTTTGTTATGAGGGAGATTTTAGAATGTGCTGGTGGCTAATGTGCCTTGCAGGATTCTCTTACACAGAGGGTTTGGCACAGGTCAAAGAGCACAGTATCCTTACTGGGAGAGGGGATGTTCTGTTGTGTGGCCCAGGGAAAACGTGATGTATCCTAACATGGTATTCCAAAACAGGGCCCTGAGCACAGATGCCTAAAATCCTAATCTAGTGTTCCAATACAGTCCTAGGGGCATGTCAGGTTCAATCTTCTGACTCAGGACCATTGACTTGGCTGTCTGCCTGGATGTAGGTGATCAGGTTGTTTCAGACTGCACTTGCATCCAGAGTGGGCGCCAGTATTGGAGTTGGCCCAGGGGCCTTGCAGGTTTCTCCTGATCTGGAAGGTTTGGGCAACTGTGACGGGCACAGTTTCCTTGGTGATTGCAGCACAGTCCTGTAGTGTGGTTCCAGAGACCCCATCCTGTTGGGCATGTGATCCATGGTTTTTGGAGAGAAATCTGCAAACACAAATTCAGGTTAGGGTTAGTGGCGTGGTGGTCACAAGCCTAATGTGTAGACCTGGAGGGCAGCTCTTCAGGAACTGTAATTAAGGTGACGGGAAGGCGGTAGCACAGACTTTTCTATCAGGATTGTGTGTCCAGGTTGGCCTCAGAATGCAGGTGTGTTCTCATGGGTCCTTGGGACACTTTTCATCTCTAAGAATACTGGCGGCTCCCCATAGTTTGATGTCATTTTCAGTGAAGTGAAGAATGCAATTTTCAATCTTAGGGTTGTCCCAAAACAGGGATTCCAGAGATGGGCTTTGTGTCTGGGCGCCTGGAAAAGCCAACCAAGTGTTAGGACATGGGCCTAGGGGCGTAACAGAACTGCAATGCAGGATCCTGGTGGTGTAACTGAGAGGGGTTGTTTGAAAGCATGAAGAAGGGCCTGGTGAGTCTGCCCAGAAACTCCCATGAAGATCAATCTACTCGGCTCTCCAGGGAAACCGGATTTATACTTTGCCCTGGCTACTAGTGCTGTGTCTGACCGTGCCTGAGCCCTAACTTCGTGTTAGCGACCCAGAGTGCAGAGTCCATATCCAGAATGTGAGACTAGCCATGGCCCCAGGCCATCATCTCAACCCAACCGTGGTATTCATGCAACTACCCAAGACCTTTGCTGAAATCCCTACCAATGGGGGAACCTGAAGCACAATAGAGAACTCCTTGTTCCATATGGCAGGAATCCTGACTGTTGGGATATGTGTCACACCCATAGAATGGGAACCACCTGCATGGCCAGGGAGACCACACCCACTCCTGAGGTCTGCCCTGAACACAAGCAGGCATTGGGATCCTAAGTGTGAGCATGCTTTCAAACAAACACTCTCAGTTGCAACTCCAAGATCCGGCATTGCATCACTGGTATGCACCTAGGCCCAAATCCTAACACTTGGTGGGATTTTCCATGCACCCATTCCCAGAGTCCGTCACTGGAATCCCTGTTTTGAGGCACCCCTAAGATGGAAAACAGCACTCTTCGCTTCCCTTAGAAAGCAACCAAACTATTGGGAGCCGCCGGGATCCTTCAGAGAAAAAATCTCCCATGCACCCATGAGACAACACCTGCAATCCAAGGCCATCGTGGATACAAAATCCAGATATAATAGCCTGTGCTACTGCCTTGAAGTCACCTGATTTATAGTTCCTGACGTGCTGCCCTCCAGGTTTATGCATTGGGCCTGCAATCACCTCACCACTAACCGTAACCCGAGTTTTTGTTTGCAGACTTCTCTCCCAAAACCATGGCTCACATGCCTTTCAGGATGGGGTCTCTGGAGTCACACCATAGTACTGTGCCTGCCATTCCCAAAGAAAATGTGCCCGTCACAGTTGCCTAAACTTTCCAGATTAGGATAAACCAGCAAGGACACTTAGCCCACCCCAATATTCGAGGCTGCTCTGGACGCAAATGCGCAGTCTGAAACATCCTGATCACTTCCATCCAGGCAGACACCCAAGTCAATGGTCCTTAGTCAGGTGATTGCACCTGACATGCACCTAGGATCTCATTGGAATCCTAGATTAGCTTTTCAGGCATCTGTCCACAGAGGCCTCTTCTGGAATACCAACTTATGATACAACATATGGTCCCTGAGCCCCAAAACAGAACATCTCCTGTCCCCAGATGAAAGCTGCACTCAGAACCTTTGTCAAACCCTCAGTGTATAGGAATACTGCACAGCACCTTAGCCACCAGAACATTCTAAGATCTCCCTGGTAACAGACCAGCATTGTGACATATCTTCCTGAGACTCCATGTCAACTCATGGCCTCGGTACTTTGACCCAGAGCCACAAGAACGAACCTGTCATATTCCTCAGATGCAATGGACAATGCAGGTGTGCTTTCCAGGCATCCATGCCGAAGAGTTCTGCTATCCAGACTGTCGACATGGGGGAACCTCGAGCAAACAAACCAGACTCCACCTGTCCAATAGAAGGACACCTTACTGCTTGGAGCATCTCACAAGCTTCATCGGGGGCAATCCTCCATGGCCTCTTGATGCCACCCCTCCATTTGTCAGTCATCATAGACACAAACCCCAGCATGAGCAAACATCTGACATCTGCCATTACTCAGGTGCTGGATATCGTGAATAAGGCACTGCACATTGGAACTGCCTTCCGCTTGGCCCTGAATTGAACGATAGCTTGTGTTTAAAATGCCATCCTCACTCTACTGTGCCGCAAGCCCTCTTGATAGGGAATTAAGGAGCCACAATGCAACATTCTGCTATACGCATAGAAAGAAGAAGGGCCTGGTGTGTCTGCCCAGAAACTCTACATGAGGATAGATCTGCTCAGGCTTCAAGGGAACCCCTATTTATACACTGCCTTGGTCACTAGTGCTGTGTGACAGAGCCTGAGCCCTGACCTCGTGTCAGCTACCCAGGAGGCAGGGCAAATATCCAGCATGTGAGACCGGCCATGGACCAGGGCCATCATCTCTACCAATCCTTGGTATTCAGGCATCTGTCCCCAGACCTTTCGTGGAATCCCTACAAATGGAGGAACCTAAAGCACAATAGAGAACTCCTCCTTCCCCATTACAGGATTTCTGAAGTTGGGATCGGTGTCTAACCCTCAGAGTGGGAGCCAACTACATGTCCAATGAGACCACGCCCACTCCGGAGGGCTGCCCTGGGCACAAGAAGGCATTGTGACTCTCTGCCTGAGCATGCTTTCAAACAAACGCTCTCAGTTGCACCTCCAGAACCCGCACTGCAGGCCTAGTAGGCCCCTAGGCCCAAATCTTAAATCTTGGTGGGATTTTCCAGGTTCCCAGACCAAGAACCCGTCTCCGGAATCCTTGTTTTGGGTCACCCCTATGATGGAAAACAGCACTCTTCCCTTCCTCAATTAAGGCACCAGACTATTGGAAGCCCCCAGGATCGTTCGAGAGGAATAATCTCCCATGAACCCATGAGACCACACTTGCATTCCGAGGCTATCCTGGACACATTATACAGACACAAATGCCTGTGCTTCTGCCTTCGAATCATCTGATTTACAGTTCCAGACGAACCGCCCTCCAGGTCTACACAATGGGTCTGCGATCACCTTACCATTAACCCTAATCCGAATTTGTGTTTGAAGACTTCTCTCCCAACCATGGCAGACATGCCCTCCAGGATGGGGTCTCTGGAGCCACACCACAGGAGAGTGCCTGCCACTCCAAGGAAAAAGTGTCCATTACAGTTACCCAATAATCTCCAGATTAGGAGAAACCTGCAAGGCCCCTGTGTCCAGCCCAATATTGAAGTCCACTCTATACCCAAATACACAGTCTGAAACACCCTGGTGACCTCCTTCCAGGCAGATGCTGAGTCAATGGTCCTGTGTCAAAAGATAGAAACTTTCATGCCCCTAGGACCTCAAGGGAACCCTAGATTAGTTTTTCAGGCATCTGGCCTGAGAGGCCTGTTCTGGAATATCAATATGATACAACATATGGTCCCTGAGCCCCACAATAGAACATCTCCTGACCCCAGATGGAATACGTGCTCTTGGACATGTGTCAAACCCTCAATGTAGATGAATCCTGCATGCCCACTTAGCCACCGGCATTTCTAAGAACTCCCTGGTAACAAACAAGCATTATTACCCATGTTCATGAGATTCCAAGTCAAAATAAGTCCTTGGTACTTCGCCCCAGAGCCACCAGAATGAACTTGCTATGTTCCTAAGCTGCAATGGTCAGTGGAGGTGTGGTTTCCAGGCATCCATACGGGAATGCTCTGCTACACAGACTTTCCACATGGGGGATCATGGAGACAACAAACCAGAATGTCCCTGTCCAGTATAAGGAAACCTTTTGTTTGGAACATCTCACAAGCCCCCGCATGGGAAATCCTCCATGGACTCTTGATGCCACCACTCCATTTGTCAGTCATCATAGGCACAAATTCAAGCATGAGAAAACTTCTGACATCCGCCCTTACTCAGGTGCTGGATTTCAATTCAATTGCTGCACACTGGAACTGACTTTCACTTGACTGAAATTAACCATATCTTGGGTTTACAATTCCATCCTCAATCTCCTGGTCAGCAAGCCCTCTAGAGAGGGAATTCTGGAGGCACAACGCAACATTCTGCCTTCCTCATAGAAAGAAGAGGGGCCTGATGAGTCTGCCCAGAAACTCCACATGAGGATCAATCTTCTTGGCGCTCAAGGGAACCCCGATTTATTGGCTTCCCTGGGCACTAGTGCTGTGTCTGACAGAGCCTGAGCCAAGACCTAGTGTCAGCCGCCCAGAGATCGGGCCCCATATCCAGCATGTGAGACCATCTATGGCCCAAGTCATTCATCTCTTCCTATCCTTGGTATTCAGGCATCTGTCCCCACACCATTCCCCTGCCAATAGGGGAACCCAAAGCACAATAGTGAACTACTCCTTCCCCATGGCAGGCATCCTGGCATTTGGGATGCGTGTTCAACCCTCAAAGTGGAAGCCAGCTCCATGTCCAAGGAGACTACGCACACTCATGAGGGCCGCCCTGGGCACAAGCAGGCATTGTGACCCTCAGCCTGAGTGTGCTTTCAACCAAATGCTCTCATTTGCATCTCCAGGATCCCGCATTGCAGGCCTGGTACACACCTAGACCCAAATCCTAAACCTTGGTGGGATTTTCGAGGGGCCCAGACACAGAGCCCGTCTCTGGAATCCCTATTTTGGGACAGCCTTAAGATGGAATACAGCACTCTTCCCTTCCCTTAAAAAGCCAGCAAACTATTGGTCGCCACCAGGATCCTCGCGAGGAAAAAATCTTCCATGGACCCATGAGACCACACCTGCATTCTGATGCCATCCTGGACCTACAATCCAGATACATATCATGTGCTACCACCTTCGAGTCATCCGATTTAGAGTTCCTGATGAGCTGCCTTCCAGGTCTATGCATTGGGCCTGCAATCACCTCGTCATTAACCGTAACCCAAGTTTGTGTTTGCAGACATCCCTCCTAAAACCATGGCTCACATGACCTCCATGTTCTGGTATCTGAAGCCACACCACAGGACTGTGCCTGTGATCCTCAAGGAAACTGTGCCCATCACCTTTGCCCAATACCTCTAGATTAGGAGAAACCTGCAAAGCCCCTGAGCCCAGCCCAATAATGGAGGCTGCTCTGGATGCAAATGCACAGTCTGAAACAACCTGATCACCTCCATCCAGCCAGACACCCAAATCAAGGGTCCTGAGTCAGAAGATTGAACCTGACATGCCCCGAGGACTTCATTGGAACACTAGATTCAGTTTTCAGGTATCTGTCCTCAGAGGCCTGTTCTGGAATGCCAACTGATGATACAGCATATGGTCCCTGAGCCACAGAACAGAAAATCTCCTCCCCGAGAAGGAAGCCGTGCTCTTGGACCTGTGTCAAACCCTCAGGGTAGTTGAATCCTGCATGGCCCCATTAGCAACCAGCACATTCTATGATCTCCCTGGTAAAAACGAGCATTGTGACCCATCTTCATGAGGTTTCATGTCAACTCAAGGCCCGGATATATCGCCCAGAGTCACCAGAACGAATCTGCCATGTTCCTCAGCTGCAATGGTCAATGGAGGGGTGCTGTCCAGGCATCAGTGTGGGGTGCTCTGCTACACTAACTTTCCACATGGAAAAACTGGAGAAATACCAGACTCTCCTGTCTGATAGAAAGAAACTTTGTTATTTGGAGCGTCTCACAAGCTCCCACTTGGGAAATCCTCCATGGTCACTTGACACCACCCCTCCATTTGTGGGTCATCATAGACACAAACTCCAGCATGAGGAAACATCTGACATCCGCCCTTACTCAGGTACTGGATATTCAAAACAGCAGCTGCACACTGGAACTGCATTTTGCTTCACACTGAATTTAACCATAGCTTTGTATTACTATTCCATCCTCACCCTACTGGTCTGCAATATCTCTTGATAGGGAATTCTGGAGCCACAACACAGTATTCTGCCTTCACAAAGAAAGAAGAACGACCTGTTGAGTCTGCCTCAAACTGCACATGAGGATCAATGTACTCGGCCCACGAGGCAACCCCAATTAATAGTTTTCCCTGGTCACTAGTGCTTTGTCTGACAGAGCCTGAGCCCCGACCTCGTGTCAGCCACCCAGAAGTTGGGGCCCATATTCAGCATGAGAGATCAGCCATGGCCCTGGGCCTTCATCTCTACCCATCCTTAGTATCCAGGCATCTGTCGCTCGACTTTTGCTGGAACCATGCCACTGCAGAAACCTGAAGCACAATAGAGAACTCCTCCTTCCCCATGGCAGGAATCCTGGATATTGAGATGGTTGTCCAACCCTCAGAGTGGGAGCCACCTGCATTGCCAATGAGACTACGCCCACTTCTGAGGGCCGACTTGGGCACAAGCAGGCATGGTGATCCTCAGCCTGAGCATGCTTTCAAACGCTCTCAGTTGCTCCTCCAGTACCAGCATTGCAGGCCTGCTATTCCCATAGTCCCAAATACTAAACTTTGGTTGGATTTTCTGGTGCCCAGACCAAGAGCCCGTCTTGGAACCCTGTTTGGGGCACCTGTAAGATAGAAAAGAGCACTCTTCCCTTCCCCGAGAAAGGCATCAAAGGATTGGGAGCCTCCAGGATCCTTAGAGAAGAATAATCTTCCATTGACCCATGAGGCCACACCTGCATTCCGAGGCCATCCTGGACACACAACCCAGGGAGAAAACCCTGTGCTGCCACCTTCGAGGCATCCTATTTACAGTTCCTGACGAGCTACCCTCCATGTCTATGCATTGGGCCTGTGATCCTCTAGCCACTAACCCTAACCCCAGTTTGTGTTTGCAAACTTCCCTCCCAAAACCATGGCTCACATGCCCACCAGGATGTGGTCTCTGGAGCCACACCACAGGAAATTGGCTGCCATCCCCAAGAAAACTGTGCCCATCACAGTTGCCCAAAACCTCCAGATTAGGAGAAACCTGCCAGGCCCCTGAGCCCACCCCAATATTGGAGGCTGCTCTGCACGCAAGCATGCAGTCTGAAACACCCTGAGCACATTTATCCAGGAAGACAGCCAACTCAGTGGTTCTGAGTCAGATGATTGAACCTGGCATGCCCCTAGAACTCCACTGGAACCCTAGATTGGATCATCAGACATCTGTTCTCAGAATCCTGTTCTGGAATACCAAGTTATGATAAAACATGTGGTCCCTGATCCCCACAACAGAACATCTCCTGTCCCCAGAAGGAAATGATGCTCTAGGACCTGTGTCCAACTTTCAGGGTAGATGAATCCTGCACGTCCCATTAGCCCCAGCACATTCTATGATCCTGGTAACAAACCAGCATTGTGACCCATCTTCATGAGGCTCCATGTCAACTCAAGGTGTTAGTACTTTGCCCCAGAGCCACGAAACTAACCTGCCATGTTCCTCAGCTAGAATAGTCCATGGATGTGTTCTTTCCAGGCATCCATGAGGTAGTTCTCTGCTACCCCAAAATTCGACATGGAGCACCCTAGAGCAAACAAACCAGACTGCCCCTGTCAGGTAGAAGGAAACCTTGCTGTTAAAAGCATCTCACAAGCCCCAGCGTGGGAAGTCCTCCATATTATCTTGACGCCACCCCTCCATTTGTAAGTCTCATAGACACAAATTCCAGCATGAGCAAACATCTGACGTCTGCCCTTACTCAGGTGCTGGATATTCGAATCAGTCACTGCACACTGGAAATGCCATTCACTTGTTCTTGCGTAGTTTGGGTTTACAATTCCATCTTCACCCTACTGGTCTGCAAGCCCGCTTTTTAGGGAATTCTGGAGCCAAAACGCAACATTCTGCCTTTCCTATAGAAACAAGAAGGGCCTGGTGAGACTGCCCAGAAACTCCCCATGAGGATCAATCTACTCGGCCCTTGAGGGAACCCCGATTTATACCTTGACCTGGCCACTAGCGTTGTGTCTGACAGAGCCTGAGCCCCGACCTTGTGTCAGCCACCCAGAGTGTGGGGCCCTAATCCAGTATGTGAGACCAGTGATGGCCCGTGTCTGTCATCTCTACCCATCCTTGGTATTCAGGCAACTGTCCCACACCTTTGCTGGAATACCTACCAATGGGGCAACTTGAAGCACAATTGAAAACTCTCCTTCCCCATGGCAGGAAGCCTGGCTGTTGCGATGGGTGCCCAACCATCAGAATGGGAACCAGCTGCATGGCCAATGAGGCAACGCCCACTCCTAAGGGCCGCCCTGGGCTAAAGCAGGCATTTTGTCCCTCAAATTTAGCATGCTTTCACACAAACACTCTCAGTTGCATCTCCAGGAACCCACATTGCAGGCCTGGTCCGCCCCTAGGACCAAATCATAACACTTGGTTGGATTTTCTATGCCACCATACCCAGAGCCCATCTCTGGAATCTCTGTTTTGGAGCACCCCTATGATGGAAAGCAGCACTCTTCCCTTCCCAGAGAAAGGTTCCAAACTATTGGGAGCCACCAGGATGCTTAGAGAGGAAAAATCTCCCATGGATCCATGAGACCACACCTGCATTCTGAGGCCATCCTGGACACACAATCCAGATACAAAAGCCTGGGCTACCGCCTTCGAGTCACCTGATTTACAGTTCCAGATGGGCTGCCCTAAAGACCTATGCATTGGGTCTGTGATGACCTGGCCGTTAATCCTAACCCAAGTTTGTGTTTGAAGACTTCACTCCGCAAACCATGGCTCACATGCTCTTCAGGATGGGGTCTCTGGAGCCACACCACAGGAAAGTTCCTGCCTTCCCCAAGGAAACTGTGTCTGTCAAGTTGCCCAAACTCTATAGATTAGGAGAAACCTGCGAGTCCCCTGAGCCCAGTCCAATATTGGAGGCTACTTGGGCTGCAAATGCACAGTCTGAAATACCCTGATCACCACCACCCAGGCAGACACCTATGTCAATGTTCCTGAGTCAGATGATTGAACCTGACATGCCCCTAGGACCTCATTGGAAGTCTAGATTAGCTTTTCAGGCATTTCGCCTCAGAGGCCTATTCTGTAATACCAATATGATACAACATATGATCCCTGAGGCCCACAATAGAATATCTCCTGTCCCCAGATGGAATCCGTGCTCTTCAACTTGTGTCAACCCTCAGGGTATATGAATTCTGCACAGTCCCTTAGCCACCAGCACATTCTAAGATCTCCCTGGTAACAAACCAGCATTGTGACCCATCTTCATGAGATTCCATCCACTCCTTGGTCACATCAACTCCTTGGTAATTTGCCCAGAGCCACCAGAATGAACCTGTCATGTTCATAAGTTGCAATGGTCAGTGGAGTTGTGCTTTCCAGGCATCCATGTGGGAGTGCTCTGCTACCTAGTCTTTCCATATGTGGGACCCTGGAGCAAACAAACAAGGCTGCCACTGACCGGTAGAAGGGAACCTTCTGTTTTGAGCATCTCAAAAGCAGCAACGTGAAAAATCCTCTGTGGCCTCTTAACACAACCCCTCCATTTGTCAGTCATCATAGACAAAATCTCCAGCATGAGCAAACATCCGCCCTTATTTAGGTTCTGGATTTTCGTTTCCACCGCTGCACACTGGAACGGCCTTCTGCTCAACACTGAATTTAACCATAGCTTGGGTATAGAATTCCGTCCACAGCCTCCTGGTTTGCAAGTCCTCTTGAGAGGGAATTCGGGAGCCAAAAAGCAACATTTTGCATTCCCAATAGAAAGAAATAGGGCCTGGTGAATCTGTCCAGAAATCCACATGAGGATCAATCTGCTTGGCGCTCTAGGGAATCTTGATTTATAGCCTGCCCTGGGCACTAGTTCTGTGTCTGACAGAACCTGATCCAAGACTTAATTTTAGCCACCCAGAGATCTGAGTCCATATCCAGCATGTGAGACAGGCAGGGCCCAAGTCTGTCACCTCTACCCATACTTGCTATTCAGGCATCTGTCCCCAGACCTTTTCTGGAATCCCTGCCAATGAGGGAACCTGAAGCATAATAGAGAACTCCTCGTTCCCCATGGCAGGAATCCTGGCTGTTGATATGGGTATCTAAACATCAAAGTGGTAGCCAGCTGCACGGCCAAGGAGACAGTGCCCACTCATGAGGGCTGCCCTGGGCACAAGCAGCCATTGTGACCCTCAGCTTGAGCTTGCCTTCAAACACACTCTCTCAGTTGCACCTCCAGGATCCCGCATTGCAGGCTTGGTATGCCCTTAGGACCAAATCCTAACAATTGGAGGGATTTTCCGAGTGCCCATACCCAGAGCCCTTCACTGGAATCCGTGTTTTGGGGCACCCCTAAAATGGAAAACAGCACATTTTGCTTCCCTGAGAAAGCCACCAAACTATTGGGAGCCCCCAGGAAACTTCAGAAGAAAATTCTCCCTTGCTCCCATGAGCCAAACCTGCATTCAGAGGACATCGTGGATACACAATCCAGATACAAGAGGCTGTGCTACTGCCTTTGAGTCACCTGATTTACAGTTCCTGACGTGCTGCCCTCAAGGTCTATGGATTGGGACTGCGAACACCTTGCCACTAACCCTATCCCGAGTTTGTGTTTGCAGATCTCTCTCCTAAAACCATGGATCACATGCCCTCCAGGATGGGGCCCCTAGAGTCACACCACAAGGCTGTGCCTGCCATCCCCAAGGAAACTCTATCCGTGATAGTTGCCCAAAACCTCCTGATTAGGAGAAACATGCAAGGCTTCTGAGCCCATCCCAATATTGGAGGCCACTCTGGATGCAAATGTGCAGTCTGAAACACCCTGATCACCTCCATCCAGGCAGACATCCAAGTCAATGGTCCTGAGTCAGATAATTGAACCTGACATGGCCCTAGGACCTCTTTGGAAGCCAAGATTAGCTTTTCAGGCATCTGTCCTCAGAGGCCTCTTCTGGAATATCAACATATGATACAACATATGGTCCCTGAGCCCCAAAACAGAAAATCTCCTGTCCCCAGATGATAGCCGTGCTCTTGGACCTGTGTCCATCCCTCAGGTTATATGAATTCTGCACAGCCCCTTAGCCACCAGAACATTCTAAGATCACCCTGGTTACAAACCTGCATTGTGACCCATCTCTATGAGACTCCATGTCAACTCAAAGCCTTGGTACTTTGCCCCAGAGCAACCAGGACAAACCTGCCATGTTCCTCAGCTGCAATGGTCAATGGAGATGTGCTTTCCAGGCCTCCATATGGGAGTGCTCTGCTACACAAAATTTCCACATGAGAAACTGGGGAAAACAAACCTGACTCCCCCTGTCCAGTAAAAAGGAACTTTGATGTTTGGAGCATCTCACAAGGCCTAGCGTGGGAAATCCTCCATGGCCTCTTGACACCACCCCTCCATTTGTCGGTCATCATAGACACAAACTCCAGCCTGAACAAACATCTGACATCATCCCATACTCAGGTGCTGATATTGGAATCAGCTGCTGCACACTGGAACTTCCTTTGGCTCGGCACTGAATTTAACCCTAGCTTCGGATTACAATTTCATCCTCATCCTACAGGTATGCAATATCTCTTGATAGGGGTTCAGGAGCAACAATGCAACATTCTACTTCCACATAGAAAGAAGGACCTGGTGAGTCTGCCCAGAAACTGCACATGAGGATAAATCCACTCGGCCCAGGAGGGAACCCCTATTTATAGTTTGCCCTGGCCACTAGTGCTGTGTCTGACAGAGCCTGAGGCCCGACCTCGTGTCAGCCAACAGAGGGTGGGGCCCATATCCAGCATGTGAGACCAGCCATGGCCCAGGCCCGTCATCACTACCCATCCTTGGTATTCAGGCCTCTGTCCCCTAGACCTTAGCTGGAATCCCTACCAATGGAGGAACCTGAAGCACAATAGAGAACTCCTTCCCGATGGCAGGAATCCTGGCTTTCGGATGGGTATCCAACACTCAGAATGGGAAATGGCTGAATGTCCAAGTAGACAACGCCCACTCCTGGGCACAAGCAGGCATTGTGACCCACAGCTTGAGCATGCTTTCAAGCAAACACACTCAGTTGCACCTCCACGATCCCGCAGTGCAGGCCTGGTATGACCCTAGGCCAAATCCTAACCCTTGGTGGGATTTTCCAAGCACTCAGACCCAGAGCCCATCTCTGGAATCCCTATTTTGGGGCACACCTAAGCTGGAAAACAACACTCATCCCTTCCCCGAGAAATCCACCAAAGTATTGGGACACGCCAGGATCCTTGAGAGGAAAAATCTCCCATGCACCCATGAGACCACACCTGCATTCCAAGGCCATTCTGGAAAATCCATCCAGATACAATAGCCTGTGCTACCACCTTTGAGTCACCTGATTTACAGTTCCAGACTTGCTGCCCTCCAGGTCTATGAATTGGGACTACGATCACCTCGCCACTAACCCTAACCCGAGTTTGTCTTTGCAGACTTCTCTCTCAAAACCATGGCACACATGCCTTCCAGGATGGGTTCTCTGGAGTCACACCACAGGACTGTGCCTGCCATCCCAGGCAACTGCCTGGAAACCACCCGTCACAATTGTCCAAACCCTCCAGATAAGGAGAAACCTGCAAGGACCCTAAGCCCACCCTAGTATTGGATGCCACTCTGGATGCAAATGCGTAGTCTGAAATACCCTGATCACCTCCTTCTATTCAGACACCAGAGTCAATGGTTCTGAGTCAGAAGATTGAACCTGACATTTCCCTAGGACCTCATTTGAACCCTAGATGAAGATTTTAGACTTCTGTGCTCAGAGGCCTGTTCTGGAACACCAACTTGTGATACAACACATGGTCCCTTAGCCCCGCAATAGAACATCTCCTGTCCCTAAATGGAATCCGGGCTCTTGGACCTGTGTCAAATCCTCAGGCTAGATGAATCCTCCATGACCCCTTAACCACCAGCACATACTAAGATCTCCCTGGTAACAAACCAAAATTTTGACCCATCTTCATGAGTTTCCATGTCCAATCCAGTCATTGGTACTTTGTCTCAGAGCCACCAGAACGATCCTGCCATGTTCCTCCACTGCAATGGTCAATGGAGGTGTGCTTTCCAGGCATTCATGTGGGAGAGCTATGCTATCCAATCTTTCCACATGTGGGGACTTGGAGTAAACAAACAAGACTGCCCCTGTCTGGTAGAAGAAAACCGTGCTTTTTGGAGCATCTCACAAGACCCAGTCTGGGAAATCCTCCATGGCCTCTTGACGCCTCCCTCCCTCACAAACTCCAGCATGAGCAAATATCTGACATCCTCCCTTACTCAAGTGCTGGATATTCGATTCAACCACTGCACACTGAAAGTGCCTTTCACTTGACATTGAATTTAACCATAGCTTTGGTTTATAATTCTATCCTCAGCCTCCTGGTCCACAAGCTCTATTGATAGGGAATTCTGTAGACACACAGCAGCATTCTTCCTTCCCAATAGAAAGAAAAAGGGCCTGGTGAGTCTCTCCAGAAACCCCACATGATGTTCAATCTGCTCGGTGCTCAAGGGAACCCCTACTTACAGGATGCCCTGGGGACTAGTGTTGTGTCTGATAGAGCCTGAGCCAAGACCTAGTGTCAACCACCCATAGATCAGTGCCCATTTCTAGCATGTGAGACCGGCCATGGCCCAAGTTGGTCACGTCTACCCATCATTGGTATTCAGGCATCTGTCCCTAGACATTTGCTGTAATCCCTTCTAATGAGGGAACCTGAAGCACAATAGGGAACTCCTCCTTCCCCATGACAGGATTCTGGGCTGTTGGTATGGGTGTCCAACCTCAAAGTGGGCGATGGCTGGTTGGCCAAGGAGATTATGCCCACTCATGAGGGCCGCCCTGGGCACAAGCAGGCAATGTGAACCTCAGCCTGAACATGCTTTCAAACAAGCCCTCTCAGTTGACCCAAAAGTATCCCGCATTTCAGGACAGGTATACCCCTTGGCCCAAATCCTAACACTTAGTGGGATTATCCAGGGGCCCAGACCCAGAGCCAGTCTCTGGAATTCCTTATTTTGTCTAACCTCCAGGATGGAAAACAGCACTCTTCCCTTCCCCAAGAAAGCCACCAAACTATTGGAAACTACCAGGTAACTTAGAGAAGAAAAACCTCCATGGACCCATTAGATCACACCTGCATTCCATGTCCACCCTGGACACACAATGCATATACAAAAGCCTTGCTACCCCCTTCAAGTCATCTAATTTACAATTCCTGATGAGTTGCTTTCCAAGTCTATGCATTGGGCCTGCGATCACCTCGCCACTAACCCAAACCCGAGTTTGTGTTTGCAGACTTCCCTCCCAAAACCATGGCTCACATGCCCTCCATATTGTGGTATCTGGAGCCACACCTAAGGACTATGCCTGCCTTCCTCAAGGAAACTGTGCCCATCACTGTTGCCCAAAATCTCTAGATCAAGAGAAACTTGAAAGGCCCCTGAGCCCACCTCAATATTAGAGGCCACTCTGGACTCAAATTCGCAGTCTGAAACACCCTGATCACCTCTATCCAGACAGACACCCAAGTCAATAATCCTGAGTCAGAAGATTGAACCTGACATGCCCCGAGGACTTCATTGGCACACTAGATTCGGTTTTCAGGTATCTGTCCTCAGAGGCCTGTTCTAGAATACCAAGTTATGATACAACATGTGGTTCCTGAGCCACAGAACAGAACATCTCCTGGACCCAGAAGGAAGCCGTGCTTGTGGACCTGTTTCAAACCCTCAGAGTAGATGAATCCTGCACTGCCCCCTAGGAAGCAGCACATTCTATGATCTCCCTGGTAATAAACCAACATTGTGACCTATCTTCATGAGACTCCATGTCAACTCAAGGCCTTGGTACTTCGCCCCTGAGCCACCAGAACAAACCTGTCATGTTCCTCAGCTGCAATGGTCAATGGAGGTGTTCTTTCTATGCATCCATGTGGGAGTGCTCTGCTATACAAACTTTTGACATGGAGAAACCTGAGCAAACAAACCAGACTCCTCCTGTCCGGTAGAAAGAAACTTTGATGTTTGGAGCATCTCACAAGCCCCAGCGTGGGAAATCCTCCATGGCATCTTGACGCCACCCCTTCATTTGTCGGTCATCATAGACACAAACTCCAGACTGAGAAAACATATGACATCAGCCCATACTCCAGTGCTGATATTGGAATCAGCTGCTGCACACTTGAATTGCCTTTCGCTTGGCACCGATTTTTACCTTAGCTTCGGATTACAATTTCATCCTCACACTACTGGTCTGCCATATCTCTTGATAGGGAATTCTGGAGACACTATGCTATATTCTGCCTTCTGCATAGAAAGAAGGACCTGGTGAGTCTGCCCAGAAACTGCGCATGAGGATAAATCCACTCGACCCAGGAGGGAACCCCTATTTATAGTTTGCCCTAGTCACTAGTGCTGTGTCTGACAGAGCCTGAGTCCCGACCTCCTGTCAGCCACCAGAGGGTGGGGTCCATATCCAGCATGTGAGACGGGCCATGGCCCAGGGCCGTCATCACGACCCATCCTTGGTATTCAGGCCTCTGTCCCCTAGACCTTAGCTGGAATCCCTACCAATGGAGGAACCTGAAGCACAATAGAGAACTCCTCTTTCCCCATGACAGGGATCCTGGCTTTGAAATGGGTGCCCAACCCTCAGAATGGTATCCGGCTGCATGGGCAATGAGACCACACACACTCCTGAGTGCTGCCTGGGCACAAGCAGGCATTGTGACCCTCAACTTGAGCATGCTTTCAAACAATACTCACAGTTGCACCTCCAGGATCCGCATTGCAGGCCTTGAACGCCCCTAGGCCCAAATCCTAACCCTTGGTGGGATTTTCCATGCTCCCAGACAAAAAGCCTGTCTCTGGAATCTCTGTCATGGGACACCCCTAAGATGGAAAACAACACTCTTTCTTTCCCTGAGAAAGCCACCAAACTATTGGGACATGCCAGGATCCTTGAGAGGAAAAATCTACCATGGACCCATGAGACCACACCCTCATTCCGAAGCCATCCTGGAAATTCAATCAAGATACATTAGCCTGTGCTACCACCTTCGAGTCACCTGATGTACAGTTCCTGACTTGCTGCCCTTCAGGTCTATACTTTGGGCCTGCGATCACCATGCCACTAACCCTAACCCACGTTTGTGTTTGCAGACTTCTCTCCCAAAACCATGGCTAACTTGCCCTCCAGGCTGGGGTCTCTGGAGCCATACCAAAGGACTGTGCCTGCCATCCCCAAGGAAACTATGCCCGTCACAGTTGCCAAAGCCTTCTAGATAAGGAGAAAACTGCAAGGACCATGAGCCCACCGCAATATTGGATGCCGCTCTGGACGCAAATGTGAAATCTGAAATACCCTGATCACCTCCATCCATGAAGACACCAGAGTCAATGGTCCTGAGTAAGAAGATTGAACCTGACATGCCCCTAGGACTTCATTGGAACCCTAGATTAGGTTTTCAGGCATCTGTCATCAGAGGCCTGTTCTGGAGAACCAACTTATGATACAGCATATGGTCCCAGAGCCACACAACAGAACATCTCCTGTCCCCAGATGGAATCCGGGATCTTGGACCTGTGTCAAACTCTAAGGCTAGATGAATCCTGAACTGACCCTTAGCTACCAGCACATTCTTAGATCTCCCTGGTAACAAACCAGCATTGTGACCTATCTTCATGAGATTCCATGTCCAATCCAGTATTTGGTACTTCACCTCAGAGACACCAGAATGAACCTGCCATGTTCCTCCACTGCAATGGTCAATGAAGGTATGCTTTCCAGGCATCCATGTGGGAGAGCTATGCTACCCATTCTTTCCACATGTGGGAACCTGGAGCAAAGAAACCAGACTGCCCCTGTCCGGTAGAAGAAAACCTCTCAGTTTGGAGCATCTCACAAGTCCCAGCCTGGGAAATCCTCAATGGCGTCTTGACGCCGCCCCTCCATTTGTCGGTCATCGTAGACACAAACTACAGCATGAGCAAACATCTGATATCCACCCTTACTTAGGTGCTGAATATTCGATTCAACCCTTAGACACTGGAAGTGCCTTTCACTTGATACAGAATGTAACCATAGCTTGGGTTTACAATTCCATCTGCAGCCTCCTGGTGTGCAAGCCATTTTGATAGGGAGTTCTGGAGCCACAACGTAGCATTCTGTCTTCCCCATAGAAACAAGAAGGGCCTGGTGAGTCTGCCCAGAAACCTACATGAGGATCAATCTGCTCAGCACTACAGAGAACACCGATTTATAGACTGCCCAGGACAGTAGTGCTGTGTCTGACAGATCCTGAGCCAAGACCTAGTGTCAGCCACCCAGAGATCGGGGCCCATATTCACGATTTGAGACTGGCCATGGCCCATGTCCATCATCTCTACCCATCCTGGGTATTCAGGCATTTGTCCCCAGACCTTTGCTGGAATATCTCCTAATGGGGGAACCTGAAGCACAATAGAGAACTCCTCTTTCCCCATGGCAGGAATCCTGGATGTTGGGATGGGTGTCCAACCCTCAAAGTTCGAGCCAGCTGCATGGCCAAGGAGACCACGCCCCCTCATGAGGGCCACCTGGGCACAAGCAAGCCTTGTGACCCTCAGCCTGAGCATGATTTCAAACAAGCCCTCTCAGTTGCACCTCCAGGATCCCGCATGCAGGCCTGGTAAGCCACTAGGCCAAAATCCTAACACTTGGTGGGATTTTCTAGGGGACCACACCCAGAGCCCGTCTCTGGAATCCCTATTTTGGGGCACCCCATCATGGCAAACAGCACTCTTCCTTTCCCTGAGAAAGCCACCAACTACTGGGAGCCACCAGGATACTTAGAGAGGAAAAATCTCTCATGGACCCATGAGGCCACACCTGCATTCCGAGGCCATCATGGACACACAATCCAGAGAAAAAAGCCTGTGCTACCGTTTTTGAGTCACCTGATTAACAGTTCCTGACGAGCTGCCCTCCAGGTCTATGCATTGGGCCTTTGATCACCTTGCCACTAAACCCTAACCTGAATTTGTGTTTGCAGACTTCCCTCCCAAAACCATGGCTCACATGCCCTCCAGATTGTGGTATCTGGATCCACACCACGGGAGTGTACTTGTCTTCCCCAAGGAAACTGTGCCTGTCACTGTTGCACAAACCTTCTAGATAGGAGAAACCTGCAAGGCACCTGATCCCACCCCAATATTGGAGGCCGCTCTGGACGCAAATGCGCAGTCTGACACACCCTATCACATACATCCAGGTTGATAGCCAAGTCAATGGTCATGAGACAGAAGATTGAACCTGACATGCACCTATGAATTAATTGGAATACTTGATTATGTTTTCAGGTGTCTGTACTCAGAGGGCTGCTCTGAATATCAACTTACAATACAACATGGTCCCTGAGCCACACAACAGAATATCTCCTGTCCCCAGAAGGAAGCCATGCTCTTGAACCTAGGTCAAACACTCTGGGTAGATGAATCCTGCAAGGTCCCCTGGCAACCAGCACATTCTATCATCTCCCTGACAACAAACCAGCATTGTGACCCATCTTTATGAGACTCCATGACAACTCAAGGTCTTGGTACTTCGCCCCAGAGCCACAGAAAGAAACTGCAATATTCTTCAGCTGCCATGGTTAATGTTGGTGTACTTTCCAGGCATCCAGCGGGAGTGTTCTGATACCAACTTTCCACATGAGGAACCCTGGAGAAAACAAACCAGGCTCCCCTGTATGGTAAAAGGAAACCTTGCTGTATGGAGTATCACACAAGCCCAAGCGTGCATAATCCTCCATGGCCTCTTGAGGCCACCCATCCATTTGTCGGTCATCATAGACACAAACTCCAGCATGAGGAAACATCTGACATCCGCCCTTACTCAGGTACTGGATATTCGAAACAGCAGCTGAACACTGGAACTGCCTTTCGCTTCACACTGAATTTAACCATAGCTTTGCATTACTATTCCATCCTCACCCTAGTGTTCATTAAGCCCTCTTGATAGGGAATTCTGGAGCCACAACGCAGCATTCTGCCTTCCCCATAATAAGAAAAAGGGCCTGGTGAGACTGCTCAGAAAGCCTACATGAGGATCAATCTACTTGACCCTCAAGGGAACCTGATTTATATGTTGCCCTGGCCACTATTGCTGTGTCTGACAGAACCTCATCCCCGACCTCGTGTCAGGACCCAGAGGACCCATCTCCAGAATGTGAGAATGGCCATGGCCCAGGGCTGTCATCTCTACCCATTCTTGGTTCAGGCATCTCTCCCCAGAACTTTGCTGGAATCCCTGCCTAGGGGTAACCTGAAGCACAGTAGAGAAATCCTCCTTCTCCGTGGCAGGAATCCTGGCTGTTGGGATGGGCGTCCAAACTTCAGAGTGTTAGCCAACTGAATGGCCAAGGAGACACCACCCACTCATGAGGGCCGCCATGGACACAAGCAGTCATTGTGACCCACAACCTGAGCATGCTTTCAAACAAACACTCTCAGTTGCATCTCCAGGATCCCTCATTGCAGGCCTGGTATGCCCCTAAGCCCAAAGCCTAATCCCTGGTGGAATTTTTCAGGTGCCCAGAACCACAGACTGTCTCTGGAATCCCTGTTTTGGGGCACCCCTAAGATGGAAAATAGTACTCTTCCCTTCACCGAGAAAGCCACCATAATATAGGGAGCCGCCAGGATCCTTGAGAAGAAAAATCTCCCGTGGACCAATGAGACCACACCTGCATTCCGAGGCCATCCTGGACACACAAGCCAGATACAAAAGCCTGTGCTACCACCTTCGAAGCACCTGGTTTACAGTTCCTGACGAGCTTCCCTCCAGGTCTATGAATTGGGCCTGCGATCAACTTGCCACTAACCTTAACCCGAGTTTGTGTTTGCAGACTTCTCTCCCAAAACCATGGCTCATATTTCCTCCAGGATGGGGTCTCTGGAGCCACACCACAGGACTGTGCCTGCCATCCCCAAGGAAGCTTTGCCCATCTCAGTTCCCTAAACCTTCTAGGTTAGGAGAAACCTGCAAGGACCCTGAGCCTACCACAATATTGGCAGCCGTTCTGGACACAAATGTGCAGTCTGAAACACCCTGATCACCAGAATCCAGGCAGACACCCAAGTCAATGGCCCTGAGTCAGAAGATTGAACCTGACATTCCACTATGACCTCACTGGAACCCTAGATTAGGTTTTCAGGCATCTGTCCTCAGAGACCTGTTCTGGAGTACCAACTGAAGATACAACATATAGTCCCTGAGCCCCACAACAGAACATCTCCTTTCCCCAGATAAAAATCATGCTCTTGGACCTGTGTCAAACCCTCAGGGTAGATGAATCCTACTCAGCCCACAGCCACCAGCATATTCTAAGATCTCACTGGTAACAAGCCAGCATTGTGACCCATCTTAATGAGAATCCATGTCAACTCAAGTCCTTGGTACTTCGCCCAAAGGCCTCCAAAATGAACCTACCATGTTCCTCAGCTGCAATATTCAATGGAGGTGTGTTTTCCCGGAATCCATGTAGGAGTGCTCTGCTACCCAAACTTTCCACATCGGGAACTTTCGAGCAAATGAACCAGACTGCCCCTGTCTGGTAGAAGAAAATCTTGCTGTTTGGAGCATCTCACAAGACCAAGTGTGGGAAATCCTCCATGGCCTCTTGTCACCTACCCTCCATTTTTTGGTCATCATAGACACAAACTCCAGCATGAGCAAACATCTGATGTCTGCCCTTACTCTGGTACTGTATATTCAAATCAGATGCTGCATACTGGAAATGCCTTTCGCTTGTCACTGAATTTATCCGTAACTTGGGTTTACCCTACTGGTCTGCAAGCCCTCATGATAGGGAATTCTGCAACCACAACGCAAAATTCTGCCTTCCCCATAGAAAGAAGAAGCCCCTGGTGAATCTGCCCAGAAACTCCACATGAGGATCAATCTACTCGGCCCTCGAGGGAACCCCAATTTATAGATAGCCCTGGCCCCTAGTTCTGCGTCTGACAGAGCCTGAGCCCCGAACTTGTGTCAGCCACCCAGAGGGCGGGGCCCATATACAGCATGTGAGACAAGCCAAGGACCAGGGCCGCCATCTCTACCCATCCTTGGTATTCAGGCATCTGTCCCCAGACCTTTCCTGGAATCCCTACCAATGGGGGAACCTGAATCACAATAGAGAAATCCTCCTTCCTCATGGCAGGATTCCTGGAAGTTGGGAAGGGTGTCCCAAACTCAGAGTGGTAGCCTACTTCATGGTCATTGAGACCATGCCCACTTGTGAGGGCCACCCTTGGCAAAAACTGGCATAGTGACCCTCAGCCTGAGCATACGTTCAAACAAACACTCTCAGTTGTACCTCCAGGACTTGCATTGGAGGCCCTGGTAAGCCCCTAGGCCCAAATCCTAACCCATGGTGGGTATTTCCAGGGGCCCTGAGCCAGAGCACGTCTCTGCAATCCCTGTTATCGCACACTCTTAATATGGAAAACAGAACTTTTCCCTCTCTGAGAAAACCACCAAACTATAGGGAGTCGCCAGGATACCTGAGAGGAAAAATCACCCATGGACCCCTGAGACCACCTGCATTTTTAGTTCATCATGGATACACAATCCAGATACAAAAGCCTGTGCTACCGCCTTCGAGGCAAGTAATTTACAGTTCCGATGAGCTACCCTTCAGGTCTATGCATTGGGCCTACAATCACCTCGCCACTAAACCTAACCTGTGTTTGAGTTTTCAGACTTTCTTCCCAAAGCCATTGTTCACATGCCTCCAGGATGGGGTCTCTGGAGCCACACCACAGGACTGTGCCCACCATTGCCAAGGAAACTGTGCCCATCAGTGTTGCCCAATCCTTCCAGAGTAGTAGAAACCTGCAAGGCCCCTAAGTCCACACCAATACTGGTTGCCACTCTGTACACAAATGCACAGTCTGGAACACCATGATCACCTACATCTAGGCAGACATCGAAGTTAATGCTCCTGAATCAGGGGATTGAACCTGACCTTCCCCTAGGATTTCATTGGAACCCTAGATTAAATTTTCAGGCATCTGTCTTCAGAGGCCTGTTCTGGAATACCAACTTATGGTACAGAATGTGGTCCGTGAACCCCACAACAGAACATTTCCTGTCCCAGAAGGAAATCATGCTCTTTGACCAGTGTCAAACCCTCAGGGTAGATGAATCCTACATGGTCCCTTAGCAACCAGCACATTTTAAGATCTCCCTGGTAACAAACCTGCATTGTGACCCATCTTCATGAGACTCCATGTCAACTCCAGGCCTTGGTACATTGCCCCAGAGCCAACAGATCGAAATGGCCATGTTCCATGTTCCTGCAATTATAAATGGAGGTGTGATTTTCAGGCACCCATGAGGGAGTGCTCTGCTACCCAAATTTTCCATATGGCAGAACCTGGAGCAAATAAACCAGACATCCCTGTCTGGTAGAAGTAAAACTTGCTGTTTGGAGTATCTCACACGCCCCAGCGTATGAAATCCTCCATCGACTCTTGACGCCACCCCTCCATTTGTCGGTCAAATAAACCACACTCCACCTGTCCAGTAGAACAAAACCTTGTTATTTTGAGCAGCTCATAAGCCTCAATGTGAAAACCCTCCATGGCTTCTTGACACCACCCCTCCAGTGTGAGCAAATATCTGACATCTGCCCTTACTCAGGTGCTCGATATCTCAAATAAGCCTCTGCACATAGGAACTGCCTTCTGCTTGGCACTGAATTGAACCATAGCTTGTGTTTACAATTTCATCCTCACCCAACTGGTCTCCAAGCACTCTTGATAGGGAATTATGGAGCCACAACTCAGCATTCTGCTTTCCCTATAGAAAGAAGTGCCTGGTGAGTCTGTCCAGAAACCCCACATGAGGATAAATCGGCTAGCCCCTTGAGGGAACCCCAATTTATAGGTTGCCCTGGCCACTAGTGCTGTGTCTGACAGAGCCTGAACCCCGACCTAGTGTCAGTCACCAGATAGTGGGCCCCACATCTAGCATTTGGGATTGCCATGGCCCAGGTACGTCATCTCTACCCATTCTTGGTATTCAGGCACCTGTCCCCAGACCTTTCCTGGAATCCCTGCCAATGGAGCAACCTGAAGCATAATAGAGAACTCCTCCTTTCTCATGTCAGGAGACTTGGCTGTTGGGATGGGTATCCATCCCACAAAGGGGGAGCCAGTTTCAAGACCAATGAGACCACGCCCACTCCTGAGGGCTGCCCAGGTCGCAAACAGGCATTGTCACCCTCAGCCTGAGCATGCTTTCAAACAATCCCTCTCAGTTGCACCAACATGATCCCACATTGCAGGCCTCGTACTCTCCTAGGCCAAAATCATAACCCTTGCTGGGATGTCCCAGACGCCCAGAATCAGAGGCCATCTTTGAAATCCCTGTTTTGGGGCACCACTAAGTAGGAAAACAGCAATCTTCCCTTCCCGAACAAGCCACCGAACTATGGAGAGCCGCCAGGATCCATACAGATGAAAAGTCTCCCATGGACACATGAGAACACACCTGTATTCTGAGCACAACCTAGACCCACAATCCAGAGAGAAAATCCTGTGCTACTGCCTTCTAGTCACCCTATTTGAAGTTCCTGATGAGCTGCCCTTCAGGTCAATGCATTGGACCTGCAATCACATGGCCACAAATTCACTAACCCGAACTTGTGTTTCCAGACATCTCTCCCAAAACCATGGCTCACATGCCCACCAGAATGGGATCTCTGTAGCCACAACACAGAACTCTGGCTGCCATCCCCAAGGAATCTGTGCATTTCAGAGTTGCCCAACCTTCCAGGTTAGGAGAAACTTGTGAGGCCCCTGAGCCCACCCCAATATTGCCATCCACTTGGGATGCAAATGCGCAATCTGAAACACCCTGATCACCTACATCCAGGGAGACAGTCAGGTCAATGATTGTGGGTTAGAAGATTGAACCTGAAATGCCCCTAGGCCTTCAATTAAACCCCATTAGGTTTTCAGGCATCTGTCCTCAGGGGCCTCTCCTGGAATACCAATTGAAGACACATCATGTGGTCCCTGAGCCACACGACAGAACATCTCCTGTCCCAGAAGGATACCGTGCTCTTCGACCTGTGCCAAACCCTCAGGGCAGGAGAATCCTGCATGGCACCTTAGCAACAAGCACATATTAAGATCTACCTGGTAACAAACCAGCATTGTGACCCATCTGTAAGAGAACCCATGTCAACTCAAGGCCTCAAGGCCTTGGTACTTCGCCCCAGAGCCACCAGAATGAACTTGCCATGTTTCTCAGCTGCAATGGTCAATGGAGGTGTGCTTTCCAGGCAACGATGCCAGAGAGCTCTGCTTCACAAACTTAACACATGGGGGAACCTAGAGAAAACCAACCAGAATTCACCTGCCCAGCACAAGGAAACTTTACTGTTTGCAGCAGCTCACAGGCCTCAGCGGGTGAACTCCTCCATGGCCTCTTGATGCCACACCTTCATTTGTCTGTCATCATAGACACAAACTCTAGTGTGGGCAAACATCCACCCTTATTCCAGTGCTTGATGTCTTGAATAAACCGCTGCACATGGAAATGCCTTCCGCTTGGCACTGATTTGAACCGTAGTTTGTGTTTACATTTCCATCCTCACCGGACTGGTCCCCAAGCCCTCTTGATAAGGAAATCAGGAGCCAAAACGCAGAATTCTGCCTTCCCTATCGAATAAAGAAGTGCCTGGTGAGTCTTCCCAGAAACCCCATATGAGGATCAATCTACTTGGCCCTCGAGTCAACCCCGATTTATAGGCTGCAGCGGGCACTAGTGTTGTGTCTGACAGAGCCTGAGCCACGACCGAGTTTCAGCCACCAGAGAGCAGGCCCCATATCTAGCATTTGGGATTGCCAGGCAATCCTTGGTACCCATCCTTGGTATTCAGGTACCTGACCCAGACCTTGGCTGGAATCCCTGCCAATGGGGGAAGCTGAAGCACAACAGAGAACTCCTCTATCCCCATGGCAATAAACCTGGCTGTTGGGATGGGTGTCCAACCCTCAAAGGGGAGCCAGTTAAAAGACCAATTAGATGGGGCCCCTGGGTGGTTCAGTGGGTTAAACCGCTGCCTTCAGCTCAGGTCATGATCTCAGGGTCCTGGGATCGAGCCCCGCATCTGACTCTCTGCTCAGCAGGGAGCCTGCTTCCTCCTCTCTCTCTGCCTGCCTCTCTGCCTGCTTGTGATCTCTCTCTGTCAAATAAATAAATAAAATCTTTACAAAAAAATAAAAGACCAATTAGAGCACGCCCACTCCTGATGGCCGCCCTGGGCACAAACCCGCAAGTGACCCTCAGCCTGAGCATGCTTTTAAACAATCCTTCTCAGTTGCACCATGATGATCTCGCACTACAGGTCTGGTAAGCCTCTAGGCACAAATCCTAAAACTTGGTCGGATTTTAGAGGTTCCCAACCCAGAGCCCGTCTCTGGAATCCCTGTTTTGAGGCACCCCTAAGATGGAAAACAGCACTCTTTCCTTCCCCGAAAATGCCACCAAACTATGGAGAGCCACTAGGATCCATACAGAGGAAGTCTCCCATGGACCCATGAGACCACACCTGCATTCCGAGGCCATCCTGGACATACAATCCAGAGAGAAAATCCTGTGCCACTGCCTTCCAGTCACCCTAATTAACGTTCCTGATGAACTGCCCTCCAGGTATACACATTGGTCCTGCGATCACATCGCCACCAATTCTCTAACCCAAATTTGTATTTCCCGACTTCTCTCCCAAAACCATGGCTCACATGCCCACCAGAATGGGATCTCTGGAGCCACACCACAGAACTCTGGCTGCCATCCCCAAGGACACTGTGCATAGCAGAGTTCCCCAAATCTTCCAGATTAGGAGAAACCTGTAAGGCCCTGGAGCCCACCCCAATATTGCTGGCAACTCTGGATGCAAAACCATGGCACACTTGCCCACCAGATGGGTTCTCTGGATCCATACCACAGGACTATCCCTGCCATTCCCAAGGAAACTGTGCCCATCGCAGTTGCCCAAACCTTCTAGATTAGGGGAAACTTGCAAGGCCCCTGAGGCCACCCCAATACTGGTGGCTACTCTGATGCAAATGCACAGTCTGAAACCCCCTGATCACCTACATCTAGGCAGATAACCAAATCAATGGCCCTGAGTCAGAATAGTAAAACTAACGTGCCCCTAAGATGTCATTGGAGCCCTAGATTCGGTTTTCAGATATCTGTCCTCAGAGGCCTGTCTGGAATGCGAACTTATGATACAACATGTGGTCCCTGGGCCACACAACAGAACGTCTTCTGTCCCCAGAAGGAAATCGTGCCCTTCCATCTATGCCAAAACCCAGGGTAGTAGAATCCTGCACAGCACCCTAGCCACCAGCACATTCTAAGATCTCCCTGGTAACAAAACAGCATTGTGTCCCATCTGCAAGAGATTCCATGTCAACTCAAGGACTTGTTACTTCGCTCCAGAGACACCAGAACGAACCTACCATGTTCCTCAGCTGCAATGGTCAATGGAGTTGAACTTTCCAGGCATCCATGTGGTAGAGCTCTGCTACCCAAACTTTCCAAAGAGGGGGACCATGGAGCAAATAAAGCACACTCCACCTGTCCAGTAGAACAAAACCTTATTATTTTGAGGAGCTCATAAGCCTCAATGTGAAAACCCCTCCATGGCTTCTTGACACCACCCCTCCATTTGTCATTCATCATAGACACAAACTCCAGTGTGAGCAAATATCTGACATCTGTCCTTACTCAGGTGCTGGATGTCTCGAATAAGCCACTGCACATAGGAACTGCCTTCTGCTTGGCACTGAAGTGAACTGTAGCTTGTGTTTACAATTCAGTCCTCACCCAACTGGTCTCCCGCTGTCTTGATAGGGTTTTCTGGAGCTACAACACAGGATTTTGACTTCCCTACGGAAAGAAGTGCCTGGTGAGTCTGGCGAGAAACCCCACATGAGGATCAATCTGCTCAGCAATCAAGGGAATCACGATTTATAGGTTGTCCTGGCCACTAGTGCTGTGTCTGACAGAGCCTGAACCCTGACCTAGTGTCATTCACCAGATAGTGGGCCCCACATCTAGCATTTGGGATTACCATGGCCCAGGTATGTCATCTCTACCCATTCTTGGTATTCAGGCACCTGTCCCCAGACCTTTCCTGGAATCCCTGCCAATGGGGCAACCTGAAGCACAATAGGAACTCCTCCTTCATCATGGCAGGAAACTTGGCTGCTGGGGTGGGTTTCCAACCCTCAAAGGGGGGCCAGTTACAAGACCAATGAGACCGTGCCCACTCCTGTGCAAACAGGCATTGTGACACTCAGCCTGAGCATGCTTTCAAACAATCCCTTTCAGTTGCACCACCATGATCCCACATTGCAGGCCTCATATGCCCCTTGGCCCAAAACCTATCCCTTGTTGGGATGTCTCAGATGCCCAGAACCAGAGCCCGTCTCTGGAATCCCTGTTTTGGGGCATCCCTAAGTTGTAAAACAGCATTCTTCCCTTCCCCGAAAAAGCCACCAAACTATGGAGAGCCGCCAGGATCTATAGAGAGCAAAAGTCTCCAAAGAACCATTGAGACCACACCTGCATTCCGAGGCCATCCTGGACACACAATCCAGAGAGAAAATCCTGTGCTACTGCCTTCCAGTCACCCTAAATAAAGTTCCTGACGAGTTACCCTCCAGGGCTATGCATTGGGCCTGCGATCTCACCGCCACAAATTCGTTAACCCGAATTTATGTTTCCAGACTTCTCTCCAAAACCCATGACTCACATGCCCTTCAGAATGAGATCTCTGGAGTCACACCACGGAACTCTGGCTGCCATCCCCAAGGACAGTGTGCATATCAGATTTGCCCAAACCTTCCAGATTAGGAGAAAACTGCAAAGCCCCTGAACCCACACCAATATTGCCGGCCACTCTGGACACAAATGTGCAGTCTGAAACACCCTGATCACCTACATCCAGGGAGAAAGCCATGTCACTGATCGTGAGTTAGAATATTGAACCTGAAATACCCCTAGGCCCTAAATGGAATCCCATTAGATTTTCAGGCATCTGTCCTCAGGGTCCTGTTCTGGAATACCAATTTATGACACTTCATGTGGTCCTTGAGCCACACGACAGAACATCTCCTGTCCCCAGAAGGATACCATGCTCTTCGACCTGTGCCAAACCCTCAGTGTAGGAGAATCCTGCATGGCACCTTAGCAACCAGTACATTCTAAGATCTCCCTGGTAACAAACCAGCATTATGACCCATCTGCAAGAGATCCCATGTCAACTCATGGCCTTGGTACTTCACCCCAGAGCAACCAGAATGAACCTGCCATGTTCCTCAGCTGCAATGGATAATGGAGGTGTGCATTCCAGGCATCCAAGCCAGAGAGCTCTGCTTCAAAAACTTTCCACACGGGGGAACCGAAAGCAAATAATCCAGACTTAACCTGCCCAATACAAAGAAATGTTACTGTTTGCATCAGTTCACAGGACTCACCTGCGAACTCCTCCATGGCCTCTTGATGCCACCCCTCCATTTGTCAGTCATCATAGACACAAACTCTAGTGTGAGCAAACATCTGACTACCACCCTTATTCTGGTGCTTGATGTCTCCAATAAACTGCTGCACATTAAGACTGCCTTCTGTTTGGCACCGAATTGAATCATAGCTTGTATTTACAATTTCATCCTCAACCGACTTGTCCCCAAGACCTCTTGATAAGAAAATCTGGAACCACAATGCAGCATTCGGCATTCCCCATCGAATAAAGAAATGCCTGCTGAGTCTGTCCAGAAACCCTACAGGAGGATCAATCTGCTTGGCCCTCTAGTCAACCCCGATTTGTAGGCTGCCACGGCCTCTAGTACTGTGTCTGACAGAGCCTGAGCCCTGACCGAGTTTCAGCCACGAGAGAGCAGGCCCCATATCTAGCATATGGGATGGCCATAGCCCAAGTATGTCATCTCTACACATCCTTGGTGTTCAGGCACCTGTCCCAAGACCTTGACTTTAATCCCTGCCAATGGGGGAACCTGAGGCACAATAGAGAATTCCTCTTTCCCCACGGCAATAAACCTGGCTGTTGGGATGTGTGTCCAACCCTCAAAGGGGGAGCCAGTTAAAAGACCAATGAGACCACGCCCACTCCTGAGGGCCGCTCTGGGCACAAACAGGCATGTGACCCTCGGCCTGAGCAACTTTCAAACAATCCCTCTCATTTTCACCACTATGATCCCGCATTGCAGGCCTGTTACGTCCCTAGGCCCAAATCCTAATCCTTAGTAGGATTCCTAGATGCCCAGAGTCCGTCTCCAGAAACCGTTTTGAGGCACCCCTAAGATGGAAAACAGCACTCTTTCTTTCCCCGAAAATGCCACCAAACTATGGAGAGCCACTAGGATCCATACAAAAAAAAGAGTCTCCCATGGACCCATGAGACCACACCTGCATTCTGAGGCCATCCTGGACACACAATCCAGAGAGAAAATCCTGTGCCACTGCCTTCCAGTCACCCTAATTAATGTTCCTGATGAACTGCCCTCCAGGTATACACATTGGTCCTGCGATCACATCGCCACCAATTCTCTAACCCAAATTTGTATTTCCCGACTTCTCTCCCAAAACCATGGCTCACATGCCCACCAGAATGGGATCTCTGGAGCCACACCACAGAACTCTGGCTGCCATCCCCAAGGACACTGTGCATAGCAGAGTTCCCCAAATCTTCCAGATTAGGAGAAACCTGTAAGGCCCTGGAGCCCACCCCAATATTGCTGGCAACTCTGGATGCAAAGGCACAGTCTTAAACACCCTGATCACCTACATCCAGGGAGAAAGCCAGTCAATGATCGTGAGTTAGAATATTGAACCTGAAATGCCTCTAGGCCCTCAATGAGACCCCATTATGTTTTCAGGCATCTTTCCTCAGGGGCTTGTTCTGGAATACCAATTTATGACACATTATGTGGTCGCTGAGCCACATGACAGAAGATCTCCTGTCCCCAGAAGGATACCGTGCTCTTTGACCCGTGCCAAAGCCTCAGGGTAGGAGAATCCTGCATGGCACCTTAGCAACCAGCACATTCTAAGATCTCCTTGGTAACAAACCAGCATTGTGGCCCATCTGCAAGAGGTCCCAGTCAACTCAAGGCCTTGGTACTTTGCCCAAGCACCACCAGAACGAACCTGCCATGTTCCTCAGCCGCAATGGTCAATGGAGGTGTGCTTTCCAGGCATCCATGCTGGAGAGCTCTGCTTCAATATCTTTCCACATGGAGGAACCTAGAGCAAACCAACCAGACTTCACCTGCCCAGTAGAAGGAAACCTTACTGTTTGGAGCATCTCACAGGCCTCAGCATGTGAACTCCTCCATCCTCCATGAGCTCTTGATGCCACCCCTCCATTGGTCGGTCATAATAGACACAAACTCAAGGGTGAGAAAACATCTGACATCCACCCTTATTCCGATGCTGGCTGTCTCGAATAAACTGCTGAATATTGGAACTTCCTTCTGATTGGCACTGAATTGAACCGTGGCTTGTGTTTACAATTCCATCCTCATGCTACTGGTCCCCAGGCACTCTTGATAGGGGATTCTGGAGTCACAATGCAGAAATCTGACTTCCATATAAAAAGAAGTGCCAGGTGAGTCTGTCCAGAAACCCCACATGAGGATCAATCTGCTTGGCCTTCGAGGGAACCCCAATTTATAGGTTGCCCTGGCCACTAGTGCTGTTTCTGATAGAGCCTGATCCCCAACCTAGAGTCAGTCATGAGTGAGCTGGCCTCGAATATAGCATTTGGGATTGCCATGGCCCATATACGTCATCTCTACCTATCCTTTGTGTTCAGACATCTGTCTCCAGACCTTTGCAGGAATCCCTGCTCAGGGGGGAACCTGAAGCACAATATAGAACTCCTCCTTCCCCATGGCAGTAGACCTGGTTGTTGGGATGGTTGTCCAACCCCCAGTGTGGGAGCCAGCTACATGGCCAATGAGACCACGGCCACTCCTGAGGGATGCACTGTGCACAAACATGCATTGTGACCCTCAGCCTGAGCATGCTTTCAAACAAGCCCTCTCAGTTGCACCAACATGATTCTGCATTGCAGGCCTGGTATGCCCTTAAGTTCAAATCCTAAAGCTTGGTTGAATTTTCCAGGGACTCAGATCCAGATCTTGTCTCAGGAATCCCTGTTTTGTGGCACCCCTAAGATGGAAAACAGCACTCTTCCCTTCCCCGAAAATGCCGCCAAACTATGGAGAGACACCAGGATCCTAAGTGAGGTAAAGTCTCCTATGGACCCAGGAGACCACATTTGCATTCAGAATCCACCCTGGACACACAACCTAGATAGGAAAGCTTGTGTTATCACCTTCCAGTCACCATAATTACAGTTTCTGATGAGCTGCACTCCAGGTCTACGCTTTGGGTATGCGATCACCTTTCCACTAATCCTAACCCACATTTGTGCTTGCAGACTTCTCTCCCAAAAGGATGGCTTATATGCCCTCCAGGATATGGTCTCTGGATCCACACCACAGGACTGTGACTCCCATCCTCAAGGCAACTGTGCCCGTCAAAGCTGCCCAAACCTTCCAGATTAGGAGAAACATGCAAGGCCTCTGAGCCCACCCCAATATTGTTGGCAGCGCTGGATGCAAATGCCAGTCTGAAACACCCTCGTCACCTACATCCAAGCAGAGAGCCAAGTCAATGTTCCTGGGTCAGAAGATTGAAACTGACATGCCCCTAGGACCTCATTGGAACCCTACATTAGTTTTTCAGGCATCTGTCCTCAGGTTCCTGTTCTGGGATACCAACTTAGGATACAACATATGGTCCCTGAGCCATGCAACAGAACATCTCCTGTCCCCAGGCGGAAACTGTGCCCTTCGACCTGTGCCCAACCCTTAGGGTTGGAAAATCCTGCACAGCACCTTAGACACCAGCACATACGCTAGTTTGTGCGTTGCTCCAAACCAAAATATTTCCTTCTGCAGGACAGTCGGGTCCTGTTGAATGACTCCAGAACGTCCCATACGGAAGGACTGGAGAGAAGGTTTCGAAGGATGGATGCCTGTACAGCATACCTCGCATTCCCATTGGCTCTTTGCGACAAGACATGTTTGAACTACTGGCTCTGAGGCAAGCTACCCAGGGGGATGAGTTGAAATGCACTCTCCTGAAGGTGGGTCGTAATGTGCGTTTGTGTCCATGGAGTCGTTGGAATCTGCTGGTGGCTCAGGGGCCTTGCAGAAGTCGCCTAACCGAAGAGTTTGATACGGCTCCAATAAAATAGCTCCCCATGTGGAGACGAGAGAGGTTCTGTTTGGTGCCTCAGAAAAGCCCCAGATGATGATCTTCAAACCAGTTCTCTGAGGAGAGACACCTGGAAACCAAAGCTAGGGTTCAGATTAGGGCCTGGGTGCCTGCCAGTTTTAATCTTCTGTCTTTGGGGACACTGAGTGTCTAAGTGGAGATAGTTGCTCAGCTGGTGTCAGAGTGCCTCTTAGTCCATGGCAGCCTACACTATTGGCATGGCCTAGGAGGCCTTGGAGGTTTCTCCAAATCTTTAGGGTTGTGGCCAATGGATGGGGCACAGTTTTCTTGGAGAGGACAGGCACAGTCCTTCAGTGTGTCTCCATAGGCCCTAGCGTGGAGGGTGTGTGGGTCCGGGCTGTGGGCACAGAAGTCTGAAAATACAAACTCGGCTTAGGTGTGGTGCTGAGGGTATGGCAGCCCGTATCTGCAGACCGTGAGGGGAGCTCCTCGTCTTATGAAAGAATGGTGAATGAGAGGCAGTCACGCAAGCTTTTGTCTCTGGATGTTGTGTCCCCCATAGCCGTGGAATGTAGGGGTGGCCTCAGGGGCTATGGAAGAATCTCCCTCTCTGTAGAGATGGGCCAGCTCCAAAGATTTTGGGGTTATTTTGTGGGAAGGGTGGAGGTGTGTTGTCTGGCTCAAGTGTTTCTGCATGAGAGGGACTCCAGATCACAGCCCTGGGTAGGAGCGAATGGAAAACTCGAACTCTGGTGAGGAGTGGGAGCATAGGGGCTTGGCAAGCCCCATATGTGGGCTCTTGGTCCAGGCCCTGAGAGGCCTTACTTCGACATGGGGTTCATGCTGAGGGTCACAATTCAACTTTGTGACCATGGTGGCACTCAAATTTGGGCTTGGCCTCAGGGCCCATGAAAATTTCTCCTACCCTGAAGGTGACTCCATGCCAACAGAAAGCTTTACAGCCATGGGGAAGGAGGAGTTCTGATTTGTGCTTCAGGTACCCACATGTGCTGTGATTTGATATAATGTCTAGGTTCAGATGTCTGAAAACCCAGGTTGGGAAGAGATGATTGCGTAAGGCCATGGCGTCCGATATGCTGGCTGTGCGGCCAACTGTCTCCTTGTCTGTCGGGACATCTGGCCTCAGGCTCTGTCAGACAGAGCATTAGAGCCCAGGGCAGTCTCTCCAATTGAGGTGTGGTCGAGGCCCGAGCAGGTTGATCCTCATTTGGGATTTCTGGAGAGCCCCACAGGGCAACGTTTTTCTTCTGGTGGGCAGGCAGAGGGCTGTGCTGTGTTTCCGGAATTCCCAGACTGGAGAGCTTGTTTGCCAGGAGTGTGAGGAAGAAAGTCTGAAAACACAAGCTAGCGTTAGGTTTGGGCCGGGGGCACTGCAGGCCCACTCTGTAGAGGCTGAATCGAGATCTCCTGCCTCTGAGGTCAGGGTGAGTATCAGTCGTTGCCTCAGGTTAGAGTTTGTGTCCATGATGGCCCCTTCCTAAAGGGAGTGGGGGTGTCATGAGGCCAGGGAGGTTTCCCTACCCTGGGACTTGTGAGCTGCTCCAAACCTCAAGGTTTCCTACTGCAGGAGAGTCAAGTCCTATTGGATGGTTCCAGGACGCCCCATACGGAATAACTCGAGAGCAGGGGTGTAAGCATGGACCACCTCACATTCCCACTGGCCGTTCAGGACAAGGCAGGCTCAATCTGTGGGCTCTTAGGCGAGCTACCCAGAGGGCTGAGTTGAAATGGACTCTCTGAGGATGGGTCATAATGTGGGTTGGTGGCCATGGAGACAATGGAATGTGTTGGTGTCTCAGGGGCTCTGCAGGATTCTCCAACTCAAAGGGATTGACACATCTCGAAAAAGGAAGCTTCCCATGTGGAGACGAGATGTGTTCTCTTTGGTGCCTCAGGAAAGCCCCATATGCTGGTATTCGAACCCAGGCCTCTGAGGAGTAACACCTGGAAGCCAAAGCAAGAGTTCAGATTAGGGCCTAGGGGCCTGTCCGATTCAGTCTTCTGTCTCTGCAGACACCTGTCTGTGTGTCTGTGTGGAGGTAGTTGCTCAGCTTGTGTCAGGATGCACCTGTTTTTCCAGGGCAGCTTACAGTAGTGGGATGTCCTTGGGGTCCTTGAGGGTTCTTCTATCCTTTGGGGTTGTGGGCAAGGGAATGGACACAATCTCCTAGGAGAGAGCAGGACAGTCCTGTGGTGTGGCTCCAGAGGCCCCAGCCTGGAGGCTGCGTGAGCCAGTTCTGTGGGGACAGATGTCCAAAAACACAAACTCGGCTGTGGTTTGGGGCTGAGGTTATGGAAGGAGTGATCTATAGTCAGTGAGGGGAGCTCTTCTCGATTAGAAAGGAGGGCGAGTTAGAGGTGGTCGTTCAGGTTTATGTCTCTGGATGTTGTATTCACGACGGTCGTTTAATGTAGGGGTGTAATCATGGGCCGTGGAAGGGTCTCCCTCTCTGGTGATCTGCCCAGCTCCCAAATGTTTGGGGTCATTCTGTGGGAAGGGAGGAGTCCTGTTTTCTGCCTCATGTGTCCCCCCAATAGAAGGATACTAGAGCAGAACACTGGGTACATACAACTGGAATACCCACCCTCTGGTTAGGCCTGGGGGCCTATGGGCATGGCAAACCCCATATGTGGGCTCTCGGTCCAGCCACTGAGAGGCATTCCTTGAATAGTGGACTCACGCTGAGGGTCACAATGTGTTTTTCTGCACAAGACAGCCCTCAATCACGGGCGGGGCCTCACTGATCAGGCAGGTTTCTCCTACACTGAACCTTGGACATGCCATCCTCAAGGTTTCTTGCCATGGGGAAGGAGGAGTTCTGATTTCTGCATCACGTTCACCTCTGGGCAGCGATTGGAGATAAGGTCTAGATTCTGAAGTCTGATAACCAAGGTTGGGAAGTGATGATGACCTAAGGCCCTGGTGGGTCCGATGTGTTCAGTTTGGGGCCAGCTTTCTAGGTGTCATTCAGGAGGTATGCACTCAGGCTGTGCCATACAGGGCATTAGTGCCCAGATAGGCTGTGTAATTGTGGTACAGTCGAGTGGCATGCAGAAGATAATCATTTGGGGTCTCTCGGTAGCCCCATAGGACAATGTTTTTCTTCTGGAGGACAGGCAAAGTGCTGCATTCTGGCTCCGGAATTGCCAAACTGGAGGGTTTTTGGTCCGGGAGTATAAGGATGAAAGTCTGAGAACACAAGCTTGGCTTTGGTTTCGGGACGAGGGCACGGCAGGCACACTCTGCAGAGCTGAATCGAGATTTCCTGCATCTGAAGTCAGGGCGAGGTTCAGACGTTTGCTCAGGTTGGAGTTTCTGTCCATGATGGCCCCTTCATGAAGGGGCGTCTTCACGAAGCCATGGGGGTTTTCCCACGATGGCAGTAGCGAGATGCTCCAAACCACAAGGATTTTCTGAGGGTCAATTGAAACCTGTTGGATGGCTCCAGGACATCCCATATGGAATAACTCCAGAGCAGAGTTCTAAGAATGGAATCCTGGGGAGCCCTCCTCGCATTCCAGTTGTCTCCTTGCGACAGGACACGTTTGATCTGCTGGCTCTGCATAGCTGGGTTGAAATGGATTCTTCTGAGGATGAGTCATAATGTGGGTTTGTGTCCATGGAGACCTTGGAATGGGGCAGTGGCACCGCGTCCCTGAAGGATTCTCCTAAAAGGAGGTTTTGACACAGCTCCATCAAGCAAGTTTCCCATGGGGAGAAAATATTTGTTCTCATTGCTGCTTCAATAACCCCCCATATGCTGGTATTGGAAACCAGAACTCTGAGGAGAGATGCCTAGAAACCAAAGCAATGGATCGAATTAGTGCCTAGGGTCCTATCTGGTTTAATCTTCTTCTCTCGGGTCATCTGTCTATGGGTCTGAGTGGAGGTAGTTCCTCAGCTGGTGTCAGACTGCCCCTGTTCATCCTGGGCAGTCTACACTATTGGGATGGCCTCTGGGACTTTGGACGTTTCTCCTAATTTGCAACTTTGTTGCCAATGAAATGGGTAGAATTCCTTTGGCTAGGGAAGGCACAGTCCTGAGGTGTGGCTCCAGTGGCCCCAGCCTGGAGGGTGTGTGGGCCAGGACTGTGGGTCCAGATGTCTGAAAACAGAAACTCAGCTTAGGTTTCGGGACGTAGGTATGGGTGGCCCGATTTACAGACCTTGAGGAGAAATCCTCAGGATATGAACAAAGGGTGAGTGTGAGGCACTTGCTCAGGATTTGTCACTGAATTTTGTGTCATCAATGGCCATGGAATGTCGGGGTGGCCTCATGGGCCATGGACGAGTCTCCCTCTCTGGGGATTTGGGCCAATCCCAAGATTTTGGGGTCATTCTGTGGGATGGGAGGAGACCGTCCTGATTTTTTACCTCAGGAGTGCCACTAAAAGAAGGATTCCAGAGCAGAGCCCTGGGGAGGGGTGACTGGAAAACCTGAACTCTGGTTAAGATTGGGGGCCTAGGGTCATGGCAAGCCCCATATGTGGGACCTTGGTCCAGCCACTGAGAGGTCTTACTTGAGGACAGGGCTCACACTGAGGGTCACAATGCTTGTTTGTGCCCAATACAGTCCTCAAACATGGGTGGGGAATCATTAGCCATGCTGGTTTCTCCTACATTGAACTTTGGACAAAATACCAACCACAAGGTTTCTTGCCATTGGGAAGGAGGAGTTATGATTTCTGCATCACGTTCACCCCTGGGCAGTGCTTGGAGATAAGGTCTAAGTTCTGAAACCTGAAAACTGAGGTTGGGAAGAGATGATGACCTAAGGCCATGGCAGATCCAATGTGCTCAGTGTGCGGTCAGCTGTCTGGGTGTTGGTCAGGTGGTCCGGGCTCAAGCTGTGTCATACAGTGTATTAGTGCCCAGGTTAGACTATATAATTTGGGTACAGTTGAGTGCCGTGTAGGTTTATCCTCATTTAAGGTGTCTGGGAAGCTCCATAGGGCAACATTTTTCTTCTGGAGGGCAGGCAGAGTGCTGCATTGTGGGTCCGGAATTATCAAACTTGAGGGCTTGGGGGCCAGGAGTGTGAGGACGGAAGTCTGAGAACACAAGCTAGACATAGGTTTCAGGGCGAGGGCACGGAAGGCACCCTCTGCAGATCTGAATAGAGATCTCGTGCATCTGAAGTCAGGGTGAGGATCAGACGTTCGCTCAGGTTGGAGTTTCTGTCCATGATGGCCCCTTCAGGAAGGCAGTGGAATCTCTAGGCCATGGAGGTTTTCCCACCTTGGGAGTTTTGGGGATGCTCCAAAGTGGAAAGATTCCTTCAGTGGGACAATTGAGACATTTTGGACAGCTCCAGGACATCCCACGTGGAACGACTCCAGAGAACCGTTCTAAGGATGGATGCCTGGGCAGCCTACCTCGCATTCCAATTGTCTCCTAGCAAGAAGAAAGGTTCGATCTGATGGCTCTGTGGGAACAACCGGGGGGCTGAGTGGAAATGGACTCTCCTGAGGATGGGTCCTAATTGTGTTTGTGTCCATGAGGACCTTGGGCGGTGGCACCAGTATCCTGAAGGATTCTCTGAAGCTTTTGACACAACTCCAACGCATAAGTTTCCATGTGGAGACAAGATTTGTTCTGATGGGTGCCTCAGGAACCCCCCCTATGCTGATATACATGATGGTGCAACTGAGAGGGAATGTTTGAAAGCATGCTCAGGCTTAGAGTCAAAATGCCTTCTTGGGGCCATTTCGGCCCTCAGGTATGGTCGTGGTTTCATTGGCCATGCAGCTGGCTCCAACTTTGAGGTTTGGACACCCATCCCAACAGCCAGGTTTCCTGCCATGGGGAAGGAGGAGTTCTCTATTTTTCTCCAGGTTCCCCTATTGTCAGGGATTCCAGTAAAGGTCTGGGGAAAGGTGCTTGATTGCCAAGGATGAGTAGAGATGAGGGACTTGGGCCATGGCCGATACCACATGCTAGATTTGGGGTCTGCTCTCTGGGTGGCTGACACAAGGTCGAGTCTCAGGCTTTGTCAGACACAGTACTAGTGGCCAGGGGAGATTATAAAATAGGGTTCCCTCGAGGGCCGAGCAGATTGATCCTCATGTGATGTTTCTGGGCAGACTCACCAGGTATGTCTTATTTCAAAGGTGAGGGCAGTATGCTGTGTTGTGGCTCCAGAATTCCCTATCAAGGGGGCTTGGAAACCGGTAGGATGAAGATGGAGTTCTGTTGTGTGGCTCAGGGACCACAGGTTGTATGGCCGGCACAGACCAGTGCTATGGCTCCAGAGACCCGATCCTGGAGGGTGTATGAGCCATGGTTTTGGGAGAAAATTCTGCAAACCCAAATACGATTTAGGGTTAGTGGCGAGTTGATCACAGGCCCAATGTGTAGAACTGGAGGGCAGCTCATCAGGAAATGTAATTAGGGTGACTGGAAGTCGGAAGAACAGTTTTTTTCTATCTGGATTATGTGACCAGGATGGCCTCTGAATGAAGGTGTGTTATCACGGGTTCATGGGAGACATTTCCTCTCTAAGGATGCTCAGCGTGGGAAATCCTCCATGGCCACTTGACACCACCACTCCATATGTTGGTCATCATAGAGAGAAAATCCAGTGTGAGCAAATATCTGATATCTGCCCTTAATCAGGTGCTGGACATCTCAAATAAGATGCAGCACAATGGAACTGCTTACTGCTTTCCACTGAATTTAACCACAGCTTGTGTTTACAATTCCTTTCTCATCCTACTGGTCCCCAAGGCCTCTTGAAAGGGAATTAAAGAGCCAAAACACAGCATTCTGCCTTCCCCATAGAAAGAAGAAGTGCCTGATGAGGTTGCCCAGAAACCACACATAAGGATCAATCTGCTCAGACCTTGAGGGAACAAAGATTTAATGGCTGCCCTGGACACTAGTGCTGTGTCTGACAGAGTCTGAGCCCCGACTTAGTGTCAGCCACCCAGAGAATAGGACCCATATGTAGCATGTGGGACAGACCATAGCCCTACTCTGTCATCTCTACACATCCTTGGTATTTTAGCATCTGTCCCCAGAATTTTGCTGGAATCCCTGCCATCGGGGGGACCTGAAACTCAAAAGATAACTCCTTCTTACCCATGGCAGGAATCCTGGCTGTTGAGATGGGTGTCCAACCCTCAAAGTGGTAGCCAGCTGCATGGCCAACGAGACCACGCCCACTCCTGAGGGCCACCCTGGGTAACAACAGGCATTGTGACCCTAAGCCTGAGCAAGCTTTCAAAAGCCCTCTCACTTGCACCACCAGTATCCTGCATTGCAGGCCTTGTATGCCCCTAGGCCCAAATCCTAACCCTCGGTGGGACTTTCCAGGCATCCAGACCCAAAGCACTTTTCTGGAATCCCTGTATCGGGGCACACCTAAGATGGAAAACAGCACTCTTCCCTTCACAGAAAAAGTCAACAAATTATGATGAGCCACCAGGATCCTTAAAGAGGAAATGTCTCCCATGGACCCGTGATACCACATCTGCATTCCGAGGCCATCTTGGACAGACAATCCAGATAGAAAAGACTTGCTATAGCCTTCCTGTCACCCTAATTACAGTTCTTGATGAGCTGCCATCCAGGTCTACGCATTGGGCCTGTGTTCACCATGTCACTAACCCAAATCCAAATTTGTGTTTACAGGCTTCTCTCCCAAAATCATGGCTCACATGCCCTCCAGAATAGGGTCTCTAGATCCACATCACAGGACTATGCCTGCCATCCACAAGGAAATTGTGCCCGTCACAGGGGATGAAACCTTCCAGATTAGGAGAAACCTGCATGTCCCCTGAGCCCACCAAATATTGTCAGCCATTCTGGGTGCAAATGCGCTGTCTGAAATACCCTGATCACTTATATCCAGCAGACAGCCACGTCAATGGTCCTGAGTCAGAAGATTGAACCTGACATGCCCCTAGGAACTCACTGGAACCCTAGATTAGGTTTTCAAGCATCTGTCCTCCAAGGCCTGATTTGGAATACCAACTTATGATACAACAGGTGGTCCCTGAGCCACAAAAAAGAACATCTCCTGTCCCCAGAAGGAAAGCGTGCACTTCGACCTTTGCCAAACCCTCAGGGTAGAAGAATCCTGCGTGGCACCTTAGACACCAGCACATTCTAAGATCTCCCTGGTAACAAACCAGCATTGTGGCCCATCTGCAAGAGATTCCATGTCAACTCAAGACCTTGGTACTTCGGCCCAGAGCCACCAGAAAAATCTTGTCATGTTCCTCAGCTGCAATGGTCAATGGAGGTGTGCTTTCCAGGCATCCATGTGGGAGTGCTCTTTCCACATGGGGGACCCTGGAGCAAACAAGCCAGACTCCACCTGTCCCGTAGAAGGAAACCTTGCTGTTTGGAGTATCACACAGACCTCAGCTTTGGAAATCCTCCATGGCCTCTTGATGCCACCCCTCCATTTGTTGGTCATCATAGACACAAACTCCACTGTGAGCAAACATCTGACTCCGCCTTACTCAGGTGCTGGATATCTCGAATCAGCCGCTGCACATTGGAACTGCGTACTGCTTGGCACTGAATTGAACTGTTTCCTGTGTTTACAATTCAATATTTACCCTACTGGTCCCCAGCCCTTTTTATAGGGAATTCTGAAGCCACAATGCAACATTCTGCCTTCCCCATAGAAAGAGAAGTGCCTGGTGAGTTTTCCCAGAAAACCCACAAGAGGATCAATCTGCTCGGCTCTTGAAAGAACCCCGATTTAAAGGCTGCCCTGGCCACTAGTGCTGTGTCTGACAGACCAGTGTCAACAACACTGAGAGTGGTGACCATATCCTAGCACGTCATCTCTACCCATTCTTGGTCTTCAGGCACCTGTCCCCTGATCCTTGCTGCAAACTATGCCAATGCGGGAACCTGAAGCACAATAGATAACTCCTCCTTCCATGTGGCAAGATATCTGGCTGTTGGGATGGGTGTCCAACCCTCAAAGTGGGAGTCAGCTGCATGGCCAATGAGACCACGCCCAATCCTGAAGGCCTCCCTGGACACAAACAGGCATTGTGACACTCAGCCTGAGAATGCGTTCAAACAAGCTCTCGCAGTTGCACCACCAGGGTCCCTCATTGCAGGCCTGGTATGCACCTAGGCCAAAATGCTAACACTTGGTGGGATTTTCCAGGAGCCAAGACCCATAGCCCATCTCTGGAATCCCAGTATCGGGGCACTCCTATGATGGAAAACTGTACTCTTTCCTCACCGAATAAGCCACCAAACTATGGAGAGCCACCAGGATACTTAGAGAGGAAATGTCTACCATGGCCCCATGAGACCACACCTGCATTCCAAGGCCATCCTTGAGAAATAATTGATATAGAAATGCCAGTGTACCGCCATGCTATCACCCTAATTACAGGTCCTGACGAGCAGCCCTCAAGGTCTATGCATTGGGTCTGTGACCTCCATGACACTAACCCTAACCTAAATTTGTGTTTGCATATTTCTCACAAAACCATAGCTCACATGCCCTCTAGGATGGTGTCTCAGGATCCACACCACAGGACTGTGCTGCTATCCCCAAGGAAAATGTGCCCATCAGAGCTTTCCTAACCTTCCAGATAAGAAGAAACCTGCACAGCCCCTGTGCCCACCCCATTATTGCAGGCCGCTCTGGATGCAAATGTCCAGTCTGAAAGACCCTGATCACCTACATCCAGGCAGACAGCCAAGTCAATGGTCCTGAGTCAGAAGATTGAAACTGAAATGCCCCTAGGACCTCAATGGAACCTTAGATTACGTTTTCAGGCATATGTTCTCCGGGGCATATTCTGGAATACCAACTTATGATTCAACACATGTCCCTGAGCCACTTGAACAGAATATCTCCTGGCCCCAGAAGGAAACCGTGTTCTTTGACCTTTGCTAAACCCTCAGGTTAGGAGAATCCTGCTTGGCACCTTAGCTACCAACACATTCTAAGATCTCCCTGGCAAAAAAGCAACATTGTGGCCCATCTGCAAGAGTTTCCATGTCAACTCAAGACCTTGGTACTTCGCCCCAGAGCCATCAGAACGATCCTGCCATTTTCCTCATCTGCAATGGTCAATGGAAGTGTGCTTTTTAGGCATCCATGCAGAAGAGCTCTGCTACCCAAACTTTCCACATGGGGGACGCTGAGGCAAATAAACCTGACTCCAACTGTCCAGTAGAAGGAAACCTTGCTGTTTGGAGCATCTCACAAGCCTCAGCTTAGGAAATCCTCCATGGCCTCTTGACGCCACACCTCCATTTGTTGGTCATCATAGACACAAACTCCACAGTGAGCAAACATCTGATTCTGACTTACTCAGGTGCTGGATATCTCGAATCAGTCATTGCACATTGGAACTGCCTTCTGCTTGGCACTGAACTGAACCGTAGCTTGTATTTACAATTCCATCCTCACCCAACTGGTTCCCAAGCCCTTTTGATAGGGAATTCTGGAACCACAATGCAAAATTCTGCCTTCCCTTAGAAATAATAAGTGCCTGTTGAGTCTGCTCAGAAATGTGACATGAGGATCAATCTGCTCGGCTCTCGAGGGAACCCCGATTATAAGCTACCTTGACCACTAGTGACAGACCCTGAGACCCGACCTAGTTTCAGACACCCAGAGAGCGGGCCCCATATCTAGCATGTGGGACCGCCCATGGCCCAAGTCTGTCATCTCTACCCATCCTTGTTATTCAGGCACCAGTCCCCAGACCTTTGCTAGATTTGCTGCCAATGGTGGAACATGAAACACAATAGAGAACTCCGCCTTCTGCACGGCAGGAAACCTAGCTGTTGGGATGGACGTCCAACCCTCAAATTGGGAGCCAGCTGCATTGCCAATGAGACCACGCCCACTTTTGAGGGCTGCGCTGGGCACAAACAGGCATTGTGACTCTCAGCCGGAGCATGCTTTCAAAAGCCCTCTCAGTTGCACCACCAGGATCCCGCATTGCAGGCCTGGTACACCCCCAAGCCCAAATCCTAACACTGGTGGGATTTTCCAGGCGCACAGACCCAGAGCCCGTCTCTGGAATCCCTGTATTGGGTCACCCCTAAGATGGAAAACAGCACTCTTCCCTCACTGAAAAAGCTACTAAACTATGGAGAGCCATCAGGATCCTTAGAGGGGAAATGTCTCCCATGGAAACATGAGGCCACACCTCATTTTGAGGCCATCCTGGACACACCATCGAGATAGAAAAGCCTGTTCTACCAACATCTAGTCACCTTAATTACAGTTTCTGATGAGCTGCTCTCCAAGTCTACACATTGGGACTTGATCACCAGGCCACTAACCCTAATCTGAATTTGTTTTACAGACTTCTCTCCCAAAACCATGGCTCACATGCCCCCCATGATAGGTTCTCTGCAGCCAAACCACAGGACTGTGCATGACATCCCCAAGGAAACTGTGCCCATCACTTTTGCCCAAACCTTCCAGATTAGGAGAACCCTGCAAGGCCCCTGACCCACCCCAATTTGTCAGTAGCTCTGGACGCAAATGCCCAGTCTGAAACACCCTGAATACCTACATCCATGCAGTCAGCAAAATCAATGGTCCTGAGACAAAAGATTGAACATGACATTCTCCTAGGACCTCATTGGAATCCTAGATTAGGTTTTCAGACATCTGTCCTCAGTGGCCTGTTCTGGAATACCACCTTATGAACAACATGTCGTCCTTGAGCCACACAACAGAACATCTCCTGTCCCCAGAAGGAAACTGTGCTATTCGACCTTTGCCAAACCCTTAGGGTAGGAGAATCCTGCACGGCACCTTGGACACCAGCACACTCTAAGATCTCTCTGGTTACACACCAGCATTGGGGCCCGTCTGCAAGAGATTCCATGTCAACTCAACGCCTTGGTACTCTGCCCCAGAGCCATAAGAACGATTCTGCCATGGTCCTGAACTTCAATGGTCAAAGGAGGTGTGCTTTCCAGACATCCATGTGGGTGAACTCTGCGACCTACACTTTCAAGATGGAGACCCTGGAGCAAACAAACCACACTCAACCTGTCCAAAAGAAAGAAATTTTGCTTTTTGAAGCCTCTCACAAGCCTTTGTGTGGGAAATCCTACATTGCCTCTGGACTACACCACTCCATGAGTAGGTCATCATAGACACAAATTCCAGTGTGAACAAACATCTGACATCCGCCCTTACTCAGGTGCTGGTATCTCGAATCAGCCGCTGCACATTGGAAATGTCTTCTGCTTGGCAGTGAATTGAACCGTAGCTTGTGTTTACAATTCCATCATCACCATACTGGTTCCCAAGCCCTCTTGATGAGGAATTCTGGAGCCACAATGCCACATTCTGCTTTCCCCATATAAAGAAGTGCCTGGTGAGTCTGCCCAGAGACCGCAAATGAGAATCAATGTTCAGCCATCAAGGGAACCCCGATTATCGGATGCCCACTAGTGCTGTGTCTGACACAGTCTAAGCCCCGACCTAGTGTCAGCCACCCAGAGAGAGGGCACCATATCCAGCATGTGAGACTGGCAATGGCCCAAGTCTGTCATCTGTACCCATCCTTGGCATTCAGGCACCTGTCCATAAACTGTTGTTATAATTCCTTCCAATGGGGGAATCAGAAGCATAATAGAGAACTCCTACTTCCCAAGGTCAGTAAAGCTGCCTGTTGGGATGTGTGTCCAACCTTCAAAGTCAGAGCTAGCTGCATGTCCATTGTGTCCATGCCCACATCTGAGGACGCGCCCTGGGCCCAAACAAGCATTGTGACCCTCAGCTGAGCATGCTTTCCAAAATCCCCTCTCAGTTGCACCACCAGGATCCAACATTGAAATCCCGCTACACTCCTATGCCCAAATTCTAAACCTTGGTATGATTTCAGAGGCTCCCAGACCCAGAGCCTGTCTCTGGAACTCCTATTTTGGGGCATCCCTTAGATGGAGTACAACCCTCTTCCCTTCCCCTGAAAAAGCCACCAAATTATGAGGGGCTGCCAGGATCCTTAAAGAAGAATAATCTCCCATGGCCCCAGGAGACCACACCTGCATTCCGAGGCCATCCTGGACAAACAATCCAGATAGAAAAGCCTGTACCACCACCTTCCAGTCACCCTAATTACAGTTTCTGACAAGCAGCCATCCAGTTGTAGACATTGGGCATGCGATCACCTAGCCACTAACCCTAAACCAAACTTGTGCTTGCAGACTTCTCTACCAATACCATGGCTCACATGACCTCCAGGATGGGGTCTCTGGAGCCACACCACAGGACTGTGCCTGCCATCCCCCAGGATTCTGTGCCCGTCACAGTTGCCCAAACCTTCCAGATTAGGAGAAACCTGAGGACCCTGAGACCACCCCAATATTGGTGGCTGTTCTGTATGCAAATGTGCAGTCTGAAACAACCTGATCACCTACATCCAGGCAGACAACCAAGTCAATTGTTCTGAGTCAGAAGACTGAACCATACATGACCCTAGGACCACATTTGAAACCTAGATTGGGTTTTCAGGCATCTGACCTCAGAGGCCTGTTCTGGAATACCAATTTATGATACAACATGTGGTCCCTGAGCCACACAACAGAAAATCTCAGGTCCCCAGAAGGAAACTGTGCACTTCGACCTTTGACAAAACTTCAGGTTTTGAGAATCCTGCACAGAACGTTAGCCACCAGTACAACCTAAGTTCTCCCTGTAAAAAATCAGCTTTGTGACCCATCTCCAGAAGATTTCATGTAAACTCAAGGCCTTGGACCTTCGCCCCAGAGCCACCGGAAGGAACCTGCCATGTTCCCCAGCTGCAATGGTCAATGGATGTGTGCTTTCCAGGCATCCATGCAGGAGAGCTCTGCTACCCAAACTTTCCACATGGTTGACCCGGGAGCACAAAAACCAGGCTCCACCTATACTTTAGAAGGAAACCTTGCTGTTTGGAGCATCTCACAAGACTCAGGATGGAAAATCCTCCATGGACATTTGATGCCACCCCTCCATTTGACGGTCATCATACACAAAAACCCCAGTGTGAGCAAACACCTGACATCAGCCCTAATTCAGGTGCTGAATATCTCGAATAAGATTCTGCACTTTGGAACTGCCATCTGCTTGGCACTGAATTGAACTGTAGCTTGTGTTTGAAATTCCATCCTCACTCTACTGGTCTTCAAGTCCTGGTGAAAGGGAATTCTGAGCCACAATCCACCATTCTGCCTTCACCATAGTAAAATGTAGTGCGTGGTAAGTCTGGCCAGGTACCCCACTTGAGTATCAATCTGCTCGGCCCTCGAGGGTATCCGGATTTATAGGCTGCCCTGGGCACTAGATCTGTGTCTGGGAGAGCCTGTGCCCCAACCTAGTGTCAGCCATGAAGAGAGCGGGCCCATTATCCAGCATGTAAGACCAGCCATGACCCAAGTCCATCACTCTACCCATCCTTGGTATTCAGGCATCTGTCCACAGACCATTGCTGGAATCCTTGACAATAGGGGAACCTAAAGCAGAATAGAGAACTCCTCCTTCACCATGGCAGGAATCCTGGCAGTTGGGATGGTTGTCCAATCCTCAAGGTGGGAGCAAACTGCATAGCCAATGAGACCATGCCAACTCCTGAGGACCACCCTGGGCAAAAACAGGCAATGTGACCCTCAGTCTGAGCATGCTTTCAAACAAGCCCTCTCAGTTGCACCACTGGGATAACACACTGCAGGCCTCATTCGCCCCTAGGCCCAAATCCTATCACTTGGTGGGATTTTCCAGGCTCCCAGATCCAGAGCCCCTCTCTAGAATCCCTGTTTTGGGGCACCCCTAAGTTGAAAACTGCACGCTTCCCTTCCCTGAAAAAGCCATCAAACTATGGGAAGCCGCCAGGATCCTTAGAGGGGATAAATCTCCCATGGACCCATGAGAACATAGCTGCATTCTGAGGCCATCTGGGACACACAATCCAGATAAAAAAGCCTGTGCTACTGCCTTCAAGTCACCCTAATTACAGTCCATGATGAGCTGCCCTCCAGGTCTTCGCTTTGGTCCTGCAATCACTCACCACTAACCCTTACCCGAATTTGTGTTTGCAGACTTCTCTCCTAAAACCATGGCTCACATGACCTCCAGCATGGGGACTCTGGAGCAACAACACAAGACTGTGTCTGCCATCCCCAAGGAAACTGTTTCCCTCACAGTTGCCAAAACCTTCCAGATTAGGCGAAACCTGCAAGGCGCTTGAGCCCACCCCCATAGTGGCGTCCACTCAGGACGCAAATGTGCAGTGTGAAACACGCTGATCATCTACATCCAGTCAGACAGCCAAGTAAATCTTCCTAGTCAGAAAATTGAACCTGAAATGCACCTAGCACCCCATTGGAACCCTAGATTAGGTTTTCAGGCATCTATCCTCAGGGGCCTGTTCTGGAATACCAACTTATGATACAACAAGTGGTCCCTGAGCCACACAAAATAACACCTCTGGTCCCAAGAAGGAAACCGTGCTCTTCGACCTCTGGCAAACCCTCAAAGTAGGAGATTCCTGCCGGGCAACTTAGCCACCAGCACATTCTAAGATCTCCCTGGTAAAATTCCAGCACTGTGACCCATATGCAAGACAGTTCATGTCAACTCAAGGCATTGGTCCTTCGCCCTAGAGCCACTAGAACGAACATGCCTTTTTCCTTAGGTGCAATGTCAATGGAGGTGTCCTTTCCAGGCATTTGTGCAGGTGAGCTCTGCTATGCAACTTTCCACATGGGGGACACGGGAGCAAAAATATAAATTAAAAAAAAAAAAAAAAAAAAAAAAAAAAACCAGGCTCGAGCAGTCCCATAAAAGGAAACTTTGCTTTTTGGAGCATCTCACAATCCTCTGCGTGGAAATCCTCCATGGACTCTTGACACCACCCCTCCATTAGTCGGTAATCATAGACACAAACTCCAGTGTGAGCAAATATCTAACATACACCCTTACTCAGGTGCTGGATACCTCAAAACAGCCATTACATATTGGAAATGCCTCCCGCTTGGCAATAAACTGAACCATATCCTGTGTGTACAATTCCATTATCACCCTACTGGTGCCAAAGCCCTCTTGATGAGGAATTTGTGTTTTCAAACTTCTGTCCCCACAGTCCTGGCAAACACACGCTCCAGGCTGAGGCCCCTGGAGCCACACCTAGGGCTTGCCTGCCCTCTCCAAGGGAATTCTTCTCATTCCTTTGGACACAACCCGACAGATTAGGAGAAACCTCTAATAATACCGGGGCCATCCCAATAGTTTGTCACCCAGGACAAAGAGGGGTGATCTGTCATAAGCTGCACAACTACCCCCACTCAGACCCGTATACAGATATCCCCATAGAAGAAGATTGAACCGGACAGGCACCTAGGCCATAGAAGGATCCATTGCTGTCATTTCCAGACATCTTTCCTCAGAAGGCTCGTTTCCAATACAAGCATAAGTGGGTTCCCGGAGGTGTCAATCAGTACAAATCTCATCTCTACATGGGAAACTTGCTCTTTGGAGCTGAGTCAAAACCTCCAGTTAGGAGAAACCTTCAGGTACACCGAGCCACTTCCCCATTCCAATGACTCCATGGACACAAACCCACATTATGCACCATCCTCAGGAGAGCTCATTTCAACTCAACCACCTCGGTTGCTCCCCCAGAGCCAGCGGTCGAACCTGTCTTATCACAAGTAGATAATTGGAATGTGAGGCGGGTGGCTCAGGACTCCATCCTTAGAACCCTGCTCTGGCATCGTTCCGTAATGGAAATCCTGGAACCATCCGACAGGCCTCAACTCTCTAGCAGAAGGAATAATGGGGATTGGAGGATCTCACTACTCCCATCTTGGGAAAACCACCATGGCCTCATGATGCGTCCCCCCCACTTCATGAATGTGGGAAATGGACAGAAACTCCAACCTGAGCAAAAGTGTGATCATAGCCATGACTTCATATGCACGAGATATCGATTCAGCTCAGCAGAGTGTGACTGCCGTGCCCTCGCTCTGAAACCTAGGCATAGCTGGTGTTATCAGACTTCTGTCATCACACTCCTGGGCCACAAGCCCTCCAGGTTGAGAATTCTGCAGCCATAATGCAGCACTCTGCCTGCCCTCCAGAAGAAAAACGTTGCACTATGGTCTTACCCAAAACCCTCAAATGAGGATCAACCTGCACGCCCCTCGACCGTACCCCAGTTGTATAATCTCCCGTGGGAACTAATGCGCTGTCTGACACAGCTTGAGCCCAGAACTACCGACCAACACCCAGACAGTTGGGGCCACACCTCAGGACTGTGCAACCACTCGCTAAGGGAATTCTGCCCATTCCATTGGCCACAAACCTACAGATTAGGAGTCCTCCCAAGACCCTGAGACCACACCAATAGGGTAGACCTCCAGGGAGAAACAGGGGTGATCTGACGCAAGCTGAACAACGACCTCCACTCAGAACGGAAGCCAGATGTTCCCAGAGAAGAAGATTGAAGCAGACAGGCCCCAAGGCCCTAATCAGATCCATTGCTGTGGTTTCCAGCCATCTCTCCTCAGAGGCCTGATTTCCAATACCAGCTTATGGGGTTTCCTGAGGCAACATCAGAACAGATCTCATCTCCACATATGAAACTTACTCTTCGGAGCTGTGTCAATACCTCCGTTTCGGAGAATCCTTCAAGCCGTCCGGCGCTACTGCCCCAATCCAAGTTCTCCATGGACACAAACCCACATTAACACCGATCTTCAGGAGAGTCCATTTCAACTCAGCCTCTTCGGTGGCTCTCCCAGAATCAGCAGATCAAACCTGCCTTGTTGCAAGGAGAAAGTGGAATGCGAGGTGGACTGCCCAAGATTCCATCCATGGAACCCTACTCTGGCGTCATTCCGTACGGGACATCCTGCAATGATTCGACAGGTCTCAACTGTCCCGCAGAAGGAATCCTTGCGGATTGATCATCTCACAACTCCCATCTTGGGAAAACCACCATGGCCTTATGATGCCACCCTCTTCGTGAAGGGGGATCATGGACAGAAACTCCAACCTGGCCAAAGTCTGATCCTCGCCCTGACTTCAGATACAGGAGATCTCGACTCAGCTATGCAGAGGGTGCCTGCCGGGCTTTTCCCGGAAACCTAAGGCTAGCTTGTGTTCTCATACTTCTGTCGTCACTCTTCTTGGCCAAAATCCCTCCAGTTTGGCAATTCTGGAGCCACAATACTGCACTCTCTCTGCCCTCCAGGGGAAAAACCTATCCCCTATGGGGCTACCCAGAAACCCCAACTGAGGATCAACCTGTACTCCACTCGACTGTACCCAAATTGTAAAATCTAACCTGGGCACTCATGCGCTGTCTGACACAGACTGAGGCCAGACTTCCCGACTGACACGCAGACAGATGACCGCACACTGAGCACATCAGACACGCAATGACCTAAGGATGTCATCTCTTCCCAACCTATATTTTCAGGCTTCAGAACCTAGACCTTATCTCCACTCACTGCAAAGTAGTGTACGTTATGCAGAAATCAGAACTTCTCCTTCCCCATGACCAGAAACCTTGTGGTTGGCATGTTGTCCAACCTTCAGTGTAGGAGAAACCAGCGTGGCCCATGAGGCCCTGACTATGCTTGAGTACCGCGATGGGCACAAACCCACATTGGGACCCTCAGCGTGAGCCCTGTCCTCAAGTAATGTCTCTCACGGGCTATACCAAGAGCCCACTTATGGGACTTGCCATGCCCCTAGTCCCAAAATCTTAACCAGAGCTTGAGAAGTCTAGTCACCTGTACTCCTAGCTCTTCACTGGAATCCCTCTTTGGCCGAACACATGAGGTCAAACAAACAAACAAACAAAAATAGAGAAAGGATTCCTACCATCCAAAGAATGACCCCGAACACTTGGAATTGGGCCAAATGCCCAGAAAGAAAAACTGGACCATGGCCAATGAGGTCAGCCCGATATTCCACAGCCACGGTTGATACAAAATCCGGAGACAAAAGCCTGAAAAATCGCCTCACACTCACCCTATGATCATAGACTGAAAAATTCTCAAGGTCTGTATGGGGCCTGCCATTAGTACATCACCAAACGAAGCCAGATTTGTGTTTTCAGACTTCTGTCCCCACAGTCCCGGCCCGCACACGCTCCAGGCTGAGGCCCCTGGAGCCACACCTCAGGACTCTGCCTGCCATCTCCAAGAGAATTCTGCTCATTCCTTTGGACACAACCCGAAAGATTTGGAGAAACCTCTAATAATACCGGGGCCATCCCAATAGTATCAGCCACCCAGGACAAAGAGGGGTGATCTGTCATAAGCTGCGCAACTACCCCCACTCAGACCCGTATACAGATATCCCCATAGAAGAAGATTGAACCGGATAGGCACCTAGGCCATAGAAGGTACCATTACTTTCGTTTACAGACATCTCTCCTCAGAAGGCTGGTTTCCAATACAATTATATGTGGGTGCCCGGAGGTATCAATCAGTACAAATATCCTCTCTACATGGGAAACTTGCTCTTTGGAGCTGAGTCAAAACCTCCAGTTAGGAGAAACCTTCAGGTACACCGAGCCACTGCCCCATTCCAAGGTCTCCATGAACACAAACCCACATTATGCCCCATCCTCAGGAGAGCTCATTTCAACTCAGTCCCCTCGGTTGCTCCCCCAGAGCCAGCATTGAACCTGCCTTATCACAAGTAGATAATTGGAATGCGAGGCGTGTGGCTCAGGACTCCATCCTTAGAACCCTGCTCTGGCGTCATTCTGTAATGGACATCCAGGAGCCATCCGACAGGTCTCGACTCTTTTGCAGAAGGAATCCTTGGGTGTTGGAGAATCTCACTACTCCCATCTTGGGAAAACCACCATGGCCTCATGATGCATCCCCCCCCCCTTCATGAATGTGGGAAATGGACAGAAACTCCAACCTGAGCAAAAGTGTGATCATAACCGTGACTTCATATGCACGAGATATCAAATCAGCACAGCAGAGTGTGCCTTCCGTGCGCTCACTCTGAAACCAAAGCATAGCTGGTGTTATCAGACTTCCGTCATCACACCCCTGGGCCACAAGCCCTCCAGTTTGGGAATTCTGGAGCCATAATGCAGCACTCTTCCTGCCCACCAGAAGAACAATGTTGCACTATGGGGTAACCCAAAAACCACTAATGAGGATCAACCTGCACGCCCTTCGACTCTACCCCCGTTCTATAATCTACCGTGGGCACTAATGCGCCGTCTGACACAGCTTGCGCCCAGAACTACCGACCGACACTCGGACAGCTGGGGCCACTCCTCAGGACTCTGTATCCCCTCCCCAAGGGAATTCTGCGCATTCCATTGGCCACAACCCTACAGATTAGTAGAAACCTCCAAAGACCCTGAGACCACACCAATACGGTAGACATCCCGGGAGAAACAGGGGTGATCTGACGCAAGCTGAACAACGACCTCCACTCAGAACCATAGCCAGATGTTCCCAGAGAAGAAGATTGTAGCGGACAGGTCCCTGGGCCCTAATCAGATCCATTGCTGCAGCTTCCAGCCATCTCTCCTCAGAGGCCTGATTTCCAATACCAGCTTATGGGGTTTCCTGAGGCAACATCAGAACAGATCTCATCTCCACATATGAAGGTTGCTCTTTGCAGCTGTGTCAACACCTCCGTTTCAGAGAATCCTTCAGGGCGCCAGCGCCACTGGCCCTATCCAAGGTCTCCATGGACACAAACCCACATTAACACCGATCTTCAGGAGAGTCCATTTCAACTCAGCCTCTTCGGTGGCTCTCCCAGAATCAGCAGATCAAACCTGCCTTGTTGCAAGGAGAAATTGGAATGTGAGGCGGACTGCCCAAGATTCCATCCGTGGAACCCTACTCTGGCGTCATTCCGTACGGGACATCCTGCAATGATTCGACAGGTCTCAACTGTCCCGCAGAAGGAATCCTTGCGGATTGATCATCTCACAACTCCCATCTTGGGAAAACCACCATGGCCTTATGATGCCACCCTCTTCGTGAAGGGGGATCATGGACAGAAACTCCAACCTGGCCAAAGTCTGATCCTCGCCCTGACTTCAGATACAGGAGATCTCGACTCAGCTATGCAGAGTGTGCCTGCCGGGTTTTTGCCCGGATACCTAAGGCTACCTTGTGTTCTCATACTTTTGTCATCACTCTCCTTCGCCAGACGCCCGCCAGTTTGGCAACTCTGGAGGCACAGTACTACATTCTCTCTGGCCTCCAGAAGAAAAACCTATGCCCTATGGGACTAGCCAGAAACCCCAACTGAGGATCAACCTGCTATCCACTCGACTGTAAACAAAATGTAAAATCTAACCTGGGCACTCATGCGCTGTCTGACACAGACTGAGGCCAGACTTCCCGACTGACACCCAGACAGATGACCGCACACTGAGCACATCAGACACGCAATGACTTTCGGTTGTCATCTCTTCCCAGCGTATGTTTTCCTACTTCAGAACCTAGACATTATCTCCACTCACGGCCAAGCAGTGTACGTGATGCAGAAATCAGAAATCTTCCTTCCCCATGACCAGAAAACTTGTGGTTGGCATGTTGTCCAAACTTGTGTAAGAGAAACCAGCATGGCCCATGAGGCCCCGAGTATGCTTGAGGGCCGCGATGGGCACAAAACCATATTGGGACCCCCATTGTGAGGCCTGTCCTCATGTAAGGCCTCAGGGGCTGGACCAAGAGCCCTCTTATGGGGCTTGCCATGGACCTAGTTACACTCTCTTAAACAGAGCTCGAGAAGTCTGGTCACGTGTACTCCTAGCTCTTCTCTGGAATCCCTCTTTGGCCAAACACATGAGGTCAAACTAACCAACAAACAAACAAGTAAAAATACAGAAAGGACTCCTACCATCCAAAGAATGACCCCGAACACTTGGAATCGGGCCAAATCCCCAGAAAGAAAAACTGGACCATGGCCAGTGAGGTCAGCCGGATATTCCAGGGCCACGGTTGATGCAAAATCCGGAGACAAAAGCCTGAAAAATCGCCTCACACTCGCCCATTGAACATAGACTGAAAAATTCTCCTCAAGGTCTGTATCGGGCCTGCCATAAGTACGTCCCCAAACGAAGCCGAATTTGTGTTTTCAGACTTCTGTCCCCACAGTCCCGGCCCACACATGCTCCAGGCTGAGGCCCCTGGAGCCACTCCTCAGTTCTCTGCCTGCCATCTCCAAGGGAATTCTGCTCATTCCTTTGGACACAACCCGACAGAGTAGGAGAAACCTATAATGATCCCGGGCCCATCCCAATAGTATCAGCCACCCAGGACAAAGAGGGGTGATCTGTCATAAGCTGCGCAACTACCCCCACTCAGACCGGTATACAGATATCCCCGTAGAAGAAGATTGAACTGGATAGGCACCTAGGCCATAGAAGGATCCATTACTTTCGTTTACAGACATCTCTCCTCAGAAGGCTGGTTTCCAATACAATTATATGTGGGTGCCCGGAGGTATCAATCAGTACAAATATCCTCTCTACATGGGAAACTTGCTCTTTGGAGCTGAGTCAAAACCTCCAGTTAGGAGAAACCTTCAGGTACACCGAGCCACTGCCCCATTCCAAGGTCTCCATGGATACAAACCCACATTATGCCCTATCTTCAGGAGAGCTCATTTCAACTCAGCAACATCGCTTGTTCCCCCAAGCCAGCAATCAAAACTGCCTTATCACAAGAAGATAATAGGAATGCGAGGCGGGTGGCTCAGGACTCCATCCTTAGAACCCTGCTCTGGCGTCCTTTCGTGATGTACAATCTGGAGCCATCCGACAGGTCTTGACCCTTTTGCAGATGGAATACTTATGGATTGGAGGATCTCACTACTTCCATCTTGGGAAAACCACCATGGCCTCATGATGGGCCCCCATCCCCGCTACATGAATGTGGGAAATGGACAGAAACTCCTACGTGAGCAAAACTGTGATCATAGCCGTGACTTCATGTGCACGAGATATTGATTCAGCTCAGCAGAGTGTGCCTGCCATGCCCTCGCTCTGAAACCTAGGCATAGCTGGTGTTATCAGACGTCCATCATCACACTCCTGGGCCACAAGTCCTCCAGGTTGGGAATTCTGCAGCCATAATGCAGTACTCTGCCTGCCCTTCAGAAGAAAAACGTTGCACTATGGGGTTACCCAAAAAACCTCAAATGAGGATCAACCTGCACGCCCCTCGACTGTACCCCTGTTTTATATCTACCGTGGGCACTAATGTGCTGTCTGACACAGCTTAAGCCCGGAACACCCGACCGACACCCGGATAGCTGGGGCCACACCTCAGGACTGTGCATTCCCTCACCAAGGGAATTCTGCCCGTTCCATTGGCCACAACCCTACAGATTAGGAGAAACCTCCAAAGTCCCTGAGAACACACCAAAAGGGTAAACATCCTGGGAGAAACAGGGATGATCTGACGCAAGCTGAACAATGACTTCCACTCAAAACCGTAGACAGATGTTCCAAAGAAGATTGAAGCGGACAGGCCCCTAGGCCCTAATCAGATACATTGCTGTGTTTTCCCGCCATCTCTCCTCAGAGGCCTGATTTCCAATACCAGCTTATGGGGTTTCCTGAGGCAAAATCAGAACAGATCTCATCTCCACATATGAATCTTGCTCTTTGGAGCTGTGTCAATACCTCCGTTTCGGAGAATCCTTCAGGGCGCCGGCGTCACTGCCCCAATCCAAGGTCTCCATGGACACAAACTCACATTAAGTCCGATCTTCAGGAGAGGCCATTTCAACTCAGTCCCCTCGGTGGCTCTCCCAGAGCCAGCAGATCAAACCTGCCGTGTTGCAAGGAGACATTTGGAATGCGAGGCGGGCTGCCCAAGATTCCATCTGTGGAACCCTGCTCTGGTGTCGTTCCGTATGGGACATCCTGTAATGATTCGACATGTCTCGACTTTCCCACAGAAGGAATCCTTGCAGATTGATCATCTCACAACTCCCATCTTGGGAAAAACACCATGGCCTTATGATGCCACCCTCTTCGTGAAGGGGGATCACGGACAGAAACTCCAACCTGGCCAAAGTCTGATACTCGCCCTGACTTCAGATACAGGAGATCTCGACCTAGCTATGCAGAGTGTGCCTGCCGGGCTTCTGCCCGAAAACCTAAGGCTAGCTTCTGTTCTCATACTTCCCTCGTCACTCTCCTTGGCCACACGCCCTCCAGTTTGGCAATTCCGGAGCCACAATACTGCACTCTCTCTGCCCTCCAGAATAAAAACCTATGCCCTTTGGGGCTACCCAGAAACCCAAACTGAGGATCAAACTGCACTCCACTCGACTGTACTCACATTGTAAAATCTAACCTGGGCACTCATGTGCTCTCTGACACAGACTGAGGCCCGGATTCCCGACCGACACCCAGACTCCTGACCACACACTGAACACATCAGACACGCTATGACCTTAGGTTGTCATACCTTCCCTACCTATGCTTTCAGGCTTCAGAACCTAGACCTTATCTCCACTCACTGCCAAGCAATGTACGTGATGCAGAAGTCAGAACTCCTTCTTCCCTATGACCAGAAACCTTGTGGTTGGCATGTTGTCCAACCTTCAGTGTAGGCGAAACCAGCGTGGCCCACAAGGACCCCACTATGCTTGAGGGACGCGATGGGCACAAAACCACATTGGGACGCTCAGTATGAGCCCTGTCCTCAAGTAAGGACTCTCATGGGCTGGAGCAAGAGCCCAATTATGGGGCTTGCCATGCCCCTAGTCACGCAATCTTAACCAGAGCTCGAGAAGTCTAGGCACCAGTACTCCTAGCTCTTCTCTGGAATCCCTCTTTGGTCAAACACATGAGGTAAAACAAACAAACAAACAAACAAAACTAGAGAAAGGACTCCTACCATCCAAAGAATGACACCGAAGACTTGGAATCAGGCCAAATCCCCAGAAAGAAAAACTGGACCATGGCCAATGAGGTCAGCCGGATATTCCATGGCCACGGTTGATGCAAAATCCAGAGACAAAAGCCTGAAAAATCGCCTCACACTCGCCCATTGATCATAGCATGAAAAATTCTCCTCAAGGTCTGTATCGGGCCTGCCATAAGTACGTCCCCAAACGAAGCCGAATTTGTGTTTTCAGACTTCTGTCCCCACAGTCCCGGCCCGCACATGCTCCAGGCTGAGGCCCCTGGAGCCACTCCTCAGGACTGTGTCCGCCCTCTCCAAGGGAATTCTGCTCATTCCTTTGGACACAACCTGACAGATTAGGAGAAACCTCTAATGATCCCAGGGCCATCCCAATAGTTTCAGCCACCCAGGACAAAGAGGGGTGATCTGCATAAGCTGCACAACTACCCCCACTCAGACCTGTATACAGATATCCCCATAGAAGAAGATTGAACCGGTCAGGCACCTAGCCATAGAAGGATCCAATGCTTTCATTTCCAGACATCTCTCCTCAGAAGGCTAGTGTCCAGTACAAGCATATGTGGGTTCCCGGAGGTATCAATCAGTACAAATCTCGTCTCTACATGGGAAACTAGCTCTTGGAGCTGAGTCAAAACCTCCAGTTAGGAGAAACCTTCAGGTACACCGAGCCACTGCCCCATTCCAAGGTCTCCATTGATACAAACCCACATTATGCCCCATCCTCAGGAGTGTTCATTTCAACTCAGTCCCCTCGGTTGCTCCCCCAGATCCAGCATCGAACCTGCCTTATCACAAGTAGATAATTGGAATACGAGGCGGGTGGCTCAGGACTCCATCCTTAGAACCCTGCTCTGGCGTCTTTCCGTAATGGACATCCTGGAGCCATCCGACAGGTCTCGACTCTCGCAGAAGGAATCCTTGTGGATTGGAGGATCTCACTATTCCGATCTTGGGAAAACCACCATGGCCTCATGATGTGCCCCCCCCTTCATGAATGTGGGAAATGGACAGAAACTCCAACCTGAGCCAAAGTGTGATCATAGCCATGACTTCATATGCACGAGATCTCGAATCAGCACAGCAGAGTGTGCCTTCCGTGCACTCACTCTGAAACCAAGGCATAGCTGGTGTTATGAGACTTCCGTCATCACACTCCTGGGCCATAAGCCCTCCAGTTTGGGAACTCTGGAGCCATAATGCAGCACACTTCCTGCCCACCAGAAGAACAATGTTGCACTCTGGGGTAACCCAAAAACCTCATGAGGATCAACCTGCACGCCCCTCGACTGTACCCCTGTTCTATAATCTACCGTGGGCACTATAGCACTGTCAACACAGCTTGAGCGCAGAACTACCAACCAACACCCGGATAGCTGGGGCCATACCTCAGGACTGTGCATCCCTTCCCAAAGGGAATTCAGCCCATTCCATTGGCCCAAACCCTACAGATTAGGAGAAACCTCCAAAGAACCTGAGAACACAACAATAGGGTAGACCTCCCAAGAGAAACAGGGGTGATCTGACGCAAACTGAACAACGACCTCCACTCAGAACCGTAGCCAGATGTTCCCAGAGAAGAAGATTGAAGCAGACACGCCTTTGGGCCCTAATCAGATCCATTGCTGTGGTTTACAGCCATCTCTCCTCAGAGGCCTGATTTCCAATACCAGCTTATGGGGTTTCCTGAGGCAACATCAGAAAGATCTCATCTCCACATATAAAATTGCTCTTTGGAGCTGTGTCAATACCTCTGTTTCGGAGAATCCTTCAGGGCGGCGGCGTCAGTGCCCCAATCCAAGTTCTACATGGACACAAACCCACATTAAGTCCGATCTTCAGGAGAGTCCATTTCAACTCAGCCCCCTCGGTGGCTCTCCCAGAGCCAGCAGATCAAACCTGCTGTGTTGCAAGGAGACATTTGGAATGCGAGGCGGGCTGCCCAAGATTCCATCTGTGGAACCCTGCTCTGCCGTCGTTCCATATGGGACATCCTGTAATGAATCGACAGGTCTCGACTTTCCTGCAAAAGGAATCCTTACGGATTGATCATCTCACAACTCCCATCTTGGGAAAAACACCATGGCCTTATGATGCCACCCTCTTCGTGAAGGGGGATCATGGACAGAAACTCCAACCTGGCCAAAGTCTGATACTCGCCCTGACTTCAGATACAGGAGATCTCTACCTAGCTATGCACAGTGTGCCTGCCGGGCTTTTGCCCGGAAACCTAAGACTAGCGTGGGTTCTCATACTTCCCTCGTCACTCTCCTTGGCCACACGCCCTCCAGTTTGGCAATTCCGGAGCCACAATACTGCACTCTCTCTGCCCTCCAGAATAAAAACCTATGCCCTTTGGGGCTACCCAGAAACCCAAACTGAGGATCAACCTGCACTCCACTCGACTGTACCCAAAATGTAAAACCTAACCTGAGCACTCATGCACTGTCTGACACAGACTGAGGCCAGAGCTCCTGACCTACACCCAGACACCTGACCACACACTGAACACATCAGACACGCCATGACCTTAGGTTGTCATCTCTTCCCAACCTATGTTTTCAGGCTTCAGAACCTAGACCTTATATCCACTCACTGCCAGGCAGTGTACATGATGCAGAAATCAGATCTCCTCCTTCCCCATGACCAGAAGCCTTGTGTTTTGTATGTTGTCCAACCTTCAGATTAGGAGAAGCCAGTGTGGCCCACGAGGCCGCGACTCTGCTTGAGGGCAGCGATGGGCATAAACCCACATTGGGAACCTCAGCGTGAGCCTGTCCTCAAGTAAGGCCTCTCACGGGCTGGACCAAGAGCCCAATTATTTGGCTTGCCATGCCCCTAGTCACGCAATCTTAACCAGAGCTCGAGAAGTCTAGTCACCCGTACTCCTATCTCTTTTCTGGAATCCCTCCCTGGCCAGACACATGAGGTCAAACAAACAAACAAACAAACAAAATAGAGAAAGGACACCTACCATCCAAAGAATGACCCCGAAGACTTGGAATCGGGCCAAATGCCCAGAAAGAAAAACTGGACCATGGCCAATGATGTCAGCCCGATATTCCACGGCCACAGTTGATGCAAAATCAGGAGACAAAAGCCTGAAAAAATGCCTCAACCTCCCCCATTGATCATAGCCTGAAAAATTCTCCACAAGGTCTATATCGGGCCTGCCATAAGTACGTCCCCAAACGAAGCCGAATTTGTGTTTTCAGACTTCTGTCCCCACAGTCCTGGCCCGCACACGCTCCAGGCTGAGGCCCTTGGATCCACAAATCAGGACTGTGCCTGCCCTCTCCAAGGGAATTCTGCTCATTCCTTTGGACACAACCCGACAGATTAGGAGAAACTTCTAATGATCCCGGGGCTATCACAATAGTATCAGCCACCCAGGACAAGGAGGGGTGAACTCTCATAAGCTGGCAACTACCCCCACTCAGACCCGTATACAGATATCCCCATAGATGAAGATTGAACCTGCCAGGCACCTAGGCCATAGAAGGATCCATTGCTTTCATTTCCAGACATCTCTCCTCAGAAGGCTGGTTTCCAATACAATCATATGTGGGTGCCCGGAGGTATCAATCAGTACAAATCTCATCTCTACTTGGGAAACTTGCTCTTTGGAGCTGAGTCAAAACCTCCAATTAGGAGAAAACTTCAGGTACACTGATCCAGTTCCCCTTTCCAAGGTCTCCATGGACACAAACCCACATTATGGCCCATCCTCAGGAGTGTTCATTTCAACTCAGTCCCCTCGGTTGCTCCCCCAGAGCCAGCGATCAAACCTGCCTCATCACAAGTGATAATTGGAATGCGAGGCGGGTGGCTCAGGACTCCATCCTTCGAACCCTGCTCTGGCGTCGTTCTGTAATGGACATCCTGGAACCATCTGACAGGTCTCGACTCTATCGCAAAAAGAATCCTTGGGGATTGGAGGATCTCACAACTCCCATCTTGGGAAAACCACCATGGCCTCATGATTCGTCCCCCCCCCTTCATGAATGTGGGAAATGGACAGAAACTCCAACCTGAACGAAAGTGTGATCATAGCCATGACTTCATATGCACGAGATATCGATTCAGCTCAGCAGAGTGTGCTTGCTGTGCCCTCGCTCTGAAACCTAGGCATAGCTGGTGTTATCAGACTTCCGTCATCACACTCCTGGGCCACAAGCCCTCCAGGTTGGGAATTCTGCATCCATAATGCAGCACTCTGCCTGCCCTCCAGAAGAAAAACGTTGCACTATGGGTTACCCAAAAAATTTAAATGAGGATCAACCTGCACCACACTCGACTGTACCCCTATTGTATAATCTACTGTGGGCACTAATGTGTTGTGTGACACAGCTTGAGCCCAGAACTCCCGACCGACTCCCGGACAGCTGGGGCCACACCTCAGGACTGTGCATCCCTTCCCAAAGGGAATTCTGCCCATTCCACTGGCCACAACCCTAGAGATTAGGAGAAACCTCCAAAAACCTCACGACCATACCAATAGTGTAGACCTCCCTATAGAAACAGGGGTGATCTGACGCAAGCCGAGCAACGACCTCCACTCCGATCCATCGCCAGATGTTCCCAGAGAAGAAGATTGAAGCAGACAGGCCCCTAGGCCCTTATCAGAACCACTGCTGTGGTTTCCAGCCATCTCTCCTCAGAGGCCTGGTTTCAAATACCAGCTTATGGGGTAGCCTGAGGCAACATCATAACAGATCTCATCTCCACATATGATACTTGCTCTTTGGAGCTGTGTCAATATCTCTGTTACGAGAATCTTTCAGGGCGCCGGCCCCTCTGCCCTATTCCAAGGTCTCCATGAACACAAAGCCACATTAAGACCGATCTTCTGGAGAGTCCCTTTCAACTCAGCCCTCTCTGTTTCTACCCCAGAGCCAGGAGACTGAACCTGTCTTTTCACTAAGATACAACTGGAATTCGAGTTGGGTTGCCTAGGCATCCATCTATAGAACCCTGCTCTTGAGACGTTCCTTATGGTATGCCTGGATTAATCCAACAAGTCTCTCTGTCCCACAGAAATAATCCTTGCGGATTGGAGCATCAGACAATCTTAACCGTGGCAAAATCTCTTTTGCCTCGTGATGCCCCCGCACTTTCATTAAGGGGTCTTCATGGACGGAAAATCCAATCTGAGCTAACATCTGATTTTGCCCTGACTTTAGATCCACAAGATCTCGATTCAGCTCTTCAGTGGGTGTCTGTGTGCCCTTGCCTCAGACCTAAGCCTAGCTTTTGTTCTCAGACTTCCGTCCTCACACTCCTGAACCACAAGCCCTCCAATTTGGGAATTCCAGATCCACAATGCAGCACTCTGCCTGCCCTCTTGAAGAGAAATGTTGCCCTATGGGGGTACCCAGAAACCCCAAATAAGGATGAACCTGCACGCCACTCTACTGTACCCCAATTATACAGTATAGCCTGGTTAATAATGCCCTGTCTGACACAGCCTTTGCCCGAAATTCGCGACCTACACTCAGACAACTGGCCGCACACTGAGCACATTGGACCCGCCATGGCCTTTTGTCATCATCTCTTCCCAGCCTCGGTTTCCAAGCCCAAGAACCTAAACCTTATCTCCAATCACTGTGCAGTGCTGAACATGATGCAGAAATGAGAACTCCTCTTTCCCCATGGCCAGAAACCTTGTGGTTGGCATGTTGTCCAACATTCAGTGTAGGAGAAAACTGCGTGGCCCATGAGTACTCGCCCATTCTTTAGGGCCGCCATGGGCACAAACACACATTTTGACACTTCGCGTCCGCCCTATCCTCAAGTAAAGCTTCTCAGTGCCTGGACCAGGAGCTCGGATATGGGGCCTGTCATGTCCCTATTCCCCCCATCTTAACCAGAACTCAAAATGTATAGTCACCCCTACTCAGGGCTCTCCTCTGGAATACATCTTTGGTGGGACACCAGAGGTAAAAAATAAAAAATACAGAAAGGACTCCTCCCATCCAGACTGAACCCAAACTCTTGGGATCGGGCCAAATCCCCAGAGAGAAAGAATCGTCCATGGCCCATGAGGCCAGCCCGACATTCCTCGGCCACCTTTGACACAAAATGCAGAGACAAAAGCCTGAGCAAACACCACACACTCCCCCTTTGTTCATAGCCTGAATATTTTTCCTCTCGGTCAGTAGATCAGGCCTGTCATACATACGTCCCCAAACCTAAGCCAACTTTGTGTTTTCAGATTTCTCTCCCCACAGTCCTGACCCACACACCCTCCAGGCTGGCGCCCCTTTAGCCACAACTCAGGACTGTGCCTGCCCTCTCCAGGGGAATTCTGTGCATTCCATTGGCCAAAACCCTACAGATTAGGAGAAACCTAAATAGTCCCCAAAGCCATCCCAATAGTGTAGGCCGCCCAGGACAAAAAGGGACGATCTATCAGAAGCTGAGCAGCTACCCCCATTCAGACCCATAGACAGATATCCCCAGAGAAGAAGATTGAACCAGACAGGCACCTGGGCCCTATTCGGATCCATTGCTTTTGTTTCCAGTCATCTCTCCTAGACACCTGGTTTCCAATACCAGCATATAGGTTTTTCCAGAGGTACTAATCAGAACAAATCTTGTCTCCACACGGGAAACTTGCTCTTTGGATCTGTGTCAAAACCTCCAGTTAAGAGAAAACTTTAGGTTCCTGGAGCCACCGCCCCATTCCCAGGTCTCCATGGACACAAACCCACATTATGACCCATCCTCAGGATAGTCCATTTCAACACACCCTCCCCTATTGCTCCCCCAGAGTGAGCAGATCAAGCCTGCCTTGTCGAAAGGAGATAATAGGAATGCGAGTCGGGCTTTCCAGGCATCCATCCTTAGAACCCTGCTGTGGCATCATTCCGTATGGGACATCCTTGAGCTATCAGACTTGTCTTGACTCTTCCGCAGAAGGAATTCTTGCTGATTGGAGCATCTCACAACTTCCATCGTGGGAAAACCTCCATGGCCCCATGATGCCACCTACCTTCATGAAGGGGCCATCCTGAACAGAAACTCCAACCTGAGCCAAAGCCTGATACTTGCCCTGACTTCGGATGCAGAAGATCTCGATTTAGCTCTGCAGAGAGTGCCTGCCGTGCCCTCACCCCGAAACCTAAGCCTAGCTTGTTTCTCGGACTTCTTTCCTCACACTTCTGGCCCACAAGCCCTCCAGTTTGGGAATTCCAGAGCCACAATGCAGCACTATGCCTGCCCTCCAGAAGAAAAACTTTGGTCTATGGGGCTACCCAGAACCCCCAAATGAGGATCAACCTGCATGCCACTCAACTGTACTCCAATTACACAGTTTACACTTAGGCACTAATGCCCTGTCTGACAACCTGAGCCCGGGCCTCCCGACAGACACCCAGACAGCTGGCTCCACACGCCAGGACTGTGCCTGCCTTCTACAAGGGAATTCTTACCATTTTATTTGCCAGAACCCTTCAGATTAGGAGAAACCTCCAAAGTCCCCGAGACCAGCCAAATAGCGTTGGCCTACCGAGACAAACAGGGGCGATCTGATACAAGCTGAGCAATGACCTCCACTCAGAACCATAGACAGATGTTCTCAGAGGAGAATATTGAAGCGGACAGGCACCTAGGCCCTAATTGGATTCTTTGCTTTGAATTCCAGGCATCTCTCCTCAGATGCCTGGTTTCCAATACCAGTTTATGGGAGTTCCTGAGGCGCCAATCAGAACAAATCTCGTCTCCACATGGGAAACTTGCTCTTTGGAGCTGTCTCAAAACCTCAGGTTAGGAAAATCCTTCAGGGCACCGGAACCACTGCCCCATTCCAAGGTCTCCTTGGATACAAACCCACATTATGACCGATCCTCAGGATAGTCCATTTAAATTCAGCCCCCTAGGTTGTTCCCCGAGTGCCAGCAGATCGAACCTGCCTTGTCACTCGGAGACAATTGGAATGCGAGTTGGGCTGCCCAGGCATCCATCATTAGAATCCTACTCTTGAGAAGTTTCTTATGGGACGTCCTGGATCCCTCCAACCGGTCTCAACTGTCACACAGAAGGAATCCTTGTGGTTTGGAGCATCAGACAATCCCACCATGGGCAAACCTCCATGGCCTCGTGATGCCCCCCCCCACCTTCATGTAGGGGACATCATGGACAGAATTTTCAACCTAAGCCAATGTTTGATCCTCGCCCTGACTTCAGATGCACGAGACCTAGATTCAGCTCTGCAGAGTGTGCCTGCCGTGCCCTCGCTCCGAATCCTAGGAATAATTTGTGTTCTCAGAATTCCGTCCTCAAACTCCTGGCCCACAATCCCTAAAGTTGGGAATTCTGGAGACACAATGCAGCACTATGCCTGCCCTCCAGATGAAAAATGTTGCCCAATGGAGCTACGCAGAAACACCAAATGAGGATCAACCTGCATGCCACTCCACTGTACCCCAATTATACAGTCTAGCCTGGGTACTAATGCCCAGTCTGATACAGCCTGAGCCCGGACCTCATGACCGACACCCAGACAGCTGGATGCACAATGAGCACATCAGACCCGCCATGGCCTTAGGTCGTCATCTCTTCCCGATCTCAGTTTTTAGGGTTCAGAACCTAGACCTTAACACCACTGACTGCCCAGGGGTGAACATGATGTAGCAATTAGAACTTTTCCTTACCCATGGCCAGAAACATTGTGGTTGGCATGTTGTCCAACGTTCAGTGTAGGAGAAACCAGCGTGGCCCATGAGGCCCTGTCATGCATGATGACCGCGATGGACACACACATTGTGACCCTCAGCTTGAGCCCTAGCCTCAAGTAAATCCTCTCAGTGACTGGACCAAGAGCTCGCATATGGGGCTTGCAAGTCCCTAGTCCCCCAATCTTAACCAGAGTTTGAGGTGTCTAGTTACCCCTACTCAGGGCTCTGCTCTGGAATCGCTCTTTAGTGGGACACCTGAGGTAAAAAATTACAGAAAGACTCCTCCCATCCACAGAATGACCCCAAACACTTGGGATCTGGCCAAATCCACTGAGAGAAAGACTCGTCCATGGCCCATGAGGCCAGCCCGACATTCCATGGCCAGTGTTGACACAAAATCCAGGGACAAAAGCCTGAGCAAGCGCCTCAGTTCATAGGCTGTAAAATTCTCCTCACGGTCTGTAGATTGGGCCTGTCATACATACGTCCCCACCTAAGCCAAGTTTGTGTTTTCAGACTTCTGTCCCCACAGTCCTGACCCACATACCCTCCAGGCAAGGGTCCCTGAAGCCACACCTCAGGCCTGTGCCTGCCCTCTCCAGGGGAATTCTGCCCATTCCATTGGTCAGAACCCTACAGATTAGGAGAAACCTAAAAAGTCGCTGAAGCCATCCCAATAGTGTAGGCTGCCCAGGACAAACAGGGGTGATCTCTCACAAGCTGAGAAAAAACCTCCACTCAGACACATAGACAGATAACCCCAGAGAAGAAGATTGAACTGGACAGGCACCTAGGCCCCAATCGGGTCCATTGCTTTTGCTTCCAGGCATCTCTCCTCAGAGGCCTGGTTTCCAATACCAGCATATGGGTGTTTCCGGAGGTACCAATCAGAAAAAATCTTGTCTCCACATGGGAAACTTGCTCTTTGGAGCTGTTTCAAAACCTCCAGTTAAGGGAAACCTTCAGGTCCCCTGAGTCACCGCCCCATTCCAAGGTCTCCATGGACACAAACCTACATTATGACCCCTCCTCAGGAGTGTCCATTTCAACTCACCCCCCTCGGTTGCCCCCCCAGAGCCAGCAGATAGAACCTGCCTTGTCACTAGAAGACAATTGGAATGAGAGTTGGCCCTTTGACCCGCCATGGCCTTAGGGCATTCATCCCTTCCCATTGACTTGTGTGTCTTCCTGGAGGTATGTTCTGAGGTTGTGTCAGACTGTGCGTTTTTCCAGAGCGGCCTATGAAATTGGGATGTGCTTAGGGACCTTGCAGGTTTCTGCTAATCTGGAGGGCTTGGGAAACTGAAACGGGCAGAGTTTTCTCAGAAGAGCAGGCCCAGTGATGTGATGTGGTTCTGGAGGCCTCATCCTGGAGGGCATGTGGGTCAGGGATTTGGGACCAAAGTCTTCAGACACAAACTCAGGTAAGAGTTAGGGACGAGGTGATGGCAGGACCGATCTGCAGACCCTGAGAGCAGCTGCAAGGAATTTGAAATTCGGACAGCTGGGAGGCTGGAGCACAGGCTTTTCTGTCTGGATTGTGTGTCTAGGATAGCCATGGAATGGAGGGGTGGCCTCATGGGTCCATGGGAGATTCTACCTCTCTGGGGATCCTGCTCGGCACCCAAGAATTTGGTGTCTTTCTGGAGGAAGGGGAGAGCGTGGTTTTCCATCTCAGGGTTCCTGTCCAAACAGGCATTCTGGAGATTGGTTCTGGGTCCGGGTACCTGGATAACCCCACCAAGGCTTAGGATTTAGGCCTAGGGGCATGACAGGCCCGCTCTGTTGGCTCCTGGTCCAGCTCCCAAGGGGGATTGTTGAAAAGGGTTCTCATGCTAAGGGTCACAATGCCTGTTTGTGCCCAGAAGCCCATACGGGGTGGGCGTGGTCTCATGGGCCATGCACCTGACTCCCACCCTGAGGGTTGACCAGACCTCTCAACATTCAGTTTTCCTGCCATGGGGAAGGAGGAGTACTTTTTTGTGCTTCTGGGCTACCCATGGGCAGGAATTTGTTCTACATTCTAGGACAGGTATCTGAATACCCAGGTCAGTTCGAGATGACGGTCTTGGGCCAAAACAGGACTCACCTGCAGGATATGGGGCCTGCTGTCTGGGTGGCTGACCGGAGGTCAGGGCTCAAGCTGTGTCAGACAGAGCATTCATGAAGAGGGCGGCCTATGATAATGGGGTGCCGTTGAAAGCTGTGTACCTGGATCCTCATGTGGGGTTTCTGCGCAGACCCTTAGGGCACTTCTTCTTTCTGGTGGGCAGGCAGAAGACTGCTTTGTGGCTCCAGAATTACCAATATGGAGGGCTTGCAGGCGAGAAGTGTGAGGACAGATGTCTGATAACACAAGCTACTATTAAGCTCAGAGCTGAGTACATGGCCGTTCCAATGTGCAGTTGTTTTTTTCGAGATCTCCAGCACCTGAGTATGCGTGAGGGTCAGATGTCTTCTCATGCTGGAGTTTGTACCCTTGATGACCAATGAATGGTGGGGTTTTCTCAAGAAGTTTGGAGGTTTTCCCAAGCTGGAGCTTGTGAGCTACTCCAAACAGAAAGGCGTCCTACTTCAGGACAGGGGTAGTCTGTTTAGATTCGATAGCACAGTTCTCTGAATGGAGGCCTGGGAATCCCACCTCGGGTTACCATTACAGCCGATGAACAGGGCAGGCTTGATCTGCTCTCTCTGGTTCCAAGTTCCAAGTGATCTGAGATGACGGAAGTTCTCAGTCTAACGGGTCTCCATGCTGCCTTGTATGCAGGGAGACCTTAGAATATGGGAGAGGCCCTGGGGACATGCAGGATTCTCCTATCCCAAGGGTTAGACCAAGTTCCCAGGAGAAAGTTTTCCTTCTCAGGACAGAAGGGGTTCTCTTGTATGGCTCACGGACCACAGGTTGGACCATATATTGGTTTTCCTGAACAGGTCTCTAGGGACAGAGGCCTGAAAACCTAAGCTAGGGTTCTGATGAGGTCCTAGGGGCATGGCAGATTCAATCTTCGGACTCAGCACCATTGACCTGCATGTCTTCCTGGAGGTAGGTGCTGAGGCTATAACAGACTGTACATTTCTTTCAAGAGCAGCCAATGAAATTGGGGTGGGCTCAGGGTCTTTGAAGTTTTCTCCAAATCTGGAGGGTTTGGGCAACTGAGATGGGAATAATTTCCTCTGGAGAGCAGACCCAGTGATGTGCTGTGGTAATGGAGGCCCCATCCTGGAAGGCATGTGGTTCAGGGTTCTGGGACCAAAACCTTCACACACAAAATCAGGGAAAAGTTAGGGGCGAGGTGATGGCAGGCCCGATCTGCAGACCTTGAGGGCAGCTCCTCGGATTTGAAATTCGGGCGGCTGGGTGGTAGGAGCACAGCCTTTTCTGTCTGTATTGTTTCTAGGATGGCCACAGAATGGAGGGGTGTCCTCATGTGTCCATGGAAATTTCTTTCCATCTGGGGATTCTGCCCGGCACCCAAGAGTTTGCTGTCTACTGGGGGAAGGGGAGACCGCGTTTTACCGTGTCAGGGTTCCTGTCAAAACATGGATTCCAGAGATGGTTTCTGGGTCATGGTGCCTGGTAATCCCACCAAGGCTTAGGATTTGGGCCTAGGGGACTGACAGGCTCACTCTGTGGGGCCTGGTCCAGCTCCCATGGGGGCTTGTTGGAAATGGGTCTCAGGGTGAGGGTCACAGTGCCTATTTATGCCCAGGTGCCCATTCTGTTTGGTCGCTGTCTCTTGTTCCATACACCTGGATCCCAATCTGAGGGTTGGACAACCATCTCAACATTTAGTTTTCCTGCCATGGGGAAGGAGGAGTACCCTTTTGTGCTTCAGGGTTCCACATGAACAGGAATTCAAGCTATATTCTGGAACAGGTACCTGAATACCCATGTTGGTTCGAGATGAAAGACTCAGGTCAAGGAAGGTCACATCTGTAAGATATGGGGCCCACTATCTGTGGCTGCCAGGAGGTCGGGGCTCGGGCTATGTCAGACAGAGCATTAGTGCACAGGGTGGTCTATGATTTTGGGGTGCCATATAGGGCTGTGCAGCTGGATCCTCATGTGGATTTTATACACAGACTCATAGGGCACTTCTTTCTGGTGGGTAGGCAGAGGGGTCCATTGTGGCTCCCAAATTCCCAAAATGGAGGGCTTACAGGCGAGGAGTGTGAGGACAGAAGTCTGAATAGACAAGCTACATTTAAGCTCAGTGCCGAGCACATGGCCGTTCCAATGTGCGGCGTTTTTTTCGAGATCTCCAGCACCTGAGTATGGGTGAAGTCAGATGTCTTCTCACGCTGGAGTTTGTATCTATGATGGCCAATGAACGAGATATCCAAGAGTAAGGGTGGATGGATGATGTTTGCTCACACTGGAGTTTGTGTCTAAGATGACCGAAAAATAGAGGGGTGGCGTCAAGAGTCCATGGATGATTTCCCATGCTGAGGATTGTGAGGTGCTCCAGACAGCAATTTTTCCTTCTACAGAACAGCTGGAGCCTGGTTTGTTTGCTCCAGGGTCCCTCATTGGGAAAGTTTGGGGAGGAGAGCTCTCCCACATGAATCTCTGGAAAGCACACCTCCATTGCGCATTGCAGCTGAGGAACATGGTAGGTTCCTTCTGGTGGCTCTGGGGCGAAGGACCAAGTCCTTGAGTTGACATGGAATCTCTTGCAGATGGGTCACAATGCTGGTTTGATACCAGGGAGAACTTAGATGATGCTTGGGGCTAAGGTTCCGTGCAGGAGTCCCCAAACTTGAAGGTTTGGCACAGGTCGAAGAGTACAGTTTCCTTCTGGGGACAGGAGATTTTTGTTGTGTGGCTCAGGGACCACATATTTTATCCTAAGTTGGTATTCCAGAACAGGCCCCTGAAAACAGATGTCTGAAAACCTAATCTAGGGTTCCAATGTGGATCTAGGGTCATGCCAGTTTCAATCTTTTGACTCAGGACCATGACATTGCCGTCTGGCAATATGTAGGTGATCAGGGTGTTTCAGACTGCGCATTTGCATCCAAAGCAGACACCAATATGGGAATGGGCTCAGGGACCTTGCAGGTTTCTCCTAATCTGGAAGGTTTGGGCAACTGTTACTGGCACAGCTACCTTGGGAATGGCAAGCACAGTCCTGTGGTGTGGCTCCAGAGATGCCATCCTGGAGGGCATGTGAGCCATGGTTTGGGGAGAGAAGTCTTCAAAAACACAAATTTGGATTAGGGCTAGTTGCGAGGTGATTGTAGGCCCAAGCATAGACGTGGACAGCAGCTCATCAGGAACTTTAATTATGTGAATTGAAGGCAGGTAGCACAGGCTTTTCTATCTGGATTGTGTGACCAGGATGGCCTCAGTATGCAGCAGTGTTCCCATGGCTCCATGGGAGAATTTTCCTCTCTAAGGAACCTGGAGGCTCCCCATAGTTTGGTGGCTTTTTCAGGAAAGGGAAGAGTGCTGTTTTCCATCATAGGGGTGCCCCAATACAGGGATTCCAGAGACAGGCTCTGTGTCTGAGCCCTTGGAACATCCCATCAAGTTGTAGGATTTGGGCCTAGGGGCATACCAGGCCTGTAATGCGGGATTATGGTGCTTCCACTGAGAGTGCTTATTTCAAAGCATGCTCAGGCTGATGGTTACAATGCCTGTTTATGCCCAGGGTGTCCCTCAGGAGTGGTCGTGGCCTCATTGGCCATGCATCTCGCTCCCACTTTGAGGGTCGGACACACATCCCAACAGCCAGATTTCCTACCATGGGGAAGGAGGAGTTCTCTATTGTGCTTCAGGTTCCTCCATTGGCAGGGATTCCCACAAAGGTCTGGGGACAGGTGCCTAATAACAAGGATGTGTGAGAAGACAGACTTGGGCCATGGCCGGTATCACATGCTGGATATGGGGCCCGCTCTCTGGGTGGGTGACACTAGGTTGGGGTTCAGTCTCTGTCAGACACATCACTAGTGGCCAGGGCAGACTATGAATTGGTATTACTTCGAGGACCTAGCAGATTGATCCCCATGTGGGGTTTCTGGGCAGACTCACCAGGTACTTCTTTCTAAGGGGAAGGCAGAATGCTGTGTTGTGGCTCCAGAATTGCTCATCAAGAGGGTTTGGGGACCAGTAGTGTGAGGATGGAATTGTAAACATAAGCTAGAGTTGAATTCAGTGCCATGTGGAAGGCAGTTCCAATGTGCAGCGGCTGATTCGAGATATCTAGCACCTGAGTAAGGGCGGATGTCAGATGTTTGTTCACACTGGAGTTTGTCTCTATGATGACCAACAAATGTAGGGGTGGTGTCAAGAATCCATGGATGATACCCCACGCTGAAGCTTGTGAGATGCTCCAAACAGAAAGGTTTCCTTGTACTGGACAGGTGGATCCAGGTTTATTAAGTCCAGTGTTCCCCTGTGTAAAATTTGGGTTGCAGAGCTCTCCTGCATAGCTGCCTGGAAAGCACAGCTCCATTGACCATTGCAGCTGAGGAACATGGCAGATTCTTTCTTGTGGCTCTTGGGCATAATACTGAGGCCTTGAGTTGACATGGAATCTCTTGCAGATGGGTCACAGTGGTCGACTGTTACCAGGGAGATCTTAGAATGTCCTGGTGGCTATGGTGCCATGCAGGATTCTCCTATCCTGAAGGTTTGGCACAGGTCGAAGAGCATGGTTTCCTTCTGGAGACAGGAGATGTTTTCTTGTGTGGCTCAGAAACCACATGTTGTATTATAAGTTCGTATTCCAGAACAGGCCTTTGAGGACAGATGCCTGAAAACCTAAGCTAGGGTGATAATGTGGTCCTAGGGGCATGTATGGTTCAATCTTCTGACTTCGATCCATTGACTTGGCTGTCTGCCTGGATATTGGTGATCAGGTTGTTTCATACTGGTCATTTGCATCCAGAGCGGCTGCCAATATTGGGATGGTGTCAGGGACTTCAGGTTTCTCCTAATTTGGAATGTTTGGGCAACTGTGATAGGCACAGAATCCTTGGGGTTGGCAGGCACAGTACTGTGTTGTGGCTCCAGAGACCCCATCCTGGAGGTCATGTGAGCTATGATATTGTTAGAGAAGTCTGCAAACACAAGTTCGGGTTAGGGTTAGTGGCTAGGTGATCACAGGCCCAAAGACTACACATGGAGGGCTGCTCGTCAGGAACTGAAATTGGGGTGACTCAAAGGTGGCAGTACAGGCTTTTCTACCTGGATTGTTTGTCCAGGATGGCATCAGAATGCAGGTGTGGTTGCCTGGGTCCATGGGAGATTTTTCCTCTCTAAGGATCCTGGTGGCTCCCCATAGTTTGGTGGCTTTTTCGGGGGAAGGGAAGGGTGCTTTATTCCATCTAAGGGTTGCCCCAAACAGGGATTCCAGAGATGGGCTCTAGGTCTGAGCGCCTCGGAAATCACACCAAGGGTTAGAATTGGGTTGTAGGGGCATAGCAGGCTTTCAATGAAGGATCTTGGTGGTGCAACTGAGAGGGGATGTTGGAAAGCATGCTCAGGCTTGGTTGTACCCAGGGTGAGTCCTCAGTCGTGGGCATGGTCTCATTGAACATGGAGCTAGCTCTGACATTGAGGGTTGGACACCCATCCCAACAGCCAGGTTTCCTGCCATGAGGAAGGAGGAGTTCTATATTATGCTTCAGGATCCCCCATTGGCAGGGATTCCAGCAAACGTCTATGGACAGGTGCTGAATACCAAGGATGGGTAGAGATGATGGACTTGGGACATGGCCAGTCTCACATGCTGGATATGGGGCCCGCTCTATGTGTGGCTGACCCTAGGTTGGGGCTCAGACTGTGTCAGATACAGCACTAGTGGCCATGGTAGGCTATAAATCGGGGTTCCCTTGAGGGCTATAGATTGATTCTCATGTGGGGTTTCTGGGCAGACTCTCCAGGCACTTCTTTATTCAATGTGGAAGGCAGAATGCTGCATTGTGGCTCCAAAATTCCTCATCAAGAGGGATTGGGGACAAGTAGGTTGAGGAAGGAATTGTAAACACAAGCTACGGTTCAATTTACTGCCAAGTGGAAGGCAGTTCCAATGTGCAGCGGCTGTTTCGAGATATCCAGCACCTGAGTAAGGGCAGATGTCAGTTGTTTGCTCACACTGAAGTTTGTGTCCATGATGACCGACTAATGGAGGGATGGTGTCAAGAACCATGGAGGATTTCCCATGCAGAGGATTGTGAGATGTTCCAAACAGCAAGGTTTCCTTTTTGCTCCGGGTTCCCCCATGTGGAAAGTTGGGTAGCAGAGTTCACCGGCATGGATGCCTGGAAAGCACACCTCCATTGACATTGCCACTGAGGAACAAGGCATGTTCGTTCTAGTGGCTCTGGGGCAAAGGACCAATGCCCTGAGTTGACATGAACTCTCTTGCAGATGGGTCACAATGCTGGATTGTTACCAGAGAGATCTTAGAATGTGCTGGTGGCTAAGGTGCCCAGCAGGATTCTTCTACCTTGAGGTTTTGCCACAGTTCGAAGAGAATGGTTTCATTCTTGGGAAAAGAGATGTTCTGTTTTGTGGCTCAGGGACCACCCGGTGTATCATAAATTGGTATCCCAGAACAGGCCCCTGAGGATAGATGCCTGAAAACCTTATCTAGGGTTCCAGTGGGGTACTAGGGGCATATCAGTTTCAATCTTCTGACTCAGGACCATTTACTTGGCTGTCTGACTGGATGTGGATGATCAGCGTGTTTCACACTGTGCATTTGCTTCCTGAGTGGGCGCCATTATGGGGGTAGACTCAAGGGCCTTGTAGGTTTCACCTAATCTGGAAGGTTTGGACAACTGTGATGGGCAGTTTCCTTGGGGATGGCAGGCACAGTCCTGTGGTGTTGCTCCAGAGTCCCCATCCTGGAGGGCATGTGATCCATGGTTTTAGGAGAGAACTCTGAAAACACAATTTTGGGTAAGGGTTAGTGGCGGGGTTATTGCAGGACCAAAGCGAAGACCTGTAGGGAAGTTCCTCATCATTTGTAATTAGGGTGACTGGAAGGCAGTAGCACAGGCTTTTTTATCTGGATTGTGTGTCCTGGATGGCCTCAGAATGCAGCTGTGCTCTCAGGGGTCCATGGGTGATTTATCCTCTCTAAGGATCCTGGCAGCTCCCCATAGTTTGGTGGCTTTTTCGGGGAAGGGGAGCATGTTGTTTTCCAACTCAGGGGTGCCCCAAAACAGGGATTCTAGAGAGGGGTTCTGAGTCTGGGCGCCTGGAAAATCCCACCAAGGGTTTGGATTTGGGCCTAGGGGCTTACAAGGCCTGCAATGAGGGATCCTGGTGGTGCAACTGATAGGGCTTGTTTGAAAACATGCTGTGGCTGAGGATCACAATGCCTGTTTTTGCCCAGTGCGGCCCTCAGTAGTGGGTGTGGTCTCATTGGCTTTTCAGTTTGCTCCCACTTTGAGGATTGGACAGCCATCCCAACAGCCAGGATTCCTGCCATGGTGAAGGAGGAGTTCTCTATTCTGCTTTAGGTTCCCCTATTGGCAAGGATTCCAGCAAAGGTCTATGGACAGATTCCTGAATACCAAGGATGGGTAGAGCTGACGGACTTGGGTCATGGCTGGTCTCATATGCTGGATATGGGGCCCGCTCTCTTCGTGGCTGACACTAGGTTGGGGCTCAGGCTCTCCCAGACACAGCTCTATTGTCCAGGGCAGCCTATAAATCGGGGTAGCCTCGAGGGCCGAGCAGATTGACACTCAAGTGTGGTACCTGGGCAGACTCACCAGGCACTACATTTTAATTGTGAAGGCAGAATGGTGGGTTATTGCTCCAGAATTCCCTTTCACCAGGACATGAGGACCAGTAGGGTGAGGATGGAGTTGCAAACACAAGCTACGGTTCAATTCAGTGCCAAGTACATGGCATTTCCAATGTGCAGTGGCTTATTCGAGATATTCAGCACCTGAGTTAGGGCTGCTGTCAGATGTTTGCTCACACTGGAGTTTGTGTGTATGATGACCATCAAATGGAGGGGTGGCGTCAAGAGGCCATGGAGGACTGGAAGGCGGTGGTACAGGCTTTTCTATCTGGATTGTTTGTCCAGGATGGCCTCGGAATGCAGGTGTGGTCTCCTGGGGCCATGGGAGATTTTTCCTCTCTAAGATTCCTGGCAGGTCCCCATAGTTTGGTGGCTTTTTAGGGGGAAGGGAAGAGTGCTGTACTCCATCTAAGGTGTGCCCCAAAATAGGGATTCCAGAGACGGTCTCTGGGTCTGGGTGCCTCGGAAATCATACCAAGGATTAGAATTTTGGCATAGGGGTGTAGTGGGCTTTCAATACTGGATCCTGGTGGTGCAACTGAGAGAAGATGTTGGAAACCATGCTCAGGGTGAGGGTCACAATGCTTGTTTGGGCCCAGGGATGGTCCTCAGCCATGGGCATGGTCACAATGGACATGCAGCTAGCTCTGACTTTGAAGGTTGGACACACATCCCAACAGCCAGGTTTCCTGCCATTGGGAAGTCGGGTTCTCTATTATGCTTCTGGTTCCCCCATTGGCAGGGAGTACAGGAAAAGTCTATGGACCGATGCGTGAATACCAAGGATGGGTAGAGATGATTGACTTGGGCCACTGCCTGTCTCACATGCTCGATATGGGGCCCACTCTCTGGGTGGCTGACACTAGGTCCGGCCTCAGGCTGTGTCAGACACAGCACTAGTGGGCATCCTAAAATCGGGGTTCCCTTGATGGCCGAAGATTGATTCTCATGTGGGGTTCCTGGGCAGACTCACCAGGCACTTCTTCTTTCTATGGGGAAAGCATAATGCTGTGTTGTGGCTCCAGAATTCCTCATCAAGAGGGTTTGGGGACCAGTATGGTGAGGATGGAATTGTAAACACAAGCTACAGTTCAATTCACTGCTAAGCAGAAGGCATTTCCAATGTGCAGCAGCTGATTCTAAATATCCAGCACCTGAGTAAGGGCAGATGTCAGATGTTTGTTCACACTGGAGTTTGTGTTTATTATGACCCACTCATGGAATGGTGGCGTCAAGAGGCCATGTAGGATTTTCCACGCAGAGGCTTGTGAGATGCTCCTAATAGCAAGATTTCCTTTTTTTGGACAGATGGAGTGTGGTTTGTTTGCTCCAGGGTCCCCATCTGGAAAGTGTGGGTTGCAGAGCTCACCTGTATGGATGCCTGGAAAGCACACCTCCATTGACCATTAGAGTTCGGGACCATGGCAGAACCGTTCTGATGGTTCTGGGGCAAAGTACCAAGGTGTTGAATTGATATGGAATCTCTTGAAGATGGACCCCAATGCTGGTGTGTAAGAGAGATCTTAGAATGTGCTGGTGTCTCAGGTGCCGTGCAGGATTCTCCTACCCTGATGGTTTGGCAAAGGTCAAAGAGTGCAGTTTCCTTCTGGGGACAGGAGATGTTCTGTTGTGTGGCTCAGGGACGACATGTTGTTTCATAAGTTGGTATTCCAGAACAGGCCTCTGAGGACAGATGTCTGAAAACCTAATCTAGGATTCCAGTGAGGTGCTAGGGGAATGTCACATTCAATCTTCTGACTCAGGACCATTGATTTGGCTGACTGCATGGATGAAGGTGATCAGGGTGTTTCAGACTGGTCATTTGTGTCCAGCGCTGCTGACAATATTGGAGTGGATCAGGGTCCTTGCAGGTTTCTCCTAATCTGGAAGTTTTGGGCAACTGTGATGGGCACAGTTTCCTTGGGGATGGCAGGCAGAGTCCTGTGGTGTGGCTCCAGAGAAACTATCATGGGGGGCATGTGAGCCATGGTTTTGGGAAAGAAGTCTGTAAACAAAAATTCAGATTAGGGTTAGTGGCCTGGTTATCAAGGCCCAATTCATAGACCTGGAGAGCAGCTCATCAGAAACTGTAATTAGGGTGACTAGAAGTCGGTAGCACAGGCTTTTCTATATTGATTGTATTTCCAGGATGGCCTCGGAATGCAGTTGTGATCTCATGTGTCCATGGAGACATTTCCCCTCTAAGGATCCTGGTGGCTCTCCATAGTTTGGTGGCTTTTTCGGTGAGGGAAGAGTGCTGTTTTCCAACTTAGAGGTGACCCAATACAGGGATTCCAGAGACGGGCTCTGGGTCTGTGCACCTGGAAGATCACACCAGTGTTAGGATTTGGGCTTAGGGGTGTACCAGGACTGCAATGCAGGATCCTGGTTGTGTAACTGAGAGGGCTTTTGAAACCATGCTCAGGCTGAGAGTCACAATGACTGTTTGTGCCCAGGGCGGCCCTCAGGAGTGGGCGTGGTCTCATTGGCAATGCAGCTGGCTCCCACTTGGAGGGTTGGAGGTCCATCCCAACAACCAGGTTTCCTGCCTTGTGGAAGGCTGAGTTCTCTATTGTGCTTCATGTTTCCATTGGCAGGGATTCCAGCAAAGGTCTGTGGACTGGTGCCTGAAGACCAAGGATGGGTAGAGATGACTTTCTAGGATATGGGCAACACTCAGTGTGTTTGACATTGGTCTGGGCTCAGGGTCTGTCAGACACAGCACTAGTCCCCAGGGCAGCCTATAAATCGGGGTTCCCTCAAGAGCCAATGCAGATTGATCCTCATGTGGGTTTTCTGGGCAGACTCACCAGGCACTTATCCTTTCTATGGGGAAGGCAGAATGATGCGTTGTGGCTCCTGAATTTCCTATCAAAAGGACTTGGGACCAGTAGGGTAAGGATTGAATTGTAAACACAAGCAACAGTTCAATTCAGTGCCAAGCAGTAGGCATTTCCAATGTGCAACAGCTTATTCGAAATATCCAGCACCTGAGTAAGGTGGAATCAGATGTTTGCTCACACAGAATTTGTGTCTAAGATGGTCAACAAATGGAGGGGTGGCGTCAAGTGGCTATGGAGGATTTCCCAAGCTGAGGCTTGTGAGATGCTCCAAACAGCAAGGTCCTTCTACTGGACAGGTGGAGTCTAGTTTGTTTGATCCAGAGTCCCCATGTGGAAAATTTGGGTAGCAGAGCTCTCCCACATGGATACCTAAAAAGCATACCTCCATTGACCATTGCAGCTGAGGAACATGGCAAGATCTTTCTGGTGGCTCTGGGGCGAAGTACCAAGGCCTTGAGTTGACATGGAACCTCTTGCAGATTGGCCACAATGCTGGTTTGTTACCAGGAAGATCTTAGAATATGCTGGTGTCTAAGTTGCCATGCAGGATTCTTCTACCCTGAGGGTTTGGCAAAGGTCGAAATGCATGCTTTCCTTCTGGGGACAGGAGATGTTCTGTTGTGTGGCTCAGGGACCACCTGTTATATCATAACTTGGTATTCCAAAACAGGCCTCTGAGGACAGATGCTTGAAAACCTAATTTTGGGTTCCAGTGAGGTCCTAGGGTCATGTCATTTTCAATCTTCTGACTCAGGACCATTGACATGGCTGTCTGCCTGGATATAAGTGACCAGGGTGTTTCAGACAGCGCATTTGCACCCAGAACGGCCGACAATATTCCGTGGGCTCAGGGGCCTTGCAGGTTTCTCCTAATCTGAAAGGTTTCGTCCACTGTGACAGGCACAATTTCCTTGGGATGACAGGCATAGTCCTGTGATGTGGATCCAGAGACCCTATTCTGGAGGGCATGTGATCCATGGTTTTGAGAGAGAAGTCTGTAAACACAAATTCAGATTTGGGTTAGTGACATGGTGATCATAGGCCCAATGTGTAGACGTGGATGACAGCTCGTCAAGAACTGTAATTAGCATGATGGGAAGGCCGTAGCAAGGCTTTCCTATCTGTATTGTATGTCCAGGATGGCCTCGGAATGCAGATGTGGTCTCACGGGTCCATGGGAGACATTTCCTCTCTAAGGATCCTGGTGGCTCGCCATCGTTTGGTGGCGTTTTCAGGGAAGGGAAGATTGCTGTTTTCCATCTTAGGTGTGCCCCAATACAGGGATTCCAGAAACGTGCTTTGGGTTTGGGAAACTGGAAAATCTCACCAAGGGTTAGGATTTGGGCCTAGGGGCATACCAGGCCTGCAATGCGGGATACTGGTGGTGCAACTGAGAAAGCTTTTGAAAGCTTGCTTAGACTTAGGGTCACAATGCCTGTTTGTGCCCAGGGCGGCCTTCAGGAGTGTGCGTGGTCTCATTGGCCATGCAGCTGGCTACCACTTTGAGGGTTGGACACCTATCCCAACAGCCAGGTTTTCCTGCCTTGGGGAAAAAGGAGTTCTCTACTGTGCTTCAGGTCTCCCCATTGGCAGGGATTCCAGCACAAGTCTGGGACAGTTGCCTGAATACAAAGGATGAGATGATAGAGTAGGGCTATGGCCCGTCCCACATGCTACATATGGGTCCCGCTCTCTGGGTGGGTGATACTAGGTCGGGGCTTAGACTCTGTCTGACACAGCACTAGTGGCCAGTGCAGCAATTAAATCGGTGTTCCCTCAAGGTCTGAGCAGATTGATCCTTATATGGGGATTCTGGGCAGCCTCACCAGGCACTTCTTCTTTCTATGGCGAAGGCAGAATGCTGTGTTGTGACTCTGTAATTCACTTTCAATAGGCCTTGGGGACCAGTAGGGTGAGGAAGGAATTGTAAACACAAGCTGCGGTTAAATTCAGTGTGAAGCAGTAAGCAGTTCCATTGTGCTGTGGCTTATTTGAGATATCCAGCACCTGATTAAGGGCAGATATCAGATATTTGCTCACACTGGATTTTCTGTCTATGATGACCGACATATGGAGGGGTGGCGTCAAGTGGCCCTGTAAGATTTCCCACGCTGAGCATCCTTAGAGAGGAAATGTCTCCCATGGACCTGTGAGACCGCACCTGCATTCAGAGGCCATCCTGGTCACATAATCCAGGTAGAAAAGATTGTGCTACCGACTTCCAGTCCCCCTAATTACAGTTCCTGACGAGCTGCCCTCCAGGCCTACGCATTGGGCCTGCAATCACCTTGCCACTAACCCTAACCTGAATTTGGGTTTGCAGAATTTTCTCCCAAAACCATGGCTCATTCAACCTCCAGAATGAGGTCTCTGGATCCACACCACAGGTCTGTGCCTGCCATCCCCAAGGAAACTTTCCCGTCAAATTTGCCCAAACCTTCCAGATTAGGAGAAACCTGCAGGGCCCCTGAGCCCATCCCAATATTGTCAGCAGCGCTGACACAAATGTGCAGTCGGAAATACCCTGATCGCCTACATCCAGGCAGACAGTCAAGTCAATGTCCCTGAGTCAGTAGATTGAACCTGACATGCATTTGGGACCTCATTGGAAACCTAGATTAGTTTTTCAGGCATCTGTCCTCAGTGTCCTGTTTTGGAATACCAACTTAGGATACAACATGTAGTCCCTGAGCCACAGAACAGAACATCTCCTGTCCCCAGAAGGAAACCATGCCCTTCGACCTGTGCCAAACCCTTAGGGTTGGAGAATCCTACACAGCACCTTAGACATGAGCACATATGCTGAGTTTGTGCAGTGCTCAAACCACAAGGTTTCCATCTGCAGGAGAGTCTAGTCCAGTTGCATGGCTCCAGGACGTCCCATACGGAAAGACTGGAGAGCAGGATTCTAAGTATGGATGCCTGTTCACCATACCTAACATTCCCAATGGCTATTAGTGACAAAACATGTTTGAACTTCTGGTTCTGGAGCAGGTTTCCCAGGGAGCTGAGTTGAAATGGAATCTCCTGAGGATGGGTCGTAATGTGGGTTTGTATCCATGGAGATCTTGGAATGTGCTGGTGGCTCAGGGGCCTTGAAGATTTCGCCTTCGCGAAGGGTTTGATATAGCTCCAATAGAAAGCTCCCCATGTGGACATGAGAGAGGTTCTGTTTGGTGCCTCACACAAGCCCCAGATGCTGGTCTTTGAAACCAGTCCTCTGAGGAGAGACACCTAGAAACCAAAGTTAGGGCTCATATTAGGGTCTCGGGGCCTGTCCATTTCAATCTTCTGTCTCTGGAGACACTGTCTGAGTGTCTAAGTGGAGATAGTTGCTCAGTTGGTGTCGGTGTGTTCCTCTTAGTCCAGGGCGACCTACACTATTGGCATGGCCTCGGGTGCCTTGGAGGTTTTTCCTAATCTGTAGAGTTGTTGCCAATGAATTGGGCACAGTTGTCTTGGAGAAGAAAGGCACAGTCCTTCAGTGTGGCTCCAGAGGCCCTAGCCTGGAGGGTGTTTGAGTCCAGAAAACACAAACTTGCTTTAGGTGTGGCAGCAAGTTTATGGCAGGTTGGATACACAGACCATGAGGGGAGCTCCTCGGGTTATGAAAGAAGGGTGAGGGGGAGGCGGTCGCTCAAGCTTTTGTCTCTGGATGTTGTGTCCCCCATAGCTGTGGAATGTACAGTGGCGTCAGGGGCTATGGAAGAGTCTCCCTCTCTGGGGATTTGGCCCAGCTCCCAAGATTTTGGGATCATTTTGTGGGAAGGGTGGAGTCCTGTTGTCTGGCTCAGGTGTTTCCCCAAGAGAGGGACTCCAGATCACAGCTCTGGGTGCGTGCGACTGGAAAACTCAAACGCTGATGACGTTTGGGAGCATAGGGGTTTGGCAAGCCCCATATGCGGGTTCTTGGTCCAGGCCCTGAGAGGCCTTACCTCAACATGGGGCTCACGCTGAGAGTCACAATGTGAGTTTGTGCCCAAGGTGGCACTCAAGTTAGCACTTGGCCTCAGGGGACATGAAGGTTTCTCCTACCCTGAAGGTGTGATTCCATGCCAACAGCAACTTTACAGCCATGGGGAAGGAGGAGTTCTGATTTGTGCTTCAGGTACCCACTTTTGCTGGGATTTGATATAATGTCTAGGTTCAGATGTCTGAAAACCCAGGTTGGGAAGAGATGACGGCTTAAGGCCATGGCATGTCCGTTGTGCAGATTGTGTGGACAGCTGTCTCCTTGTCTCTCGGGACGTCTGTCCTCAGGCTGTGTCAGACAGAGCATTGGTGCCCAGCGCAGCCTATCCAATTGGTGTGTGGTCGAGGCCTGAGCAGGTTGATCCTCATTTGGGGTTTCATGGAGAGCCCCATAGGGCAACGTTTGTCTTCTGGTGGGCAGGCAGAGGGCTGCATTGTGGTTCCAGAATTCCCAGTCTGGAGGGCTTGTTTGCCAGGAGTGTGAGGAAGGGAGTCTGAAATCACAAGCTAGCATGAGGTTTGGGGCCAAGGGCACGGCAGGCCCAGTCTGTAGAGTCTGAATCAAGATCTCCTGCATCTGAGGTCAAGACAAGTATCAGACGTTGCCTCAGGCTGGAGTTTGTGTCCACGATGGCCCCTTCCTGAAGGGGGTGGGATCGTCATGAGGCCCGAGAGGTTTCCCTACACTGGGAGTTGTGAGTTGCTCCAAACCTCAAGGTTTCCTTCTGCAGGACAGTCGAGTCCTATTGGATGGTTCCAACACCCCATACAGAAAGACTCGAGAGCAGGGGTCTAAGCATGGATTTCTGGAAACGCCACCTCACATTCCCACTGGTTGGTCGGGGCAAGGCATGCTCAATCTCTGGGCTCTTAGGCGAGCTACCCAGAGGCCTGAGTTGAAATGGACTCTCCAGAGAATGGGTCATAATGTGGGTTGGTGCCCATGGAGACCTTGAAATGTGACGGTGGCTCAGGGACTCTGCAGGACTCTCCAACACAAACGGTTTGACACAGCTCCAACAAGGAAGCTTCCCATGTGGAGACAAGAGGTGTTCTGTTTGGTGCCTCAGGAAAGCCCCATATGCTGGTCTTTGAACCCTGGCCTCTGAGGAGTGACACCTGGAAACCAAAGCAAGAGTTCAGATTAGGGCCTAAGGGCTTGTTCGGTTCAATCTTCTGTCTCTCTGGACATCTGTCTATGTGTCTGTGGAAGTAGTTGCTCAGCTTGTGTCAGGACGCCCCTGTGTGTCCAGGGCAGCTTACAGTAGTTGAATGTCCTCAGGTTCCTTGAGGTTTCTCCTATTCTGTATGGTTGTGGGCAATGGAATTGGGACAGTCTCCTAGGAGAGAGCAGGACAGTCCTGTGGTGTGACTCCAGAGGCCCCAGCCTGGAGGCTGTGTGGGCCAGGGCTGTGGGGACAGACTTCCAAAAACACAAACTTGGCTGAGGTTTGGGGCCAAGGTTATGGCAGGACTGATCTAAAGTTCGTGAGGGAAGCTCCTCGTGATATAAAAGGAGGTTGAGTGGGAGGCGTTCATTCAGGCTTATGTCTCTGGATGTTGTATTCACGATGGTTGTTTAATGTAGGGGTGGAATCATGGGCCATGGAAGAGTATCCCTCTCTCGTGATTTACCCAGCTCCCAAGATATTGGGGTCATTCTGTGGGAAGGGAGGAGTCCTATTCTCTGCATCATGTGTCCCCCCAATTGAGAGATTCTAGATCAGAACACTGGGTACTGACACCTGGAATACCTGCCCTCTGGTTAGGCCTGGGGGCCTATCGGCATGGCAAGCCCCATACGCGGTCTCTTGTTCCAGCCACTGAGAGGCGTTACTTGCATAGGGGACTCACGCTTAGGGTCACAATGCATGTTTGTGCCCAAGGCGGCCCTCAATCATGGGCGGGGCCTCATTGAGCATGCAAATTTCTCCTACATTGAACGTTAGACAACATGCCAACTATAATGTTTCTTGCTATGGGGAAGGAGGAGTTCTTATCTGCATTGCATTCACCTCTGGGCAGTGATCGGAGATAAAGTCTAGGTTCTGAAATCTGAAACCGAGGTTGGGAAGAGATGATGACCTAAGGCCATGATGGGTCCGATGTGTTCAGTTTGGGGCCAGCTTTCTAGGTGTCGTCCAGGAGGTCTGCGCCCAGGCTGTGCCAGACAGGGCATTAGTGCCCAGATAGGCTGTATAATTAGGGTACAGTCGAGTGGCGTGCAGAAGATAATCATTTGGGGTTTCTTGGTAGCACCCTATGGCAAAGTTTTTCTTCTGGAGGGCAGACAGAGTGCTGCATTGTGGCTCTGGACATGCCAAACTGGAGGGTTTTGGGGTCAGGAGTGTGAGGACGGAAGTCTAAGAACACAAGCTAGGCTTAGGTTTCTGGGCGAGGCCATGGCAGGTACATTCTGCAGAGCTGAATCGAGATTTTGTGCATGTGAAATCAGGGCGAGGATCAGGCGTTGGCTCAGGTTGGAGTTCCTGTCCATGATAGCCTTTACATGAAGGGGGGGGTCATTACGAGGCCATGGGGGTTTTACCATGATGGGAGTAGTGAGATGCTCCAAACCACAAGGAATATCTGCAGGTCAATTGAAAGCTGTTGGATGGTTCTAGGACGTCCCATATAGAACGACTCCAGAGCAGGTTTCTAAGGATGGATGCCTGGACAGCCCACCTCACATTCCAATTGTCTCCTAGTGACAGGACACATTTGATCTGCTGTCTCTGCAGTAGCAACCGATGGGGCTGAGTTGGAATGTGCTCTCCTGAGGATGGGTCATAATGTGGGTTTGTGTCCATGGAGACCTTGGAATGGGGCGGTGGCACCGGGGCCCTGAAGGATTCTCCTAACTGGAGGTTTTGACACAGCTCCAAGGAGCAAGTTTCCCATGAGGAGATGAGATTTGTCCTCATTGGTGTTTCAGTAACTCCCCATATTCTGGTATTGGAAACCAATAACTCTGAGGAGAGATGCCTGGAAATCAATGCAATGAATCTGATTAGGGCCTAGGGGCCTGTCCGGTTTAATCTTCTTCTCTGGGTACATCTGTCTACAGGTGTGAGTGGAGGTAGTTCCTCAGCTGGTGTCAGATCTCCTCTGTTCGTCCCAGGTGGTCTACACTATTGGCATGGCCTTAGTGAATTTGGAGGTTTCTCTGAATTTTCAAGTTTGTGGCCAATGAAATGGGCAGAAATCCTTTGGGGAGGGAAGGCACAATCCTGAGCTATGGCTCCAGGGGCCCAAGCATGGAGGGTGTGTGGGCCAGAGCTGTGAGGACAGAAGTCTGAAAACAGAAACTCGGCTTAGGTTTGGGGACGTAGGTATGGGAGGCCCGATCTACAGACCTTGAGAACTCATCATGATACGAACAAAGGGCGAGTGTGAGGCGCTTGTTCAGGCTTTTTTTTTTTTTTAATAAATTAATTTATTTATTTTCAGAAAAACAGTATTCATTATTTTTTCACCACACCCAGTGCTCCATGCAATCTGTGCCCTCTATAATACTCACCACCTGGTACCCCAACCTCCCACCACCTGCCACTTCAAACTCCTCAGATTGTTTTTCAGAGTCCATAGTCACTCATGATTCACCTCCCCCTCCAATTTACCCCAACTCCCTTCTCCTTTCCAACACCCCTTTTCCTCCATGATATTTGATTTGCTCCACAAATAAGTGAAACCATATGATAACTGACCCTCTCTGCTTTCCTTATTCCACTCAGCATAATCTCTTCAAGTCCCGTCCATGTTGCTACAAAAGTTGGGTATTTATCCTTTCTGATGGAGGAATAATACTCCATAGTGTATATGGACCACATCTTCCTTATCCATTCGTTCGTTGAAGGGCATCTTGGTTCTTTCCAAAGTTTGGCGACCGCTGCCATTGCTGCTATAAACATTGGGGTACAGATGGCCCTTCTTTTCAAAACATCTGTATCTTTGGGGTAAATACAAAGGAGTGCCATTGCAGGGTCATAGGGAAAGTCTATATTTAATTAATTAATTTATTTATTTATTTTTTAATTTTTTTTTCCAATTTATTTATTTTCAGAAAAACAGTATTCATTATTTTTTCACCACACCCACTGCTTCATGCAGGCCGTGCCCTCTATAATACCCACCACCTGGTACCCCAACCTCCCACCCCTCCGCCACTTCAAACCCCTCAGATTGTTTTTCAGTGTCCATAGTCTCTCATGGTTCACCACCCCTTCCAATTTACCCAAAAGCACATACCCTCCACAATGTCCGTAACCCTACCCCCTTTCTCCCAAGCCCCCTCTCCCCAGCAACCCACAGTTTGTTTCGTGAGATTAAGAGTCACTTATGGTTTGTCTCCCTCCCTATCCCATCTTGTTTCATGGATTCTTCTCCTACCCACTTAACCGCCCATGTTGCATCACTACTTCCTCATATCAGGGAGATCATATGATAGTTGTCTTTCTCCGCTTGACTTATTTCGCTAAGCATGATACGCTCTAGTTCCATCCATGTTGTCGCAAATGGCAAGATTTCGTTTCTTTGGTGGCTGCATAGTATTCCATTGTGTATATATACCACATATTCTTGATCCATCCATCTGTTGATGGACATCTAGGTTCTTTCCATAGTTTGGCTATTGTGGACATTGCTGCTATAAACATTCGGGTACACATGCCCCTTTGGATCACTACGTTTGTATCTTTAGGGTAAATACCCAGTAGTGCAATTGCTGGGTCATAGGGCAGTTCTATTTTCAACATTTTGAGGAACCTCCATGCTGTTTTCCAGAGTGGCTGCATCAACTTGCATTCCCACCAACTGTGTAAGAGAGTTGCCCTCTCTCCACATCCTTGCCAGCGCCTGTCATTTCCTGACTTGTTAACTTTACCAATCTGACTGGCATGAGGTGGTATCTCATTGTAGTTTTGATTTGTATTTCCCTGATGCCGAGTGATATGGAGCACTTTTTCATGTGTCTGTTGGCCATCTGGATGTCTTCTTTGCAGAAACGTCTGTTCATTTCCTCTGCCCTTTTCTTCATTGGATTATTTGTTCTTTGGGTGTTGAGTTTGTTAAGTTCTTTATAGATTTTGGACACTAGTCCTTTATCTGATATGTCATTTGCAAATATCTTCTCCCATTCTGTCAGTTGTCTTTTGATTTTGTTAACTGTTTCCTTTGCTGTGCAAAAGCTTTTGATCTTGATGAAATCCCAACAGTTCATTTTTGCCTTTGCTTCCCTTACTTTTGGCGATGTTCCTAGGAAGATGTTGCTGCAGCTGAGGTCGAAGAGATTGCTGCCTGTGTTCTCCTCAAGGGTTTTGATGGATTCCTTTCTCACATTGAGGTCCTTAATCCATTTTGAGTCTATTTTTGTGTGTGGTGTAAGGAAATGGTCCAATTTCATTTTTCTGCAGGTGGCTGTCCAATTTTCCCAACACCATTTATTAAAGAGGCTGTCTTTTTTCCATTGGACATTCTTTCCTGCTTTGTCAAAGATTAGTTGACCATAGAGTTGAGGTCTATTTCTGGGCTCTCTATTCTGTTCCATTGATCTAAGTATCTGTTTTTTTGCCAGTACCATGCTGTCTTGATGATGACAGCTTTGTAATAGAGCTTGAAGTCCGGAATTGTGATGCCACCAACATTGGCTTTCTTTTTCAATATCCCTTTGGCTATTCGAGGTCTTTTCTGGTTCCATATAAATTTTAAAATTATTTGTTCCATTTCTTTGAAAAAGATGGATGGTACTTTGATAGGAATTGCATTAAATATGTAGATTGCTTTAGGTAGCATAGACATTTTCACAATATTTATTCTTCCAATCCAGGAGCATGGAACATTTTTCCTTTCCTTGTGTCTTGCTCAATTTATTTCATGAGTACTTTATAGTTTTCTGAGTATAGATTCTTAGCCTCTTAGGTTAGGTTTATTCCTAAGTATCTTATGGTTTGGGTTGCCATTGTAAATGGGATTGACTCCTTAATTTCTCTTTCTTCTGTCTTGTTGTTGGTTTAGAGAAATGCAACTGATTTCTGTGCATTGATCTTATATCCTGACACTTTACTGAATTCCTGTACAAGTTCTAGCAGTTTTGGAGTGGAGTCTTTTGGGTTTTCCACATAGAGTATCATATCATCTGTGAAGAGTGATAATTTGACTTCTTTGTCGATTTGGATGCCTTTAATTTCCTTTTGTTGTCTGATTGCTGAGGCTAGGACTTCTAGTACTATGTTGAATAGCAGTGGTGATAATGGACATCCCTGCCGTGTTCCTGACCTTAGTGGAAAAGATTTCAGTTTTTCTCCATTGAGAATGATATTTGCGGTGGGTTTTTCATAGACGGCTTTGATGATATTGAGGTATGTGCCCTCTATCCCTACACTTTGAAGAGTTTTGATCAGGAAGGGATGCTGTACTTTGTCAAATGCTTTTTCAGCATCTATTGAGAGTATCATAGGGTTCTTGTTCTTTCTTTTATTGATGTGTTGTATCACATTGATTGATTTGCGGATGTTGAACCAACCTTGCAGCCCTGGGATAAATCCCACTTGGTCGTGGTGAATAATCCTTTTAATGTACTGTTGAATCCTATTGGCTAGTATTTTGGTGAGAATTTTTGCATCTGTGTTCATCAAGGATATTGGTCTATAGCTCTCTTTTTTTGATGGGATCCTTGTCTGGTTTTGGGATCAAGGTATTGTTGGCCTCATAAAATGAGTTTGGGAGTTTTCCTTCCATTTCTATTTTTTGGAACAGTTTCAGGAGAATAGGAATTAGTTCTTCTTTAAATGTTTGGTAGAATTCCCCGGGGAAGCCATCTGGCCCTGGGCTTTTGTTTGTTTGGAGATTTTTAATGAATGTTTCAATCTCCTTACTGGTTATGGGTCTGTTCAGGCTTTCTATTTCTTCCTGGTTCAATTTTGGTAGTTTATATGTTTCTAGGAATGCGTCCATTTCTTCCAGATGCCAAATTTGTTGGTGTAGAGTTGCTCATAGTATGTTCTTATAATAGTTTGTATTTCTTTGGTGTTAGTTGTGATCTCTCCTCTTTCATTCATGATTTTATTTATTTGGGTCCTTTCTCTTTTCTTTTTGATAAGTATGGCCAGGGCTTTATCAATTTTATTAATTCTTTCAAAGAACCAGCTCCTAGTTTTGTTGATTTGTTCTATTGTTTTTTTGGTTTCTATTTCATTGATTTCTGTTCTGATCTTTATGATTTCTCTTCTCCTGCTGGGCTTAGGGTTTCTTTCTTGTTCTTTCTCCAGCTCCTTTAGGTGTAGGGTTAAGTTGTGTACCTGACACCTTTCTTGTTTCTTGAGAAAAGCTTGTACTGCTATATATTTTCCTCTCAGGACTGCCTTTGTGGTGTCCCACAAATTTTGAACCGTTGTATTTTCATTATCATTTGTTTCCATGATTTTTTTCAATTCTTCTTTAATTTCCCGGTTGTCCCATTCATTCTTTAGAAGGATGCTGTTTAGTGTCCATGTATTTGGGTTCTTTCCAAACTTCCTCTTGTGGTTGAGTTCTAGCTTCAGAGCATTGTGGTCTGAAAATATGCCGGGAATGATCCCAATCTTTTGATACCGGTTGAGTCCTGATTTAGGACCGAGGATGTGATCTATTCTGGAGAATGTTCCATGTGCACTAGAGAAGAATGTGTATTTTGTTGCTTTGGGATGAAATGTTCTGAATATATCTGTGATGTCCATCTCATGCAGTGTATCATTTAAGGCCTTTATTTCCCTGTTAATCTTTTGCTTGGATGATCTGTCCATTTCAGTGAGGGGAGTGTTAAAGTCCCCTACTATTATTGTATTATTGTTGATGTGTTTCTTTGATTTTGTTATTAATTGGTTTATATACTTGGCTGCTCCCACGTTGGGGGCATAGATATTTAAAATTTTTAGATCTTCTTGTTGGAAAGACCCTTTGAGTATGATATAGTGTCCTTCCTCATCTCTTATTATAGTCTTTGGCTTAAAATCTAATTGATCTGATATAAGGATTGCCACTCCTGCTTTATTCTGATGTGCATTAGCATGGTAAATTCTTTTCCACCCCCTCACTTTAAATCTGGAGGTGTCTTCGGGCTTAAAATGAGTTTCTTGGAGGCAACATATAGATGAGTTTTGTTTTTTTTATCCATTCTGATACCCTGTGTCTTTTGATTGGGGCATTTAGCCCATTAACATTCAGGGTAACTATTGAGAGATATGATTTTAGTGCCATTGTATTGCCTGTAAGGTGACTGTTACTGTATATTGTCTCTGTTCCTTTCTCATCTACCACTTGTAGGCTCTCTCTTTGCTTAGAGGACCCCTTTCAGTATTTCCTGTAGAGCTGGTTTGGTGTTTGCAAATTCTTTCAGTTTTTCTTTGTCCTGGAAGCTTTTAATCTCTCCTATTTTCAATGATAGCCTAGCTGGATATAGTATTCTTGGCTGCATGTTTTTCTCGTTTAGTGCTCTGAAAATATCATGCCAGCTCTTTCTGACCTGCCAGGTCTCTGTGGATAAGTCAGCTGCCAATTTAATACTTTTACCATTGTATGTTAAAGACTTCTTTTCCCGGGCTGCTTTCAGGATTTGCTCTTTGTCACTAAGGCTTGTAAATTTTACTATTAAGTGACGGGGTGTGGGCCTATTCTTATTGATTTTGAGGGGCGTTCTCTGAATCTCCTGAATTTTGATGCTCGTTCCCTTTGCCATATTGGGGAAATTCTCCCCAATAATTCTCTCCAGTATACCTTCTGCTCCCCTCTCTCTTTCTTCTTCTTCTGGAATCCCAATTATTCTAATGTTGTTTCATCTTATGGTGTCACTTATCCCTCGAATTCTCCCCTCATGGGCCAGTAGCTGTTTGTCCCTCTTTTGCTCAGCTTCTTTATTCTCTGTCATTTGGTCTTCTATATCGTTAATTCTTTCTTCTGCCTCATTTATCCTAGCAGTGAGAGCCTCCATTTTTGATTGACCTCATTAATAGTTTTTTTTTTATTTCAACTCGGTTAGATTTTAGTTCTTTTATTTCTCCAGAAAGGGCTTTTATATCTCTGGAGAGGGTTTCTCTAATATCTTCCATGCTTTTTTCAAGCCTGGCTAGAACCTTGAGAATTGTCATTTTGAACTCTAGATCTGACATATTACCAATGTCTGCATTGATTAGGTCCCTAGCCTTCGGTACTGCCTCTTGTTCTTTTTTTTGTTGTGAACTTTTCTGCCTTGTCATTTTGTCCAGCTAAGAGTATATGAAGGAGCAAGTAAAATACTAAAAGGGTGGAAACAATCCCAGGAAAATAAGCTTTAACCTAATCAGAAGAGATCCCAAATCTTGAGGGATCCCAAATCACGATTGGGTGAGGGATCTCCTCTGATTGGGATCTCTTCTGATTCTGGGATAAAAAGAGGTTCAAAAAGAAAGAAAGAAAAAAAAAGAATTAAAAAAATAGATTGAATTAAAAATTCAATCAAGAATTAAAAAAAGAATTAAAAAAAGAGATTGAAGAGATTGGGATCTCTTCTGATTTGGGGATAAAAAGAGGTTCAAAAATAAAGAAAAAAAAGAATTAAAAAAAACGTATAAAAAAGTATAAAAAAGAAAAAATATATGTATATATATTATATGAACTAGTTAAAAAACGTTAAAAAAGAAAAGGGTAAAAGTTTAAAAAAAATTTAGCAGAAGAAGAGAAAAAAAATGAAAAAGAAAAAAAATTAAATTAACTGCAAGACTAAAAAGTCACAGGGAGAAAGCCATGAGTTCCGTGGTTTGTTTTCTCCTCCTCTGGAATTCTGCTGCTCTTCTTCGTATTGAAACTGCACTCCTTGGTAGGTGAACTTGCTCTTGCCTGGATTTCTTGTTGATCTTCTGGGGGAGGGACCTGTTGTAGTGATTCTCAAGTCTCTTTGCCCTAGGCGGAATTGCACCGCCCTTAGCAGGGGCCGGGCTGAGTGATCCGCTCGGATTTGCTTTCAGGAGCTTTTATTCCCTGAGCGCTTTCCGTAGAGTTCCAGAGGACGGGAACACAAATGGCGGCCTCCTGGTCTCCGGCCTGGAGGAGCCGAAAGCCCGGGGTCCTGCTCCCCAGTGCGCCCTCAGCGAACAGCTCCTAGTAACTCCCGTCTGCCCAACCTCCGGCCGCACTCCGAGCTCACCGAGCCCACGACTGGCTCAAGGCAACACCGAGCTGCGAGCTTACTGTCGTCTCTGTCTCTGTAGCCGGCTTTCCCATTCCAATATCCGCAAGTTCTGCAACACTCAGACACTCCCGATCTTTCTGTGACCCTGCGAGACCCGAGGCCACGCTGACCCCGCGTGGGCTTCGCCCCGGTTTAGCCTCTGGAGCAATGTCCCTCAGTGGCACAGACTTTTAAAAGTCCCAATTTTGTGCTCCGTTGCTCCGCCGCTTGCCGGGAGCCAGCCCCTCCCCCCGGAGTCTATCTTCCCGTCGCTTTGGATTTATCTCTCCGCCAGTCCTACGTTTCAGAAAGTGGTTGTTTTTCTGTTTCTAGAATTGCTGTTCTTCTCTTCGATCTGCCAATGGATTTGCAGGTGTTTGCAATCTTTAGATAAGCTCTCTAGCTGATCTCCTGCTAGTTGAAGTAGTCTCAGCCTGCTACTTCTCCGCCATCTTGACTCAACCTCTATTTTTATTTTATGTTTTTAAAATATTTTATTTATTTATTTGACAGAGAGAGATCACAAGTAGGAAGAGAGGCAGGCAGAGAGAGAGGAGGAAGCAGGCTCCCTGCTGAGCAGAGAGCCCAATGCGGGACTCTATCCCAGGACCCTGAGATCATGACCTGAGCCGAATGCAGCGGCTTAACCCACTGAGTCACCCAGGTGCCCCTATATTTAATTTCTTGAGGAATCTCCACACTGTTCTCCAAAGAGACTGCACCAATTTGAATTCCCACCAACAGTATAAGAGGGTTACCCTTTCTCCACATCCTCTCCAACACATGTTGTTTCCTGTTTTGTTAATTTTGGCCATTCTAACTGGTGTAAATGCTTTTGTCTCTGGATTTTGTGTCACTGATGGCCGTGGAATGTCGGGGTGGTTTCATGGGCCATGGACGTGTCTCTCACTCTGGAGATTTGGCCCTATGACAAGATTTTGGGGTCATTCTGTGGGATGGGAGCAGTCTGTTCTGTGTTTTGTTTTGTTTTGTTTTGTTTTGTTTTTACCTCAGGTATGCCACTAAAAGAGGGATTCCAGAGCAGAGCCCTGGGGAAGGGCGACTGGACAACCTGAACTCTGGTTAAGATTGGGGGCCTAGGAGCATCACAAGTCCCATGTGTGGGCTCTTGGTCCAGCCACTGAGAGGCCGTACTTGAGGTCAGGGCTCACACAGAGGGTCACAATGCATGTTTATGCCCAATGCAGCCCTCAAGCATGGGCGGGGACTCATGGGCCATGCTCGTATCTCATACACTGAACATTGGACAACATGCCAACCACAAGTTTTCTTGCCATGGGGAGGGAGGAGTTCTGATTTCTGCATCACGTTCACCCCTTGGCCAGGTTTGGAGTGAAGGTATAAGTTCTGAAGCCTGAAAATCTAGGTTGGGAAGACATGACGAGCTAAGGACATGGCAGTTCCGATGTGCTCAGTGTGTTCAGTTGCCTGGGTGTTGGTCAGGAGGTCTGGGCTCAGACTGTGTCAGACAGGGTGTTAGTGCCCAGGTTAGACTATATAATTTGGGTACAGTCGAGTGCCGTGTGGGGTTATCCTCATTTGGAGTGTCTGGGACGCTCCATAGGACAACATTTTTCTTTTGGAGGGCAGGAAGACTGCTGTATTGCAGGTCCGGAATTGCTGAACTTGAGCGCTTAGGGTCCAGGGGTGTGAGGATGGAAGTCTGAGAACACCAGCTAGGTTTAGGTTTCAGGGTGAGGGCAAGGCAGGCACACTCTGCAGAACTGAATCGAGATTTTGTGTATCTGGAGTCAGGGCGAGGATCAGACATAGGCGCAGGTTGGAGTTTCTGTCCATGATGTCTCCTTCATGAAGGGGGGGCATCACAAAGCAATGGAGATTTTCCCACGTTGGGTGTTGTGAGATGCTCCAAAACACAGGGATTCCTTCTGCAGGACATTTGAGACCTGCTGGATGGCTCCCGGATGGCCCATTCGTAACAAGGCCAGAGCAGGATTCTAAGGATGGATGCCTGGACAGCCTGTCTCTCATTTCAATTGTCTCCTAGCAACAAGACAGGTTCGATCTGCTGGCTCTGGGAGAGCAACCAAGGGGGCTGAGTTGAAATGGACTCTCCTGCAGATGGGACCTAATGTCGGTTTGTGTCCATGGAGACGTTGAAATGGGGTGTTGGCACCAGGGCACTGAAGGATTTTCCTAACCGGAGGTTATGAGACAGCTCCAAAGAGGAATTTTCCCATATGGAGACGAGATTTTTTCTGATGGGTGCCTCAGGAAAGCCCCCTATGATGCTGTTGGAAAAAGGCCTCTGAGGAGAGATAGCTGGAAACCAAACCAATGGATCTGATGAGGTCCTAGGGGCCTGTCGGTTCAATCTTCTTCTCTGGGGACATCTGTCTCTGGGTCTGAGTGGAGGTAGTAGCTCAACTGGTGGCAGATAGCCCCTGTTTTTCCCAGGCGGCCTACACAGTTAGGATAGCATTGGGGACGTTGGAGCTTTCTCCTCATTTGTTCTAATTGGTGCCACCTCGACATTCCGTGGCCATGATTGACACAAAATCCAGTGAACAAAAGCCTGAACAAGTGCCTCACACTCACCCTTGGTTCATATCCCCAAGAGTTCTCAATGTCTATTGACTGTGCCTGCCATACATACGTCCCCAAACTTAAGCCAAGTTTGTTTTTTCAGACTTCTGTCCCCACAGGCTTGGCCAACACACCCTCCAGGCTGGAGCCCCTGGAGCCACACCTCAGGACTGTGCCTGCCCTCCAAGGGAATTCGGCCCATTCCATTGGCACAACCATACAGATTAGGAGAAACCTCCAAAGACCATGAGGCCATCCCAATAGTGTAGGCAGCCCAGGACAAACAAGGTCGATCTGACAAAGAAGGGCCATGTGACACATGCTGAGCAACTACCTCCAATATGACCTATAGACTGATGGCCCCAGAGAATCAGATTGAACCGGACAGGCCCCTAGGCCCTAATCGGGTCCATTGCTTTGGTTTCCAGACATATCTCCTCAGAGGCCTGGTTTCCAATACCAGCATATGGGGGATTCCTGAGGCACTCATCAGAATAAATCTCGAGTCCACATTGGAAACATAATCTTAGAAGCTCTGTCAATACATCCGGTTGGGTGAATTCTTCAGGGCCCTGGATCCACCGCCCCATTCCAAGGTTTCCATGGACAAAAATGCACAATATGAGACATCCTCAGGAGAGTCCATTTCAACTCAGCCCCCTCGGATGCTCCCCCAGAGCCAGCAGATCAAACCTACCTTGTCGCTAGGAAATAATTGGAATGTGAGGTGGGCACAACATGCATCAATCTTTAGAACTCTGCCCTGGAGTCATTCCATATGGGACCTCCGGAAGCCATCCAACATTTCCAGAGGGTCTTAGAGAACGAATCCTTGCGGTTTGGAGCATCTCACAATTCCCATTTTGGTAATACCTACATGGCGTCTTGAGAACCTCCCCCTTCATGAAGAGGCGATCATGGACAGGAACTCCAACCTGAGCCAAAGACTGATTCATGCCCTGAGTTCAGATGCACGAGATCTTGGTTAAGTTCTGCAGAGTGTGCCTGCCATGCCTTCACCCCGAAACCTAAGCCTAACTCAGACTTTCGTCCTCACATTCCTGGCCAACAAGCCTTCCAGTTTGGGAATTCTGGAGCCACAGTGAAGCTCTCTGCCTGCCCCCCAGAAGAAAAACATTGCCCTATGGGGCTACCCAGAAACCCCAAATGAGGATCAACCTACATGTCACATGACTGTACACCAATTCTACAGTCTACACTGGACACTAATGCCCTATCTGACACAACCTGAGGCTGGACCTCCCGACCGTCCCCCACACAGCTGGCCACACACGGAGCACATCGCACCCGACCATGGCCTTATGTCGTCATCTCTTCCCAACCTCGGTTTTCTGGCTTCAGAACCTAAACCTTATCTCCAATCACGCCCAGGGTTGAACATGATGCAGAAATCAAAACTCCTGCTGCATGGCAAGAAACCATGTGGTTGGCATGTTGTTGAACATTCAGAGTAGGAGAAACAAGAGTGGTCCATGAGGCTCCACCCATACTTGAGGGCGAGGTTGGGCACAAACTCGCATTGTGACACTCAGCGTGAGCCCTGTCCTCAAAAAGGCCTCACGTTGGCTGGACCAGGAGCCAGCATATGGGGTTTGCCATGTCCCTAGAACCCCATTCTAAACCAGAGGTCTATTTGTCCAGTCGCCCCTCCTCTGGAATCCGTCTTTTGTTGGGACACTTGAGGTAAAAAAAAACAAAAAAAACAAAAAAACAAAAAAAAATGAAAAAAAAAAAACAGAAAGGACTCCTCCTGTCCTAAAGAATGACCCCTAACTCTTGGGATCTGGGCAAATCGCCAGAGAGGGATACACGGCCATGGCCGATAAAGTCACCTCAACATTCAACAGCTATCATTGATACAAAAATCAGACAAAAGCCTTAGCAAGTGCTTCATGCTTGCTCTTTGTTCATATCCCAATTAGTTCTCCTCAAGGTCTGTAGATTGGGCCTGCCATACCTCTGTCTCCAGACCTAATCCGAGTTTGTGTTTTCAGGCTTCTTCTGTCACCAAAACCCTGGCCCATACACCCTCCAGACTGGGGTCTCTGGAGCCACAACTCAGGACTGTGCCTGACCGCTCCAAGGGAATTCTTCCCATTCCTTTGGCCACAAACATACAAATTAGAGGAACCTCCAAAATCCCCAAAGTTTTCCCAATGGTGTAGGTTTCCCGGGACAAACAGGGGCCATCTGCCACAAGCTGAACAACTACCTCCACTCAGATCCATAGGCAGATATCCCCAGAGAAAAACATTGAGCCCGACATGCCCCTAGGACCTAATCAGATCCATTGCTTTGGTTTCCAGTCATCTCTTCCCAGAGGCCTGGTTTCCAATACCAGCATTTGGGGTTTCCTGAGGCACTGGTCAGAACAAATGTCGTCTCCACAATGTAAACATGCTCTTTGGATCTGTGTCAAAACCTCCAGTTAGGAGAATCCTTCAGGGCCCTGGTGCCACCACCCAATACCAAGGTCTCCATGGACACAAACTCACATTATGAACCATCCGCAGGAGAGTCCTTTTCGACTCAGCCCCCTCGGTTGCTGACCCAGACCCAGCAGATCGAAAATATCTTTTTGACAGAGCTTGAGCCGAGAACCAGTGTCGGCCACCCAAAGAGCGGGCCCCTTATCCAGCATGTGAGATCGGCCATGGCCCAAGTCCGTCCTCTCTACCCATCCTTCGTATTCTGGCACCTTCCCCAGACTTTGCTGGAATCCTTCCAATGTGGGAACCTGAAGCACAATTGAGAACTACCCCTTCCCCTTGTAAGGAAACCTGACTGTTGGGATGGGTGTCCAACCCTCAGAGTGGGAGCCAGGTGCATGGCCAAAGTGACCACAGCCACTGCTTCAGTCAGCCCTGGGCACAAACAGGCATTGTGACCTTCAGCCTGAGCACGCTTTCAAACAAACCCTCTCAATTGCACCACCACGATCCCGCATTGCAGTCTTGGTACTCCCCTAGGCCGAAATCCTAACAGTTGGTGGGATTTTCCAGGGATTTTCCAAGACCCAGAGCCCGTCTCTGGAATCCCTGTTTTGGGGCACCCATAAGACGGACAACTGCACTTTTCCCTTCCCCGAAAAAGCCACCAAACCAGGAGGAGTCGCCAGGATCCTTAGAGAAGAGAAATCTCCCATTGAGGCAGGAGACCAAACCTGCATTCTGAGGCCATCCTGGACACACAATCCAGATAAAAAAGCCTGTGCTACCGCCTTCCAGTCACCTTTACATTTCCTGATGAGCTGTCATCCAGGCCTACGCACTGGCCCAGAGATCACCTCGCCAATAACCCTAACCCAAATTTGTGTTTGCGGACTTCTCTCCCAAAAACATGTGTCACATGTCCTCCAGGATGAGGACTCTGGGGCCAAACCACAGTACTGTGCCTTCCATCCCCAAGGAAACTGTGCCCATCACAGTTGCTCAAACCTTACAGATTAGGAGAAACCTACAAGGTCCCTGAGCCCACCCCAATATAGGGGGCTGCTCTGGACGCAAATGTGCATCTGAAAAACCATGATCACCTACATCTAGGCAGACAGCCAACTCAATGGTGCGAAGTCAGAAGATTGATACTGTCATGCCCGTATCACTTCATTGGAACCCTAGATTAGGTTTTCTGTCATCTATCCTCCAGAACCTTTTCTGGAATAACAACTTATGATACAACAGGTGGTCCCTGAGCCTCACAAAAGAACATCTCCCATCCTCTGAAGGAAATCGTGCTCTTCGACCTGTGCCAAACCCTCAGTGTAGGAGAATCCTGCACAGCACCTTAGTCACCAGCACATTCTAAGATCTCCTTGGTAAAAAACCATCATTGTGGCCTATCTTCAAGAGATTCCATGTCAATTCAAAGCCTTGGTACTTCGTCCCAGAGCCACCAGAATGAACCTTCAATGTTCTTTAGCTGCAATGGAGAATGGAGGTGTGCTTTACAGGCATCCAGGCTGAAGAGCTCTGCTACCAAAACTTTCCACATGGTGTACCGTAAAGCAAACAAACCAGACTCCATCTGTCCGGTGGAAGGAAACCTTGCTGCTTGGAGTATCTCACAAGCCTCAGCTGGGGAAATCCTCCATGGGCTTTTGATGTCACCCCTGAATTTGTTGTTCATCAAAGACACAAACTCTAGTGTGAGCAAATATCTGACAACCGGCTTATGCAGGTACTGTATATCTCGAAAAAGATGCTTCACATTGGAACTGTGTTCCACTAGTACTGAATTGTACAGTAGCTTGTGTTTACAATTCCATCCTCACCCTACTGGTCTCCAAGGCCTCTTGATATTGAATTCTGGAGCCACAGTGTAGCATTCTGCCTCCTCCATAGAAAGAAGTGCCTGCTGAGTCTGTACAGAATCCCCACATGAGGATCAATCTGCTCAGCTCTCCAGGGAATATATGGACTGCCCTGGCCACTAGTGTTGTGTCTGACAGAGCCTGGGCCCCGACCTAGTGTCAGTCACCCAGAGAGCGGGCCCCATATCTAGCATGTGGGACTGGCCATGGCCCAAGTCCATCATCTCTACCCATCCTGGTATTCTGGCACCTTTCCCTAGACTTTGCTGGAATCCTTCCACTGGAGGAACCTGAAGCATAATTGAGTACTACTCCTTCCCCATGGAAGGAAACCTGCCTGTTGGAATGGGTGTCCATCCCTCAAAGTGGGAGCCAGGTGCATGGCCAATGTGACCACACCAACTCCTGAGGGCTGCCCAGAGCACAAACAGGCATTGTGACCCTCACTTGATTATGCTTTCAAACAAACACTCTCAGTTCCACCACAAGGTTCCCACATTGCAGGCCTGGTATGCCCCTAGGCCCAAATACTAACCCTTGGTGGGAATTTCTAGGTGCCCAGACCCAGAGCGCGTCTCTGGAATCCGTGTTTTGGGACACCTCTAAGATGGAAAACAACACTCTTATCTTCCCCGAAAAAGCCACCAAATTATGTGGAGCCACCAGAATCCTTAGACCAGAAAAGTCTCCCTTGGATCCATGAGACCTCACCTGGATTCAGAGGGCATTCTGTACAGATAGAAATATCTGTGCTACCATCTTCCAATCACCCTAATTGCAGTTCCTGTCGAGCTTCCCCTACCCCAGGTCTATGCATTGGGCCTGTGATTGCCTCTCGACTAACCTGAACCGGAATTTGTGTTTGCAGACTTCTCTCCCAAAACCATGGCTCACATGCCCTCCAGGATAGGATCACTCAAGGTACACCAAAGGACTGTGGCTGCTAACCCCAAGGAAACCATGCCCATCACAGTTTCCCAAACATTACAGATTAAGAGAATCCTACAAGGCCACTGAGCCCACCCCAATATTGGCAGCGACTAAGGACGCAAATTCACAGTCTGAAACAATCTGATCCCCTCCATCCAGGCAGACAGCCACGTCAATGGCCCTGAGTCAGAAGATTGAACCTGACATGCCCTTGGACCTCATTGTAACACTTGATTAAGTTGTCAGACATCTGTCCTCAGGGGCCTATTCTGGAATACCAACTTATGATACAACATGTGGTCCCTGAGCCACACAGCAGAACATCTCCTGTCCCCAGAAGGAAACCGTGCTCTTTGACCTGTATCAAACCCTCAGGATAAGAGAATCCTACATGGCACATTAACCACCAGCACATTCTAAGATCTCTCTGGTAACATACCAGCATTGTGACCCACCTGAAGGAGATTCCATATTAACTCATCACACTTGGTACTTCGCCCCAGAGCCAACAGAACGAACCTGCCATGTTCCTCAGCTGCAATGGTCAATGGAGCTGTGCTTTCAAGGGATCCATGTCAGAGAGCCTTGCTATCCAGAATTTCAACATGGGGGACCCTGGAGCAAACAAACCAGATTCCACCTGTCTGGTAGAAGGAAACCTTGCTGTTTGGAGCATGTCACAAGCCTCAGCATGGAAAGTCCTCCATGGCGCTTGAAGCCACCCCTCCATTTGTCAGTCATCATAGACACAAACTTCAGTGTGAGCAAATATCTGACATCTGCCCTTACTCAGGTGCTGGATATCTCGAATAAACCCATGCACATAGGAACTGCCTTCTGCTTGGCACTGAATTTAACCGTAGTTGTGTTTACAATTCCATCCTCACCCTAATTGTCCCCAAGCCCTCTTGATAGGGCATTCTGGAGCCACTACGTAGCATTTTGCCTGCCACATAGAAAGAAGAAGTACCTGGTGAGTCTGCCCAGATCCACCACATTATGATCCACCAACATGGCCCTCAAAAACGCCCTAATATCATAGGCCATCATGCGCACTAAAGCTCTGTCTGACATAACCTGATCCACAACCTCCAGTCAGCCACCTAGATATTGGTCCCCATATCCTGCAAGTGGGACCTGGCGTGCCCCGAAATTGTCATCTCTGCTCAACCTGGTTATTCAGGCATATGTCCCCAGAACGTAGCTCAAATCAATGCTTATGGGGGAACCTGAAGCACAAGAGTACTCCTCCTTCCCAATGGTATGAAATCTGGCCTGTGAAATGGGTGTCCAACCCCCAGAGTGGGAACCACTTGCATGGCCCTTGAGACCACGGTCACAAATGGGAGATTCCCTGGACACAGAAAGGCATTGTGACCCTCAGTGTAAGCCTACTTTCAAAAAATACCCCTCGATAGCTGCACCAGGAGTCCACAGAGCAGGCCTACCAGGTTTCTACAGCCAAATCCTCTCCCTCATTGGTGTTTTTCAGGCACCCAGATGCAGAAACTGTCTCCAGAATCTCTCTTTTCCGGTCCCCCTGAGACTGAAAACAGCAGTCTTCTCTTCCCCCAGAGACACCAAACTCTTGGGGGCTGGGCAAAATATTCAGAGACAAAGAATCTCCCATGGCCCCATAAAGCCACCCTTATATTTTGCGACTGTCCTGGACACAGAACCCAGACGAAATGCCTTCACTATTGCCTCCATGACACCTTAATTTCAGTACAATATGAGCTGTTCTTAGGGCCTGCAAGATCGGGCCTGTGATCACCTCGGGCCTCACCCAAACCCTAGTTCGCGTTTGCAGATTTCTGTCCTCAAAGCTCTGGCCCACATGCCCTCCAGGATGGGGGCTCTGATGCAACACCAGATGATTGTGCCAACCCTCCTGAAGGAGTCTCTACACTTCACTGTTGCCCAAACCCTGAAGATTAAGAGCAAAGTAAAAGCCACTGAGCCCATGTCAATTTCAAAGGACGCTCTGGACCAAAATGCCTATTTTGACCCACAATGAGCACCTGCCTCCAGGCAGACATCTAAGTAAAAGGCCCTGAGTCAGAAGATTGAACCTGACATGCCTCTAGGACTTCATCGATACTCTATCATAGATTTTCAGGTACCAGCCCCAAAGGCCCGTTCTCCAATACCAATTTATATTCCAACATGTGGTCCCTGAACCACAGTACAGAACCACTCCTGACCCCAGAGGGATAGCTAGCTCTTGGTAGCTTGGTTCAATACTCAGTGTAGAAGAATCCTGCATAGCCCCTGAGCACCCCAACGTTCTAACATCTGCCTGCATAAAAACAAGCTTTTTCAACAGCATGAACTTAATGTCAATTCAAGGTGGAAGGAACTTTTCCCCAGAGTCAACAAATCGAACAAGCCATGTTCCTCAGCTGCAATGGTCAATGGAGGTGTGCTTTCCAGGCATCCATTCGGGAGAGCTCTGCTACCCAAACTTTCCATATGGGTACAGTGGAGCAAAAAAAAACAGACTCTCCCTGTCCAGTAGAAGGAATCCTTGCTGTTTGGAGCATCTCACAAGCCCCAGAGTGGGAAATCCTCCATGGCCTCATGATGCCACCCCTCCATTTGGTGGTCATCATAAACACAAACTCCAGTGTGAGCAAACATCTGACATTTGCCCTTACTCAGGTGCTGGATATCTCGAATCAGCCACTACACACTGGAACTGCCTTTTGCTTGGCACTGAATTTAACTGTAGCTTGTGTTGACAATTCCATCTTCACCCTCTGGTCCACTAGCCCTCTTGATAGGGATTTCTGGAGCCACAACATAGAGTTCGGCATGCCCCACAGAAAGAAGAATTGCATGGTAAGACTGCCCAGAAACCCCACATGGGGATCTACCTGCATGGCCCTCGATGGCACCCTAATATCATAGGCTGACAAGAGCACTCAGGCTATATCTGACAGAGCCTGAGCCATGATCTATAGTCTGGCAAGTGGGCAATGGGCCATATAACCTGCTAGTGGGACCTGACTTGTCCCGAAGCCGTTTCATCTACTCAACCTGGATATGCAGGCATCTCTCACCAGATAGAATCTCAAATCCCTGAGTATAGGGGGACCTGATGCACAAGAGTACTCCTCATTCCAGATGGCAGGAAACCTGGCTGTTGAGATGGGTGCCCAACCATCAGAGCGGGAACCAGCGGCATGGCCCATGAAACCATGGACACTCTTGGTAGCTGCCCTGGACACAAACAGGATTGTGAACCTCAGCGTGAGCCTGCTGTCAAACAAACGCCCTTGGTAGCTAGACCAGGAGACCACCAAGCATTCCTGCAAGGTCCCTAGAGCCAAATGCTCACCCTCGTTTTTGTTTCATGGTGCACAGACCCCAAAACTGTCTCTGGAATCCCACATTTGGGTATTCTCTGCGATGAAAAACAGCAATCTTCCCTTCCACCAGAGACACCAAACTCTTAGGAGCTGGGCAGAATCCCCATAGACAAAGAATCTCCCATGGCCTCATGAAGCCACCGGTACAATTTGCGACCGTCCTGGAAATACAATCCCGGCAGAAAAGCCAGCGCTAACGCCTCCAAGACACCGTAATTTCAGTGCACTGTGCACTGCCCTCAGGGCCTGCATATCGGGCCTGTGATCACCTTGGCCCTCATCCTGACCCTAGTTCACGTTTGCAGATTTCTGTCCCCAAAGCCCTGGCCCACATGCCCTCCAGGATGGGGCCTCTGGAGACACAACAGACGACAGTGCCTAAACTCCCAAAGGAAACTCTGCCTTTCACTGTTGCCCAAATCCTGAAGATTAGAGCAATGTACAAAGCCCCTGAGCCCACCACCATTGTGAGGAAAACTCTGGACCGAAATGTGCATTCTGGCACACCATGAGCACCTGCCCCCAGGCAGACATTCATGTCAAAGGGCCTGAGTCAGAAGATTGACCCTGACCTGCCCCTAGGACTTCATAAATACCATAGCTTAGATTTTCAGGCGCCTGTCCCCAGAGGGCTTTTCTCCAATACGAACTTATATTCCAACATGTGGTCCATGAGCCACACAACAGAACCCCTCCTGTCCCCAGTAGGATAGCTTGCCCTTGGTAGCTTTGTCCAAGACTAAGTGTAAGAGAATCTTGCATGGCCTCTGACCACACCAACATTCTAACATCTCTCTGGATACAAACCATCATTATGATCCAAAAGCATGAAACTCCATGTCAACTCAGGCCGCTTGGAACTTCACCCCAGAGGCACCAGAATGAACCTTCCATGTTCCTCAGCTTCAATGGTCAATGGAGGTGTGCTTTCCAGGCCTTCCATTTTAGAGAGCTCTGCTACCCAAACTTACCATATAGGAACCCTGGAGCAAACAAACCAGACTCCCCCTGTCGAATACAAGGAAACCTTGCTGTTTGGAGCATCTCACAAGCCCCGGTGTGGGAAATCCTCCATGGCCTCATGACGCCACCCCTCCATTTGGTGGTCATCATAGACACAAAGTCCAGTGTGAGCAAGCATATGACATCAGCCCTTACTTAGGTGCTGGTATCTCGAATCAGCTGCTCCACAGTCCAACTGCCTTCCACTTGGCAATGAATTTAACTGTAGCTTGTGTTTACAATTTTATCCTCACCCTCCTGTTCACCAAGCCCTCTTGACAGGGAATTCTGGAGCAAAAATGCAACATTCTGCCTACCCTACAACACAACACGTGCCTGGTGAGTCTGCCCAGAAACCCCACATGAGGATCCACCTGCATGGCGCTTGATGGCACCCTAGTATCATAGGCCGCAATGGTCACTCAGGCTCTGTCTGACACAGCCTGAGCCTCGACCTCTAGTCAGACACACAGTTCACCCCATGTCCTGCAGGAGGGCCTGATGTGGCCCGAAGCCATCACATCTACTCAACCTGGTTATTCAGGCATCTCTCCCTAGACTGTAGTTCTAATCCCTGTCTATGGGGGAACCTGAAGCACAGGAGTACTCCTCCTAACCGATGGCAGATACCCTGGCTGTTTAGATGGGTGTCCAACCCTGAGAGTGGGTACCAGCTGCATGGCTCATGAGACCACGGCCACTTATGGGAGCCACCCTGGGCACAACAGACATTGTGACCCTCAGCATGAGCCTGCATTCAAACAAAATGCCTTGGTAGCTGGACTAGGAGCACACAGGGAAGGCCTGCCAAGTCCCTAGGTCCAAATCCTCACCCTCGTTCGTGTTTACCAGGCGGCCAGACCCACAAACTGTTTCTCGAATCCCTATTTTAGTGATCCCCTGAGACGGAAAAAACAGTCTTCCCTTCCCCAAGAGACACCAAACTCTAGGGAGCTAAACAGAATCTCCAGACACAAATAATCTCCCATGGACCCATGAAGACTCCCCTACATTTTGCGACTGTCCTAGACACACAATCCAGACAAAAAAGCCTGTGTTACCGCCTCCATGACACCTTAATTTCAGTACACTATAAGGTGCACTCACGCCCTTCAGATTAGGCCTGTGATCACACCAGCCCTCACCCTAACCATAGTTTGTATTTTCCGATTTCTGTCCCCAAAGCCATGGCCCACATGCCCTCCAGGATGGGGTCTCTGGCACCACAACAGAGAAGTGTGCCAACCCTTCTGAAGAAAACTCTGCCCTTCACGATTGCCAAAACCATGAATATTAGGAGCAAAGTACAAAGACCCTGAGGCCAACTCAATTTCAAAGAATGCTTTGGAAAACAGTCTGAGTGGTTTGAAGTGGTGGGGGGGTGGGAGGTTGGGGTACCAGGTGGTGGGTATTATAGAGGGCACGGCTTGCATGGAGCACTGGGTGTGGTGAAAAAATAATGAATACTGTTTTTCTGAAAATAAATAAATTGGAAAAATAAAGAATGCTCTGGACCCAAGTGCATATTCTGACACACAATAAGCCCCTGCCTTCAGACAGAAATCCAAATAAAAGGCCATGAGTCAGAAGATTGAACCTGACATGCTTCGAGGACTCTATCAATACCCTAGCTTAAGTTTTTAGGCTCCTGTGCCAGAGGCCTGTTACCCAGTACCAACTTATATTCCAACACGTGATCCCTGAGCTTCACAACAGAACCCCTCCTGTCCTCAGAAGGACACCTTGCTCTTGGTAGCTGTGTCCAAGCTTCAGTGGAGGACAATCGTGCATGGCCCCGTGACCATCCAAACATTCTAACGTCTCCCTGGATAACAACCAGCATTGTGACCAAAAAGCATGAAAGTACATGTCAACTTAGGCATCTTGGAACTTCGCCTCAGAGGCACCAGATCGAACCTGCCATGTTCCTCAGCTGCAATGGTCAATGGAGTTGTGCTTTCAGGCATCCATGAAGGAGATCTCTGCTACACAAACTTTCCATGTTGGGGATCCTGGAGCAAACAAACCAGACTACACCTGTCCAATAGAAGTAAACATTGCTGTTTGGAGCATCTCACAAGTCACAGAGTGGGAAATCCTCCATGGCCTTGTGATGCCACCCTTCCATTTGGCAGTCATCATAGAGAAAAACTCCAGTGTGAGCAAATATCTGATATCCACACTTACTCCAGTGCTGGATATCTCGTATCAGCTGCTGCACACTGGAACTGCCTTCCGCTTGTCACTGCATTTAGCCGTAGCTTGTGTTTACAATTCCATCCTCACCCTCCTTTTGCACACACCCTCTTGATAGGGAATTCTTGAGCCACAACACAGCATTCTGCCTGCCCCACAAAGGAAGAAGTGCCTGGTTAGTCTTCACAGAAAACCCACATGAGGACCACCTGCATGGCCCTTCATGGCACCGTAATATTATAGGCCGCCATGGGCACTGAGGATCTGTCTGACACAGCCTGGGCCATGACCTCAAGATAGCCACTTAGACAGTGGACTCCATATAGTGCAGGAGGGACCTGCCGTGGAACGAAGCCATCACATCTACTTAACCTGGATATTCAGGCATGTCTCCCCAGACTGTAGCTCAAATCCCTGCCTATGGGGGAACCTGAATACCAGGTGTACTCCTCCTTCCCGATGGCAGGAAACCTGGCTGTTGAGATGGGTGTCCAGCCCTCAGAGTGGAGCCAGCTGCATGGGCCATAAGACCACGGTCACACTTGGGAGTTGCCCTGGGCACAAACAAGCCTTGTGACCCTCAGCATGAGCCTGCTTTCAAAAAAACCACCTCAATAGCTGGGCCAGGAGCTCTCAGAGCAGGCCTCCAGATTCCTAGGGCAAAATCCTCACAGTCTTTCATTATTTCCAAGCTCACACCTAGAAACTTTCTCTGGTATCCCTCTTTTGGTGGTCCACTTAGACCGAAAACAGCAGTCTTCCCTTCCCCAGAGAAACCTAACTCTTGTGATCCGAGAAGAATCCCCCAAGATGAAGAATCTCCCATGGCCCCATGATCCTCCCCTACATTTTGCGACCATCCTGGACACAAAATCCAGACACAGAAGCCTGCGCTACTGCCTCAATGACACCTTAATTTCAGTACAATATGAACTGCAGATCGGGCCTCTGATTACCTCGGCCCTCACCCTAACCCTAGTTCGCATTTGAAGATTACTGTCCCCAAAGCCCTGGCCCACATGCCCTCAGGAAGGGGACTCTGGAGCCACACCAGACGACTGTGCCTATCCTCCTGAAGGAAACTCTGCCCTTCACTGTTGCCCAAACCATGAAGATTAGGAGCAAAGTACAAAGTCCCTGAGCCCACCTCCATTTTGAAGAAAATTCTGGACCCAAGTACGCATTCTGACACACAATGAGCACCTGCCTCCAAGAAGACATTAAAGTCAAAGGCCCTGAGTCATAAGATTGAACCTGACATTCCTCTAGGACTTCATCGATACCCGAGCTTAGGTTTTCAGGTGCCTTTCCACAGGTGCCTCTTACCCAATACCAACTTATATTCCAACATGTGGTCGCTGAATCACACTAAAGAACCCCTCCTGTCCCCAGTAGGATACCTTACTCTTGGTAGCTGTGTCCCAGATACAGTGTAGGAGAATCTTTCATGGCCCTCTGACCAGTCAACATTCTAATTTCTCCATGGATACCAACCAGCATTGTGATCGAACAGCATGAAACTCCATGTCAATACAAGGTGGAAGGAACTTTTCCCCAGAGACAACAGATCGAACCTGCCATGTTACTCAGCTGAAATGGACCATGGAGGTGTGCTTTCCAGGCATCCATACGGGAGAGCTCTGCTACGCAAACTTTCCATATGGGGGATGGTGGAGCAAACAAACCAGATTCACCCTGTCCAATAGAAGGAAACCTTGCTGTTTGGAGCATCTCACAAGCCCCAGCGTGGCACATCCACCATGACCTCTAGACCACACCACTCCATTTGGTGGTCATCATAAACACAAACTCCAGTGTGAGCAAACGTCTGACATCCACCCTTACTCAGGTGCTGGATATCTCAAATCAGCCACTACATACTGGAACTTCCTTCTGCTTGGCACTGAATTTAACCATAGCTTGTGTTGAAAATTCCATCTTCACCCTCCTGGTTCCCAAGTCCTCTTGATAGGTAATTCTGAAGCCAAAATGCATCATTCTTCATGTCCTACAGAAAGAAGAAGTGCCTGGTGAGTCTGCCCATAACCCCCACATGAGGATCCACCTGCATGGCCCTTGACGGAACCCTAATATCATAGGCCGACATGGCACTCAGGCTCTGTCTGGCACAACCTGAGCCACGACCTCCAGTCAGGCACATAGACAGTGGGCCCCATAACCTTCTGGTGGGACCTGTCTTGGGCAGAAGTTGTCACATCTTCTCAACCTGGATATTCAGGCATCTCTCACCAGACCGTAGCTTAAATCCCTGAGTATGGGGGAACCTGATGCACAAGAGTACTCCTCCTTCACCATGGCAGGAAACCTGGCTGTTGAGATGGGTATCCAACCCTCAGAGTGGGAACCAGCTGCATGGACCTTGAGACCACGGCCACTCATGAGAGCTGCCCTGGGCACAAACGGGCATTGTGACCCTCAGCATGATCATGCTTTCAAACAAACCCCCTCAGTAGCTGGACCAGGAGCCCACAGAGCTGGCCTGCGAGGTCCCTAGGGGCAAATCCTCACAGTCATTAATGTTTTCCATGTGTCCAGAACTAGAACCTATCTCTGGAATACCTCTTTTGCGGGGTCCTCTCAGACGTAAAACCACAGTCTTCCCTTCCCCCAGAGACACCAAACTCTAGGGAGCTGGGCAGAATCCCGAGAGATGAAGAATCTCCCATGGCCCCATGAAGCCAACCCTGCTTTTTGCGACCATCCTGGACACAGTCCAGACAGAAAAGCCTGTGCTATTGCTTCCATGACACCATAATTTCAGTACACTCTGAGCTGCTCTCAGGGTCTGTAGATCGGGCCTATGATCACCTCATCCCTCACCCTAACCCTAGTTCATGTTTGCATATTTCTGTCCTCAAAGCCCTGGCCCACATGCCCTCAGGAAGGGGACTCTGGATCCACACCAGACGACTATGCCTAACCTCCCGAAAGAAACTCTGCCCTTCACTGTTGTCCAAATCCTGAACATTAGGAGCAATGTACAAAGCCCCTGAGAACACCTCAATTGTGAGGAAAACTCAGGACCGAGATGCACATTTTGTCACACCATGAGCACCTGCCTCCAGGAAGAGATCCATGTCAAAGGGCCTGAGTCAGAAGATTGACCCTGACATGCCCCTAGGACTTCATCAATATCCTAGCTTAGATTTTAAGGCGCCTGTCCCCAAAGGTCTTTTTTCCATTACCAACTTATATTCTAACATGTGGTCTGTAAGCCACAAAACAGACCCCTTCTGTCCCCAGTAGGATACCTTGCTCTTGGTAGCTATCTCCAAGACACAGTGTAGGAGAATCCTGCATGACCCCTGACCACACCAACATTCTAACATCTCCCTGGATACAAACCATCACTATGACCCAATGGCATAAGACTCGATGTCAACTCAGGCCGCTTGGAACCTCGCCCCAGAGCCTCAGGATCGAACCTGTCATGTTCCTCAGCTTCAATGGTCAATGGAGGTGTGCTTTCCACGCATCCATAGGGAGAGCTCTGCTACCCAAACTTTCCATATGGGGACCCTGGATCCAACAAAGCAGACTCCACCTGTCCAGTAGAAGGAAACCTTGCTATTTGGAGCATCTCACAAGCCCCAGCGTGGGAAATCCTCCATTGCCTCATGACACCACCTCTCCATTTGGTAGTCATCATAGACATAAAGTCCATTGTGAGCAAGCATCTGACATCTGCCCTCACTCAGGTGCTGGTATCTCGAATTTGCCAGTGCACACTGGCTGCCTTCCGCTTGACACTGAATTTAACCATAGCTTGTGTTTACAATTCCGTCCTCACCCTCCTGGTCACCAAGCACTCTTGACAGGGAATTCTGGACCCAAAACAAAGCATTCTACCTACCCCAAAGATGAAGAAGTGCCTGGTGAGTCTGCCCATAAAACCCCCATGAAGATCCACCTGCATGGCCCTTGACGGCACCCTAATATCATAGGCCTCCATGGGCACTCAGGATCTGTCTGACACAGCTGGAGCCATGACCTGCAGACAGCCATTCAGACAGTGGGCCCCATATCCTGCAGGTGGGACCTACTGTGGCCCGAAGCCATCAGCTCTACTCAACATGGGTATTCAGGCATCTGTTCCCAGACCGAAGATCAAATCCCTGCCTAAGGGGGAACCTGAAGCACAAGAGTACTCCTCCTTCCTGATGGCAGGAAACCTGGCTGATGAGATGGGTTTCCAACCCTCAGAGTGGGAACAATTTGCATTGCCCATTAGACCACTGCCACTCTTAGGAACTGTCCTGGGCCCAAACAGACATTGGGATCCTCAGCCTGAGCCTGCTTTCAAAAAAAAAAAAAAAACCCTCGGTAGCTGGACCAGGAGCCCGCCGAGCGGGCCTGCCATGTCCCAAGGACCAAATTCTCACCCTTGTTCATGATTTCCTGGTGCCAAGACCAAGAACCTGTCTTTGGGTTCCCTCTTTTGGGGTCGCCTGAGACGGAAACCTGCAGTCTTCCCTTCCCCCGGAGACACCAAACTCTTGGGAGTTGGACAGTATCCACAGAGACAAAGAATCTCCCATGGACCCATGAAGTCTCCCCTATGATTTGTGGCCATCCTGGACACACATTCAGAAAAAAAAGCCTGTGCTACCTCCTCCATGACATCTTTTTTTTTAAAGATTTTATTTATTTATTTGACAAAGATCACAAGCAGGCAGAGAGGCAGGCAGAGAGAGAGAGGAGGAAGCAGTGTCCCTGCTAAGCAGAGAGCCCAATCGCGGCTCGATCCCAGGACCCTGAGATCATGACCTGAGCGGAAGGCAGCGGCTCAACCACTGAGCCACCCGGACATCCCAACATCTTAATTTCAGTACACTATTAGCTGCAATCACGGACTGCAAATCGGGCCTGTGATCACCTCGGCCCTCACCCTAACCCAGGTTCACGTTTGCAGATTTCTGACCTCAAAGCCCTGGCCCAAATGCCCTCCAGGATGGGGCCTCTGGTGCCAGAGTAACGAGTGAGCCTGCCCTCCCAAAGGATACTCTGCCCTTCACTGTTGCCCAAACCGTGAAGATTAGGAGCAAATTACAAAGCCCTTGAGCCGACCTCAATTTCAAAGAATGCTCTGGACCCAAATGAGCGTGCTGACACACAATGAGCACCTGCCTACAGGCAGACATCTAAGTCAAAGGCCCTGAGTCAGAAGATTGAACCTGACATGCCTCTAGGACATCATCAATACCCTAGTTTATGTTTTCAGACGCCTGTCCCCAGAGGTCTATTCTCCAATACCAACTTATATTCCAACATGTGATCTCTGATCCACACAATAGAACCAAACATGTCGCCAGAAGGATACCTTGCTCTTGGTAGCTGTGTCCAAGACAGAGTGTAGGAGAATCTGGCCTGGACCCCTGACTACACCAACATTCTAACGTCTCCATGGATATCAACCAGAATTGTGATCCAACAGCATGAAACTCCATGTCAATTCAGGCAGCTTGGAATTTCACTCCAGAGCCACCATATTAAACCTGCCATGTTCCTCAGCTGCAATGATCAATGGAGTTGGGCTTCCATGCATCAATACAGGAGAGTTCTTCTACCCTAACATTCCATATGAGGGACCCTGGAGCAAACAAACCAGATTCCCCTGTCCAATATAAGGAAACCTTGCTGTTTGGAGCATCTCACAAGCCTCAGTGTGGGAAATCCTCTATGGCCTCATGACACCACTCCTCCATTTGGTGGTCATCAGAAACACAAACTCCAGTGTGAGCAAACATCTGACATCCACCCTTACTCAGGTACAGGATAACTCGAATAAGACGCTGCACACTGGAACTGTCTTCTGCTTGGCACTGAATAACCGTAGCTTCTGTTTACAATTCCATCCTCACCCTCCTGGTCACCAAACCCTCTTGATATGGATTTCTGGAGCCACGATGCAGAATTTGCCTGTCCAACAGAAAGAAGAAGTGCCTGGTGAGTCTGCCCTGATACCCTAAATGAGGATCCACCAACATGGTCCTCGACAGCACCCTAATATCATAGGTCGCCATGGGCACTCAGGCTCTGTCTGACAAAGCTGGAGCCATGACTTCCAGTCAGCCATGCAGACAGTGGGCCCCATATCCAGCAGGTGGGACCTGCCATGGCCTGAAGTCTTCATATCTACTCAAACTGGATATTCAAGCATCTCTCCCCAGACTGTAGCTCAAATCCCTGCCTATGGGGGATCCTGAAGTACAGGAGTATTCCTTCTTCCCAATGGCAGGAAACCTGGCTGTTGAGATGGGTGTCCAACCCTCAGAGTGGGAACCAGCGGCATGGCTCATGAGACTACGGTCACTCATGGGAGCCTCCCTGGGCACAAAGAGGCATTGTGACCCTCAGCGTGAGCCTGCTTTCAAACAAACCCCCTTGGTAGCTGGACCATGAGCCCACAGATTGGGACTGCCATGTCCCTAGGGCCATATCCTCACCTGTGTTCGTGTTTTCCATTAGTCCACACCCAGAACCTTTCTCTGGAATCCCTCTTTTGGGTGTCTCCTGAGACGGAAAATAGCAGTCTTCCCTTTTCCCAGAGACACAAACACTTGGCTCTGGGCAAAATCCCCAGATGCAAAGAATCTCACATGGCACCATGAAGACTACCCTACATTTTGTGACAGTCCTAGACTCACAATCAAGACAGAAAAGCCTGCCCTACTGCCTGCATGACACCTTAATTTCAGTACTCTATCAGCTGCCCACAGGGCCTGCAAATCGGGCCTGTAATCACCATGGCCCTTACCCTAACCCTAGTTTGCTTTTGCAGATTTCAGTACCCAAAGTACTGGCCCACATGCCCGCCAGGATGCGCCCTCTGCTGCCACACCGGACGACTGTCTCTATGTTACCAAATAAAATTCTGCCCTTCACGGTTGCCCAAACCCTGAAGATTAAGAGCAAAGTACAAAGCCCCTGAGCCCAGCTCAATTTTGAAGAACGCCCTGGCCCTAATGCACATTCTGACACACAATGAGCACCTGCCTCCAGGCAGACATCCAAGTCAAAGGCCCTGAATCAGAAGATTGAAACTGACATGCCTGTAGGACTTCATCAATACCCTAGTTGAGATTTTCAGGTGCATGTCCCCAGAGGCCTTTTCTCCAAAACCAACTTATTTTTCAACATATGGTCCCTGTGCCACACTACAGAACCCCTCCTGTCCCCAGAAGCATTCCTTGCTCTTTGTAGCTGTGTCCAAGACTCAGTGTAGGAGAAACCTGCATGGCCCCCTGACCACCCCAACACTCTAACGTCTCCCTGGATACCAACCAGCATTGTGATCCAAGAGCATGACTCCGTGTCAATTCATGCCACTTAGAACTTCACCCCAGAGGCACCAGATCGACCCTGTCATATTCCTCAGCTACAATGGTCAATGGAGTTGTGCTTTCCAGGCATCCATGAGAAAGAGCTCTGCTACCCATAGTTTCCATATGGGGGACCCTGGAGCAAACAAACCAGACTCCCCCTGTCCAATAGAAGGAAATCTTGCTGTTTGGAGCATCTCACAAGCCCCAGGGTGGGAAATTCTCCATGGCCTCAAGACGCGCCCCCTCCAATTGGCAATCATCATAGAAACAGACTCCAGTGTGAGAAAACATATGACATCCAACCTTACTCAGATGCTGGATATCTCAAATCAGCCACTGCACACTGGAACTGCCTTCCGCTTGTCATTGCATTTAGCCGTAGCTTGTGTTTACAATTCCATCCTCACCCTCCTGTTCACCAAGCCCTATTGATAGGGAATTCTTGAGCCACAACACAGCATTCTTCTTGCCTCACAGAAGAAAAAGTGCCTGGTGAGTCTGCACAGAAAACCCAGATGAGGATCCACCTGCATGGCCATCGAATGCAGCTCAATATCATAGGCCACTATGGGCACTGAGGCGGTGTGACATAGCCTGGGCCACGACCTCCAGACAGCCACTTAGACAGTGGACCCCATATCCTGAAGGAGGGACCTGCCATGGAACGAAGCCATCACATCTACTCAACCTGGATATTCAGGCATGTCTCTCCAGACCGTAGCTCAAATCCCTGCCTCTGAGGGAACCTGAAGCCCAGGGGTAGTCCTCCTTCCCGATGGCAGGATACCTGGCTAATGAGATGGGTGTCCAACTCTCAGAGTGGAACCAGCTGCATGGACCATAAGACCACGGTCACTCATGAGAGCCGCCCTGGGCACAAACAAGCATTGTGACCTTCAGCATGAGCCTGCTTTCAAACAAACCCCCTCAATAGCTGGGCCAGGAGCCCAAAGAGCGGGCCTCTGAGGTTCCTAGGGCCAAATCCTCACCATCTGTCTTAATTGTCCAGGCTCCCACCCAGAATCTGTCTCTGGTATCCCTCTTTTGGGGGTCCACCTAGACCAAAAACAGCAGTCTTCCCTTCCCCCAGAGAAACCAAACTCTTGTGGTCCAAGCAGAATCCATGGAGATGAAGAATCTCCCATGGCCCCTGATCCACTCTTACATTTTGCGACCATCCTGGACACACAATCCATATAGAAAAGCCTGAGCTACTGCCTCCATGACACATTAATTTCAGTACAATATGAGCTGCACTCAGGGACTGCAGATCGGGCCTCTGATTACCTCGGCCCTCACCCTAATCCTAGTTCATGTTTGCAGATTTCTGTCCCCAAAGCCCTGGCCCACATGCCCTCAGGAAGGGGACTCTGGAGTTACACCAGATGACTGTGCCTATCCTCTCGAAGGAAACTCTACCCTTCACTGTTGCCCAAACCCTGAAAATTAGGAGCAATACGAAGCCCTGAGCCAACCTTCCATTTTGAAGAACGTTCTGGACCCAAATGCACATTGTGATATAAAACGAGCACCTGCCTCCAAGGAGACATTAAAGTCAAAGGCCCTGAGTCAGAAGATTGAACCTGACATTCCTCTAGGACTTCATCGATACCCAAGCTTCGGTTTTCAGGTGCCTGTCCACAGGTGCCTCTTCCCCAATACCGACTTATATTCCAACACGTGGTCCCTGAGACACACTAAAGAACCCCTCCTGTCCCCAGTAGGATACCTTACTCTTGGTAGCTGTGTCACAGATACAGTGTAGGAGAATCCTGCATGGCCCTCTGACAAATCAACATTCTAATTTCTCCATGGATACCAACCAGCATTGTGATCGAACAGCATGAAATTTCATGGCAAATCAGGCTGCTTGGAACTTATCCCCAGAGTCACCATATTGAATCTGCCATGTTACTCAGCTGAAATGGACCATGGAGGTGCTTTCCAGGCAGCCATCTGGGCGAATTCTACTACCGAAGTTTTCACATGGCAGACCCTGGAACAAACAATCCAGACTCCACCTGTCCAGTAGAAGGAAACATTGCTGTTTGGAGCATCTCACAAGCCCAGCATTGGAAATCCTCCATGGTCTCTTGACACCACCTCTCCATTTGTTGGTCATCATATACACAGACTCAAGTGTGAGCAAACATCTGACATCCTCTCTTACTCAGGTGCTGGATATCTCACAGAATCTGCTGCAGATGGTTACAACCTTCCACTTGGCACTGAATTTAACCATAGCTTGTGTTTAAAAATGCTTTCTCAACTTACTGGTCCCCAAACCCTCTGGGTATGAAACTCCAGAGTCACAACGCAGTATTCTGCCTTCCCCATAGGAAGAAGAAGTGCCTGTTGAGCCTGCCCAGAAAACCCACATGAGGATCAATCTGCGAGGCCCTCGGGGAAACCCCAATTTATAGACTGTCCTGGCCTCTCATACGGTGTCTGTCAGAGCCTGAGCTCCGACCTATTGTCAGCAACCCAGAGAGCAGGACACGTATCTAGCATGTGGGACTGAACATAGCCTTACTCCTTCATCTCTACTCATAATTGGTATTCAGGCATCTGTCCTCAGATCTTTGCTGGAATCCTTGCCAATGGGGGAAACTGAAGCACAACAGAGAACTCCAACTTTTCCATGACAGTAATCCTGACTGTTGGGATGGGTGTCTAACTCTCAGAGTTGGAGCCAGATGCATGGCCAATGAGATTACAACCACACATGAGGGCTGCCATGGGCCCAAGCAGGCGTTGTGACCCTCAACCTGAGCATGCTTTCAAACAAGCCCTCTCAGTTGCACCACCAGGATCCTGCTTTGTAGGCCAGGGACACTCATAGGCCCATATCCTAACCCTTGGTGGGATATACCAAGCATTCAGACCCAGAGCCCGTCTCTGGAATCCCTGTTTTGGGGCACCCCTAAGATGGAAAACAGCACTCTTTCCTTCCCCGAAAAACCCACCAAACTATTGGGAGATGCCAGGATCCTTAGAGAATAAAATCTCCCAGGGACTCATGGGACCACACCTGCATCCCGAGGCCATCCCGGATTCAGAATCCAGATATAAAAGCCTGTGCTACAACCTTCGTGTCACCCTAATAACAGTTCCTGATGAGCTGCCCTCCAGGTCTATGCACTGGGACTGCGATTACTTCACCATTATCCCTAACCCGAGTTTGTGTTTGCAGACTTCTCTACATAACCATGCCTCACATGCCCTCCAGGAAGGGGTCTTGGAATCACACCACAGCACTGTGCGTGCCATCCCATAGGAAACTGTACATATCACAGTTTCCCAAACTTCCAGATTAGGAGAAACCTGCAAATTCCTTGAGCACACTGCAATATTAGAGGCCACTCTGGATGCAAATGCACATTCTGAAACACTCTGATCACTTAAATCTAGGCAAACACCCAAGTCAACTGTCCTGAGTCTGAAGATTGAAACTGACATGCCCCTAGGACTTCATTGGAACCCTAAATTAGGTTTTCAGCATCTGTACTCAGAGGCCTATTCTGGAATATGAACTTATGATAAAACATGTGGGCCCTGAGCCACACAACACTACATCTCCAGTCCCCAGAAGGGGACATAGCTCTTCGACTTGTGTTAAACCATCAGGGTAGGAGAATCCTGCATGACACCTTAGCTACCAGCAAAATCTAATATCTCCATGGTAACAAACCAGCATTGTGACCCATCTGCAAGAGATTCAATGTCAAATCAAGGCCTTGGTACTTCGCCCCAGAGACACCAGAAGGAACCTGTCATGTTCCACAGCTGCAATGGTCATTCAGGGTGCACTTTCCAGGAATCCATGTGGAAGAACTCTGCTATCCATACTTTCTACGTGGGGAACTCTGGAGCAAACAAACCAGACTCCACCTGACAGTAGAAAAAACAACCTTGCTGTTTGGAGCATCTCACAAACATCAGTGTGGGGAATCCTCCATGGCCTCTTGGCGCCACCTCTCCATTTGTCGGTCATCATAGACACAAACTCCAGGGTGAGCAAACATCATCCATCCGCCCTTAATCAGGTGCTGGATACCTCGTTCGTTGGCCATCATAGATACAAACTCCAGTGTGAGCAGACTTCTGACCTCGCCCATACTCAGGTGCTGGAGATATTGAAAAAACAGCTCCACATTGGAATGGCAATGTGCTCGGCACTGAGCTTAAATGTAGTTTGTCTATTCAGACTTCTGTCCTCACACTCCTCGCCTGTAAGCCCTCCATATTGGGAATTTGGGAGCCACAGTGCAGCCTTCTACCTGCCCACCAGAAAGAAGAAGTGCCCTATGGGTCTGCGCAGAAAATCCACATGAGGATCCAGCTGCACGGCCCTCTATGGCACCACAATATAATAGGCCACCCTGGAGAGGGGACAAGATGGCGGGGTACTAGGAAGAGGCGTCTTTTCAGCTGGTACCCCAAAGTGAGCTGATTACCTACCAAAGAACTCCGATCACCCATGAAATCGGCCTGAGGTCAGAATTATACACGTCTGGATCTCTACAGGGGCAGAAGACGCCAGTGAGCAGGTAAAGCAGAATGGGAACGGCGGACTGATATCAGAAGATAAACAAAAGGGGGAGGGAGCCACCAGAGGCGACCGGTGGGAAAGTAATACCCCAATACGAGCGAGAGTGCCCTGCGTCTGGGGACCAGCATTAACTTGGAGACTGGTTGAAAGCACTCCAAAAGAGCAAAGGATTGCGGGGGGAAATTGTGGGAATCGGGGTGGCTAGGGACAGGGGCTTAAGTCCCCGGTCCCAGACGGCCTCCCCGGCGCAGAGGCAGAGAGAGTGCGGCGGAGAAACCAGCTCCTGGTCCCTAAGCCGCCAGCGCGCCCCAGAGCGCGTGGGTTCCGGCTCCTGTGAGGGGATGGGAGCTGCGCCAATCTGCGGAACGCGCGATAGCCCTACCACAAAGCTTGAGATGCGCGCGCACGTCCCTCGAGCTCTCCTTGGTTACTAAGGCCCGGGGGCGCTTCTATTTTTTTTTCCAATTTATTTATTTTCAGAAAAACAGTATTCATTATTTTTTCACCACACCCAGTGCTCCATGCAAGCTGTGCCCTCTATAATACCCACCACCTGGTACCCCAACCTCCCACCCCCCTGCCACTTCAAACCCCAGAAAAGACCTCGAATAGCCAAAGGGATATTGAAAAAGGAAGCCAAAGTTGGTGGCATCACAATTCCGGACTTCAAGCTTTATTACAAAGCTGTCGTCATCAAGACAGCATGGTACTGGCACAAAAACAGACACATAGACCAATGTAACAGAATAGAGAGCCCAGAAATAGACCCTCAACTCTATGGTCAACTAATCTTTGACAAAGCAGGAAAGAATGTCCAATGGAAAAAAGACAGCCTCTTTAATAAATGGTGTTGGGAAAATTGGACAGCCACGTGCAGAAAAATGAAACCGGGGGCGCTTCTTGACCTGCGCCGTTGTTTCAAAGTCTAAGCCGCGCGCGCGTGAAACTCTTCCCCGGACAGAGGCGCGCAAAAGCCCAGCCTATGGCTTACGGACCAGGGCCCCGTTCTCAGTGCCCCAGATGCGCGCCCGACCCACAGCCGCCTCTGAAAAGAGGTGCGCACAAGCCGGGCACTCCCAGCCCGGGCCGGCGGCAAAATCTCAGTGTGCGATCGCTGCTTGGAACCTCTCTGGCGGCCAGGAGCTCCCAGACAGCAGCCACTGCCTTGGCTTTGGGGACGAGCAAAAGATCCTGCGCCCCCAGGGTCTGCAACTTGGAACCTGCACTGCCAGCGTCCAAGGGGGAATTTATTCAGCTTCTGCACCCAGACTGAGGCTTCTCTCTGAGACGGAGATCAGGACGTGTTCCAGGGTGCACCTTGACTGCACCAGAGTTGATACATCCAGCTACATCTGTTCAGTCTTCTCCCACCAAAATGACTAGGAGGAGGAATGCCCAACAGAAGAAAAATACAGAGGATGGACCTTCTGCAACAGAGCTAACGGCTATCAACATAGAAATATGTCGGAAAGAGAATTCAGGCTAACAATTATCCAGGCAATAGCTAGGTTGGAGAAAGCCATGGATGACCAAACAGAATTGATTAGGGCCGAACTGAAAGCGACCAGACAGGATGTTCACAATGTTAGAGCGGAGCTTAAAGCTACCAGGGAGGAGGTCCACAATGCTCTCAATGAGTTCCAATCTAATCTAAACTCTCTTAAAGCTAGGGTAACTGAGACAGAAGATAGAATTAGTGATCTGGAAGACAAACAGATAGAGAGAAAGGATCAGGAGGAAGATTGGAACAAACAGCTTAGATCCCATGAAAGCAGAATCAGGGAAATAAATGATGCCATGAAGCGTTCCAACGTCAGAATTATTGGAATTCCTGAAGGGGAGGAGAAAGAAAGAAATCTAGACGATATCGTGGAACAAGTCCTTCATGAAAATTTTCCGAATCTCGTGAATGAAACCAGCGTTCATGTACGAGAGGCTGAACGGTCTCCACCCAAGATTATACACTCCAAAAAAACATCACAACACCTGATAGTCAAATTGAGAAATTATAATTGCAGGTATAATCTCTTGAAAGCCGCCAGGGCAAAGAGGCTCCTTACTTACTTACCATCAGAATAACGTCAGACCTGTCCACAGAGACCTGGCAAGCCAGAAGAGGCTGGCAAGATATATTCAGGGCACTAAATGAGAAGAACATGCAGCCAAGAATACTTTATCCAGCAAGACTGACATTCAAAATGGATGGAGAGATAAAGAGTTTCCAAGACTGGCAAGGCTTAAAAGACTATGCAACCACCAAGCCGACACTGCAGGAAATATTATGGGGGGTTCTATAAAAGAGGAAAAATCCCAAGAATAGCATTGAACAGAAATATAGAGACAGTCTACAGAAAGAAAGTTCAAAGGTAACTCGATGTCAATAAAAACGTATCTATCAATAATCACTCTCAATGTGAATGGCCTAAATGCACCCATAAAATGGCACAGGGTTGCAGATTGGATAAAACGACAGGACCCATCCATATGCTGTCTACAAGAGACCCATTTTGAACCTAAAGATACACGCAGACTGAAAGTGAAGGGGTGGAGAAGCATCTTTCATGCCAATGGGACTCAAAAGAAGGCTGGGGTAGCGATTCTCATATCAGATAAATTAGACTTCAGACTAAAGACTGTAGTCAGAGATACAGAAGGACACTATATAATCCTTAAAGGGACTATCCACCAAGATGATCTAACAATTGTAAATATCTATGCTCCCAATATGGGAGCAGCCAATTACTTAAGACAACTGTTAATCAAGATAAAGAGTCATATTGATATGAATACACTAATCGTAGGAGATCTTAACACACCTCTTTCAGAACTAGACAGATCATCGAAGCAGAAAATCAATAAAGAAACAAGAGCATTGAATGACACATTGGACCAGATGGACCTCATAGATATATACAGAACATTCCACCCTAAAACAGCAGAATACTCATTCTTCTCAAGTGCACACGGAACCTTCTCCAGAATAGACCACATACTGGGTCACAAATCAGGACTCAATCGATACCAAAAGACTGAGATTATTCCCTGCATATTCTCAGATCACAATGCTTTGAAACTGGAGCTCAATCACAAGGAAAAGTTCCGAAGGAACTCAAACACCTGGAAGCTAAAGACCACCTTGCTTAAGAATGCTTGGATCAACCAGGAGATCAAAGAAGAACTGAAACAATTCATGGAAACCAATGAGAATGAAGACACTTCGGTCCAAACCTATGGGATACAGCAAAGGCGGTCCTAAGGGGAAAATAGATAGCCATCCAAGCCTTGCTAAAAAAAATTGAAAAATTAAGGGGCGCCTGAGTGGCTCAGTGGGTTAAAGCCTCTGCCTTCCGCTCAGGTCATGATCCCAGAGTTCTGGGATCGAGCCCCACATTGGGCTCTCTGCTCAGCGTGGAGCCTGCTTCCTGCTCTCTCTCTCTCTCTCTGCCTGCCTCTCCGCCTACTTGTGATTTCTGTCAAATAAATAAATAAAATCTTTAAAAAAAAATTGAAAAACCCAGAACACACCAGCTGTCTCTACACCTTAAAGAACTGGAGGATCAACAACAAATCAAACCAACTCCACACATAAGAAGGGAAATCATCAAGATTAGAGCTGAGATCAATGAGGGAGAAACCAGAGATACAGTAGAACTTATCAATGAAACTAGAAGCTGGTTTTTTGAAAGAATCAATAAGATCGATAAGCCACTGGCTACAATAATCCAAAAGAAAAGAGAGAAATCCCAAATTCATAAAATTATGAATGAAAAGGGTGAAATCACAACTAACGCCAAGGAAGTAGAAACAATCATCAGAAATTATTATGAACAGTTATATGCCAATAAGCTTAGCAACCTAGATGAAATGGATGCATTCCTGGAAAAATATAAACTACCAAAATTGAACCAGGAATAAATCGACAACCTGAATAGACTGATATCTAATAATGAGATTGAATCAGTGATCAAAAACCTCCCAAAAAACAAGAGCCCAGGACCTGACGGATTCCCTGGGGAATCCTACCAAACCTTCAAAGAAGAAATAACACATCTCCTGAAGCTGTTTCAAAAAATTGAAGCAGAAGGAAAACTTCCAGACTCTTTCTATGAAGCCAACATTACCCTGATCCCCAAACCAGGCAAGGACCCTACCAAAAAGGAGAACTTCAGACCAATATCACTGATGAATATGGATGCTAAGATTCTCAACAAGATCCTAGCCAACAGGATCCAACAGCACATTTAAAAGATTATCCACCATGATCAGGTGGGATTCATCCCTGGACTACAATGATGGTTCAACATTCGCAAATCAATCAATGTGATACAACATATTAATATGAGAAGAGAGAAGAACCACATGGTCCTCTCAATTGATGCAGAAAAAGCATTTGACAAAATCCAACATCCGTTCCTGATTAAAACGCTTCAAAGTGGGCGCCTGGGTGGCTCAGTGGGTGAAGCCGCTGCCTTCGGCTCAGGTCATGATCTCAGGGTCCTGGGATCGAGTCCCGCATCGGGCTCTCTGCTCTGCAGGGAGCCTGCTTCCTCCTCTCTCTCTCTCTCTGCCTGCCTCTCTGCCTACTTGTAATCTCTCTCTGTCAAATAAATAAATAAAATCTTTAAAAACAAAAACAAAAACAAACAAAAAAAAAAAACGCTTCAAAGTATAGGGATAGAGGGAACATTCCTGAACCTCATCAAATCTATCTATGAAAGACCCAAGGCAAATATCATTCTCAATGGGAAAAAGCTTGCAGCCTTCCCGCTGAGATCAGGAACAAGACAAGGATGCCCACTTTCACCACTCTTGTTCAACATAGCATTAGAAGTCCTAGCAACAGCAATCAGACAACAGAGAGAAATAAAAGGTATCCAAATTGGTAATGAAGAAGTCAAACTCTCTCTCTTCGCAGATGACATGATTCTTTATATGGAAAACCCAAAAGACTCCACCCCCAAACTACTAGAACTCATACAGCAATTCAGCAGCGTGGCAGGATACAAAATCAATGTGCAGAAATCAGTGGCTTTCTTATACACTAACAATGAAAATACAGAAAGGGAAATTAGAGAATCGATTCCATTTACTATATCACCAAGAACCATAAGATACCTTGGAATAAACCTAATTAAAGAGGTAAAGGATCCGTACTTGAGGAACTATAGAACACTCATGAAAGAAATTGAAGAAGACACAAAAAGATGGAAGACCATTCCATGCTCTTGGATCGGAAGAATAAACATTGTTAAAATGTCTATACTGCCTAGAGCAATCTATACTTTTAATGCCATTCCGATCAAAATTCCACCGGCATTCTTCAAAGAGCTGGAGAAAATAATCCTAAAATTTGTATGGAATCAGAAGAGACCCCGAATCGCTAAGGAAATGTTGAAAAACAAAAATAAAGCTGGCGGCATCACCTTACCTGATTTCAAGCTTTATTACAAAGCTGTGATCACCAAGACAGCATGGTACTGGCATAAAAACAGACACATAGACCAGTGGAACAGAGTAGAGAGCCCTGATATGGACCCTCAACTCTATGGTCAATTAATCTTCGACAAAACAGGAAAAAATATACAGTGGAAAAAAGACAGTCTCTTCAATAAATGGTGCTGGGAAAACTGGACAGCTATATGTAGATGAATGAAACTCGACCATTCTCTTACACCGTACACAAAGATCAACTCAAAATGGATAAAAGACCTCAATGTGAGACAGGAATCCATCAGAATCTTAGAGGAGAACATAGGCAGTAATCTATTTGATATCAGCCACAGCAACTTCTTTCAAGATACGTCTCCAAAGGCAAAGGAAACAAAAGCGAAAATAAACTTTTGGGACTTCATCAAAATCAAAAGCTTCTGCACAGCAAAGGAAAAAGTCAAAAAAACAAAGAGGCAACCCACGGAATGGGAGAAGATATTTGCAAATGACAGTCCAGACAAAAGATTGATATCCAGGATCTATAATGAACTCCCCAAACTCAACCCACACGAAACAGACAAACACATCAAAAAATGGGCAGAAGATATGAACAGACACTTCTCCAATCAAGACATACAAATGGCTATCAGACACATGAAAAAATGCTCATCATCATTAGCCCTCAGGGAGATTCAAATTAAAACCACATTGAGATATCACCTTACACCAGTTAGAATGGCCAAAATTAACAAAACAGGAAACAACATGTGTTGGAGAGGATGTGGAGAAAGGGGAACCCTCTTACGCTGTTGGTGGGAATGCAAGTTGGTGCAGCCTCTTTGGAGAACAGTGTGGAGATTCCTCAAGAAATTAAAAATAGAGCTTCCCTACGACCCAACAATTACACTCCTGGGTATTTACCCCAAAGATAGAGAGGTCGTGAAAAGAAGGGCCATCTGTACCCCAATGTTTATAGCAGCAATGGCCACTGTCGCCAAACTATGGAAAGAACCAAGATGCCCTTCAACGAATGAATGGATAAGGAAGATGTGGTCCATATACACTATGGAGTATTATCCCTCCATCAGAAAGGATGAATACCCAACTTTTGTAGCAAAATGGACGGAACTGGAAGAGATTATGCTGAGTGAAATAAGTCAAGCATAGAGAGTCAATTATCGTATGGTTTCACTTATTTGTAGAGCATAACAAATAGCATGGAGGACAAGGGGCGTTAGAGAGGAGTAGGGAATTTGAGTAAATTGGAAGGGGAGGTGAACCATGAGAGACTATGGACTCTGAAAAACAGTCTGAGAGGTTTGAAGTGGCTGGTGGGTGGGAGGTTGGGGTACCAGGTGGTGGGTATTATAGAGGGCACGGCTTGCATGGAGCACTGGGTGTGGTGAATAAATAACGAATACTGTTTTTCTGAAAATAAATAAATTGGAAAAAAAATAGGCCACCCTGTGCACTAATGCTCTGTCTGACACAGACCGAGCTCCGACCACCTGGCAGCCACACAGATAGTGGGCCCCATATTGTACAGGTGTGAGCTGCCTTGACCTAAGTCGTTCATCTCCAATTAACCTGGGTATTCAGGGACCTGTTCCAGAACATAGCTCAAATTCCTGCCCAGGGGGCACCCTGAAGCACAAAAGAGTATTCCTCCTTCCCCATGACAGGAAAACTAAATATTGAGATGAGTGTATAACCCACAGATTGGGGTCCAGGTGCA